>NW_003020038.1:2166039-2474448 GCF_000006335.3 Candida tropicalis MYA-3404 | reverse complement strand
CAAGTTAGTTGAACAAGGTGTATTTGGTGAAGTTGTACGAGTATTTGTTGCCAAGACATCGGCCATCAAGAAGAGGAAAGAAATTGATGGTAAGGCACAGATATGGCTGAAACCAACAAAGGTTACATTCCTTGCCCGTGATTTATCCCAGCAGTTTGGTATTAATCTACATATGTTTGCCAACTTGACAGAGGAGGAATTTGTTACCAAAGTGTTGACGTGCAGTCCCGAGATATTGGAAAACATCAGTGTTTTGGAATTTTTTAACAGCGACGCATTGTTTGAGTTCAGTGATAATATTTTCAGAAACTTGGCCCCATATTCTACCGATCCTCGTAATAACAAGAAACCCATGAAGGATCCAGAGGAGTTGGAAAGAGCTGATAGGATATTTCTTGAGTTGTGTTTTAATCTTCGTCATTACTGGAGGCCCAGATCACGGGCATTGTTGTTCACACAGACGTATCGCAAAGAGTATATTGATTTGATGAAGAGGCTTAGTATTGTCGATGAAGCGAATGCATGTTTGAAGAAGTCAGATAGTTTACAGAATGTCTTGGGTATTATACGAACAGTGGGTAATTTCATGAATGATGAAGCCAAACAAGCGATGGGGTTCAAATTGGATACGTTGCAGAGATTGAAGTTTATGAAGGATGACCAGAATTCAATGACGTTCTTGCATTACATTGAGAAGATCATCAGGCATTCATTCCCAGAGTATGGCACTTTTGTTGATGATTTGGAGGCGCTACAGAAACTACAGAACATATCTGTTGAACAGTTAGAGACAGATTGTGAAGAGATGGCCAAGTCTGTTAGGAACATCACGGACTCGATGGAGAGGGGTAAATTAAGCAATGCGAAAGAGTTTCATCCTGATGATAAGATTCTTGATATGATTGCCACACCAATGCAGAGCGCACGAAACAAGAATTCGTTGTTGCAATCACATTTGAAACGTACTGTTGAGGAGTTGAACTCGCTTATGATGTATTTTGGTGAAAACCCCAAAGATAGTACTGCTAGAAATACATTCTTCTACAAGTTTATCGTATTCATCACAGAGTTTAAAAAGGCACACGTGGAGAATATTCAACGAGAAGAAGAACAGCGGACGTATGAAGCCAGGAAGAAGATACTCGAGGATAGAATAGCCAAGAGGAAGGAGAAGGAAGAGGCAATTGTTGACACTGCTGAAGAGTCATCTGCGGTTATAGATTCGTTGTTGGAGAAATTAAAAACGACCACATCGACCACGAGAACACGAAGCAAGAACAGGAGAATCAAGGCATTGTCGTTTTACAGTACAGGTGATGAAGTAATACCCGTGCTGGACAAGTACACCAGTGTGAATAACTTGAAACGACGCATGACAACAAGAAAGGGATTAACTGATGTGGAGGCGAGCGGCAAGAATGACGAGATTATTCAGAGAGCACAAGCCATGTTGCAACAGTTAAGAAACAGCGAAGCGACGAGTGAATTGAGGCAAGAGACAAACACTGTGATCATATAGAAGTTTATAGATCTGTATACTAATGGAATAAACTGGTAAAATGTGAGGGCCACTGGCCGAGACAGTAGGAGAAGAAATACTGGAACTGGGAATTAAAACAACAACTACGTTGGTCGTAGCAGAACAAGAGTGGAATTGATGAAATCAGAATTATTTTATCATGTTGTGATTGTTCTTGCAGACACATAGGGAACAATGAAACAATAAATACTAGCGACGAGTAGCCACGGTTCGCAATATGGAGAAACCGTTGGAGAGACTCCACTTTAATGGGCATTCAGGTCCGGAATCACCACACTTCAGTTCGAGACTCACTACTACCTAGCATTTATAGTAACTTTCAGCACCAATTCCACTGCACATCTCACCAGTCTGATTTCCGTATGTCACACTACCCGCCTAAGTTGCAGTGCCATCTTGACAACAGTTCTCTAGAAGGATCAACATCTACAGAATTATACCCAAGGTTGTTGTCAATTTGACCTATCGAACATCTTATGCATCAATTATCAAGCAACCCTTGCTGTTTGAACACTAGCGATTGACCGGTGTCACATTTCTGCACCCTTTAATTTGATCGAGGACGAAGCAAACGTTAATTCAACTTCACCGCGATTTTATCTGACCGCTCTTTCATTTGGGTGTCAACGTAACTTTATTGATCATAGTCGAGTACGTAGTCCTGCTCGGAGAAATTACACTTTCGCTTGCTTCTTAAGCGCAATTATAATCGTTTCATTCATGTAATCCTATTTACGTGTTCTATTTAACAACATTGATCCGAATCTAATGGATTGAGTAGATGGACTGATGCCGTTAAGCTTGGAAGGGTCCAAACTGAATGGTTCTGGAGATTCATATTCGGTGTCAAATTTCCATCTGGATTGAAGTCTTTTCCTTGAATCTTCTTCACAATAGATGTCTTTGATCTCACCATTATCTATAATCAGTTCGTCTTGATGACGGTGGTGTTGCTGGTAATCCAAAAACATTCGTCCTCCTCTTCCAACACGTTTACGTATTCTCTCAGGAAAGCTTATTAAACTTGGTGTCTGTTGTGGTTCTTCTTCTGTGTTCTTGAACCCATTGGTGTATGAACTAAAATCATGCGCCTCCACACTTTCCAAAAGTCTCTCTATGTAACCACTTTGTGGTTTCTGTGTTTCTTGCATCAATGACAGGGTATGTGGGAACCCTTTTGTTGGGATCAATTCACCATTGGCTCCAAGAAATGTCTTTACGCCGGGCAAAGGTTTCTCCTCCTCGAGTAGTTTCTTCAAAGGTTCCCCGATATAATTGGAAGTATTGATCTGATGGTAGAATGTAGCTGCGATTGAAGAATACGGTATATGGCTCAACTCTTGTGCTCTATTATGGGATATATCAAAAAATGGTTGGTATGGATCGTCTGTAAGGTTGATAAAGCCTCTATCGTGATCTCTTCTTTTACGTAGCTTCTCCATGACTGCACGTTTGATGGTTTCGTTCTTCTCTTTCAAAACCAATGAAACAGTAACAAGGTCCATATCTGGGATTTTTGCCGGTGGTAATTTGACGTATGGTTGATTTGTGCTTTCTTGTTGTGATTGCTGTTGCGATGATTGTTGCTGCTGCTGTTGCTGTTGTTGTTGCTGTTGCTGTTGTTGTAGTTGCTGCTGTTGCTGTTGTTGTTTTGAAGATGCTTCTTGTTCTTGTCTCTTCTTTTCCTTGCGTCTCTCTCGCTCTTCTTCTTCTTCTTTGATCTTGATAATCCTCTTCTTCTTGTGGGGGAAAAACAAATAGTCATCTCCTTTGATCTCCAATTCACGTTTACATGCTTTTGTTTGACAACGTAATTTAAACAACTCGTATTCCGATTGCAAATTCTCAAGCTTTAATTTTTCTCTCTCACTGACATTAGCAATTAACTCTTTAGCTTTATTCAATGATCTTTGCATTTGACGAATACGATCAGCACCTATTGTGTCTGCTCTTCTTGTCTTACGAGCCTGTCTAAATTCTCTTCTTCGGAAACAAACATATGGATCATTATCATCGTTGGCACTGGGGTCTTCAAACTTGAGTGTAGGCTGGATGGATTTCCCAAGTCGTTTTATCTTTCTTTCTTTCCAATGAGCATAAACCTCTTTCCCATATGAATTTAACAACTTTAATAGTTCGGCTGCAGTAGGTGCCTTGACATATGGATTGGTGACAGCATTTTTATCTAGCAGCGTGCTGGCGTGTTGATAGATGTCTTTATACGAGAGGATATTGGAAGGGTCCATCGAAAGAAAAGGCTGCAAAACTTGTATTGATTTTTCAAAACAATCCAAAATAGCTTCTATCTGTAGCTCAGTGGGTGTGTTTTTAGAATACTTCTTCACTAAACTGGCATAAAACTCTTCATCCTCCTCGTCCATATTATAGCCAACACCAACGGCATCTTCAACAGTAAAACTAAACTTAATCAACAGGTGTGGTTCCTGAAACTTTTGCTTATAATAGGTGCTCGCGTCTGGCCATATTCTAGAAGCATTGGGCGTGGGGATGTAAACAGTGGAAGTTTCGGTATTAGACAAAAGTGCTTGTTGCGCGGCATTTATAACCTGTTGAAGGTGGATTTCGTCCTCCTCCGATTTATCAACACCCGTATCGACCCCACGCGATTGAGTTGCATCACTTGACTTTAGATTGTGTACCTGGCTCGGTTCCAACTCATTCTTATCCAAAGACGGCAACTGGTCCTTTGTGTATATGCGTAGGGTACTCTTTGTACTGATCTTCCTCTGTCGAAAACGTAAACTACCGGCCGAGTTAGCAACAGCAGGTTGTTGTGGGTTCTTGGCCATAGTCGTTTGCTTTTTTTTTTTTTGTTTTGTTTTCTGAGAATGAAAGAGGAGGAAGATGTTGGGGGACAACTAGTACGTTTCTGTGGAGGGCAGGTGTTGTTGTTTCTTTGTTCAGCTATCAAAAGAGTTTATAGGTTTCGGTGGCGACAACGCTGGTTGTATGTTGATTTTTCCCTCTTTTCTTCTTCTCGTCGTCGACATTTTAACTATTGCAGTTTGGATGCGACGACAGAAAAATTTTTTCACTCGCTGCTGTCAGCCAATGAAATCACTCTAAAGGAGAAACGATCACGTGAACAGACATTTTATTGGAAAACACTACCTATTAGTCACATAACCCATCTCGAAGGATGTATCGTACTTTGGGATACCACAAGTGTCTTCTTGTCCCCAATATCGAATAGTGATAGACCGTATTCATATCAGACACTTGGGTTCGTTCTCTGACACAAAACTGTATTTTGCTCATTTTTGTGAGTTTTGTTATCAGACAGAAAATCAAAAGAAAAAAGAGAACAATTCCTCGTACTCTCGCCGGCGAATATTAATCTACCAAAGAAGCAAATTCTTCCTTTTGAACGATTTACCACCATCAAAATCAACATTATGTCAGTAGATGCGTCGACTTCACAATTACCCAATGCAACGCCTTTCTTAAACTCAGTGTGTCCTGGCTTTGCTGGTCTAGATGATAATGTACACTATCTGTTGAGAACCCTACCTTCCCAATGTAGAGAGATCCCGTGGCCAATTACTACTACAAATACTATTCTCAAGTTAGATCAGTCATATTTGAATATTGCAAGACCACCATTGTGCAAGAATGAGTCGACTACATATGTTTCATTACCTCACCATGTCACTAGTTTGTTTGATAAAGTAGTGAAAAACAGTGAAAAGGGTCTGGAAGGGTATATGCATATTGGAGCCAACATCAACCCATTATTACATGATCCATTCAAGATTGTGAATTCCAACCCTGGATGTATGACACGGATCATCACATTGACCAAATCCCGAAACCCGTTTGCTGATAACAAAACATTTACAAACCCAGGAGGTAAATCAACAAATTATTTCAAAGATCTACAAAAGGGGGACTTTAAAATTTTAAACGATAAGAAAATAATTGGAGCCTCGAGACTATTAGTATCATCACATGTCAATATCTTGAATGTTTTTGCACTCGATGAAAAGAGCAATTTTATGAATACTAAAAAGAACAAATCCAAACTCAAACCCATAATAGAAGAGGAAGGACAAGGTAAGACATATGAAAGAATGATCGAGGAACCAGTGCTCAGAATTCAGTTTAAGGACGATGCGATAATAAGTGCAATTTCTACGTTTGTGTTGAATGACGAACCTATTGTTATATTGGGTTTCCATTCCGGTGAGATTATCATTATCAAATTACTCGATCAGAAGTTTCAGATGTTTGATGCAATTAAAAAAAGTGAGGATAATGTGGAAGTGAACACTGTCACATCAATCGAGGCCATGCGCCATCCAAATTATGAGTATTTGATTGTTGCAGGATATTCCAACGGTGAAGTCGTAATTCTTAATCCAGCGGGTGTGGTTGAAAACTATGCCAAAGCTACTATAGATAAAGATGAATCATGTACGTATTTCAAAAAGTTCGATTTGAGTCCGCTTGGCAAGATTCATAACTCGTTTCTAGTGGGTCATATTAAGGTTAGCCATAAGCCTATAACATCCATAAGTTCTACTTTACCGATTAATAAACCGTTGCAGTCACCTGAATCCCAGCCATTGATTCTTGCACTTGCTTCCGCTGATGGGTTTGTTAGATTTATCGATTTAATTTTCACATATAACCAAAACTATGGTAACAAAAAACACGTTATTATCACTGATGTGATATCAAACTACTTCAACACAGGCATCACTGCAATTCAGTTTTCCCCTGATTTCAAATTTATTTGTGTTGTGGGCAATGGTGATTTGATTGAAGTGTTCAAAATGAGCTATTACAATGTCAATGGGTTATTGTACAAAAATACTGGCCGTCGTTCAAGAAGTGGTACGGTTAACAGTGCAAATTCTGGAACAGAGCCAAGAATTAAAGATTCTAGAAACAACAAGGACTTGTACCCGCCTATGATTAAGGATATCCAAATAATAGGCCGTTTCAAAGGACATACCAATGTGGTAAAGTCTATTAAATTTGTTAAGGACAATGCCAACTCCCTGGTTTACAAGTTGATTAGTTGTGGATATGATGGGAAAACGTTTGTTTGGGACTTTGATTATAAAGCACTTCCTAAGGTTAAAAGACACCATCCAAAACCATCTGCACCTAGAGAGAGCAGACCGAAATCTATTCATGATAGGAGACAAATATTGGTGAGTCCAAGTCCTTTATCAAGAATGAAGCACAATAGAAACAAGTCGATTGATGAAAATCCATTTCATTCACCCTCATTGACTAATATCGCCAACACCTATAGCATGAATATGATACTACAGGATGAGGCTCCCAAAACAGCATTGTCAACAGATCAAATAGAAGTGGCGGTGTCTCTTTACAAGTCACTCTACGATATCAGGTTAAAAAGGCATTACAAGAAGAAGCCGGTAATCAGACACAACATCATTTGTCCAATTGTTAGTGACAAATTGGTTCCTTCAATAGAGATCCCGTTGGCAACTATTGATTTGTCGTGTTTTGTTGGAGATGGAAAGATTGATTCATTTTATACAGACGAATCTACATTTTGGTGCTTTGCAAAAAGCGGAGATCTATTTAGATATGTAATTACTTAATAGTTATTAAACATGGCGCCATCTAACCCAAAACCCAACTCTTCCTCTAGCTTTATGTACTCACTGCCAGACGGTTTGGCTAAATCGTGATATAGATGCATAGAATCCGAAGCATTTGCTGATTCTAAATTAGAAAATGTAAAATCATTCAACTCTTGTGGTCTGGGGTAATCTTCTTCAACCTGCGGCGTCGCCATATTGGTTTCTAAATTGGTATATGGTGTTTGGGATATATCCATATAATCATTTTGTTCCTGCGCTTGTGCCCTTTGAAGCTGCTGTTGCTGCTCTTCGGCTTGTTGTTTCTCTCGTTGTTGAATTTGTAACTGTAACTGTATTTGTTGCTGCTCTTCGATTGGTTTCCTCACAAACTCACGAAAATTCTTCACTTCATCAATGATCAACAGTCTCATGTCCTCCAAACCATCAACCGTTTCAAATGATTTAAAATCAAATTTGACTTGACACTCTGGTTCGTCTCTTGGATCGTGCCACACTTCCAAGTATTTATGACTTAATGCTTCTTCAACACTGATTCTCTCGTGTGGATCCAAGGTTAACATTTTTTCCAACAAATCCAATGCCAATGGGTTTGCGTCTGGAAATAGTTGTTTGTAGCTTACTTTTCTCATGATAGGTAATGATCTGACGTAATTCTGGGCTCTGTGGGATCCAATCCTTTGTAATGTGGATTCAGGTGGTGTTCCCAAAATCATTAATATTTGGTTCAATTGATCAACATAATCTTTTCCTCTAAATATAGGTTTTCCTCCCAAAAGCTCTGCTAATATACATCCAACTGACCAGATGTCAATTGCCTTGGTATAGTTTGTAAAACTCAACATAATTTCAGGTGCTCTGTACCATCTGGTGGCAACATACTCTGTCATGAACCCAGCGTTTTCATCAGGGTTTTCGGAAAATCCTCTTGCTAACCCAAAATCACAAATTTTCAATTCACAATCAGCATTAACCAACAAGTTTCCCGGTTTCAAGTCTCGATGCAACACATCGGCTGAATGTATGTACTTCAAACCACACAACACTTGATAAATAAATGACTGATAATGCAGATCTGTTAAAGGTTGACCAGATCGAATGATCTGGTGCATGTCACATTCCATCAACTCTTCATATAAATAAATTTCATTGAATTCACCAGTCATTGGATTAGGAATAATATCCAAATCATACAAGCAAGTAATATTCTTATGTCCTCTGAAAAACTGCAATAACTTCAATTCTCTCAACGCACGTTTGCACAAGATTTTCTTGGTGAATATATTTGTAATTTTCTTGATGGCAACATATGACCCGTCAGAGGAACCGTTATTCTGGGAATCTGGTTCATCCTTAGTTGACGTGCCATCGTCGTATTTGGCAGAACAAACAATCCCATAAGCACCATGCCCTAACTCTTTAACGATCTTGAATCGTCTGTCTATGATGAACTCTTGGTTGTAGACCTTATTCACAGATCTACCATAATAGATTTGTTGCTCTTGATCCTGACTATTATTATGATGCTGGTGATGGTGCTGATCCATTGTGACTGATGATTATCTGAAGTAACAATAAGGAAATCGATTCAATTGTGTATGTGTTGTAAGATGAAACAAGGATGGTGGGAAAAAGAAAAAGAAAATGGGAAAATTATAAAATCTGTTTTGTGAGAATTTCCTTATAGATTTTTTCTGTTTTTTTTTTCCTTTCTGTCTTCTGGTTGTTTCAGAAATAATTTATAACGAAGAAAGGAAGAAAATGGAAAAATAAAAATAAATAAAAAAAAAAACGAATCCTTTTATTACCTAACGGTCTTTATATAATTCTCAATAGTTCAGAGATTGGACCTATTTGATTCCCACGCATTTATATCATACGGCATTAAATTAATCAAATAAAAAGCCAAAGCCAGCTGATTTTTACATAAATTACATAATTGTTCTCCCGTTCATTGCTTGATTTTGTTCTTCGTTTACGTGAGCAAAAACAAAAAAAAAAAAACTTATTGCTCTATTTTTAGCAACACATTAGATTTTGCTTTTGTCTTTATTGTTGAATAAAATTCAAATCACCATCACTCGTAATCTGAAAAAAAAAATAATATAAACAAAGATCATGAATTGTATCCGTTGATCCATTTATGATTAATGTATGATGAAGCATGTTGACCAACAACTTTGCTCATCTTAAACGAATTTTTCAACTTGTGTGGGGGGGGAGGAAGAGGAGACAGAAAAGAAAAGAAAAAAAAAAACGGATGATGTCATTGCGTTTATATGTGACTGCGTTATTTTCTTTGATTTTGTGCACTACTTCGTATTAATTCCTATATCAACGTCTAATTGGATTATAGGTTTTGATTCTTCAATACTATATTCTGTGGATGGTTATTTTTAGATAATAAATAACAACATTGAGAACTGACATTTCTGTACTATTGTCTGAGTCAAACATTTATCCGTTGGAATAATTATCTTATAGAATTTGTATGAAAATATTACTAAAAACTACTATTTATAAGAGTTTCTTTGATTTGAAATATGCTGTCAATTGGTCCAACCCTTGTTTAATGTCTTCAGTGTTATTACCAAACCCAACTCGCAAGTACCCTTTGTGACCAAAAACTTCTCCAGGTACAATAAGAACTCCGTATTGTTCAACCAACTCAATACACATTTCCATTGTGTCAATACCTTCAATATCAACTTTTATAAAACATGTAGTACCACCTTTTGGCTTGACCCAAGATAAAAATGGAGTTTTCTTGATATACTCATCTAAAATCTCCAAATTCTTTAACAAGATATCTTTATTTCTTCTAAGAATAACATCTTTATTATTCAACGCAAAAGCAGCCATCAAATCATCCACGCCCGAAACAGAAATCGTATTGTAGTCACGTTTTGAACAGAGTTTCTTGATAACATCTTGATCCTTGCAAACAACCCAGCCAATTCTTAAACCTGCCAAAGCAAATGCCTTGGATGTTGACGACGTTGAAACGGTGTTGATGTACCCATAATTGACAACTGACTTAGGCATGTTTTCTTCAGATACATACAATGGACGATAAACTTCATCACACATCAAATAAACTGAATTCTCAGAACAGAGCTTCACAATTTTCTCCATTGTTGCATCGTCCCATACTGCACCAGTTGGGTTATTTGGATTGTTTATAATAAGCAATTTTGGACGATGTGTTTCAATCAATTTTGTCAATTCTTGCAAATCAGGAAGATAATCATTATCGTACTTTAATTCCCAAGGGATAACATTTTCCGGTCCGGCAAATATCTTGGACACTGATTCCAACTGCTGGTAAGTAGGACGGACAACAACGACTTTATCGCCTTCGTCAACTAAGGCATACAAGGACAAGAAATTTGCCCCAATTGCCCCATTAGTAATCACAATGTCATCGATACCAATGGAACCACCTTCGTCATTATACAATTTTGCAATTGCTTGTCTCAACTCAGGAGAGCCTCTAATATGCCCATAAGTTAACTTCATGCCAAAGATTTTTTGTTCAAGTTCATGCCTTGCATCCGGCTGGTCTGATAACAACTCAAACAATTCGTCAAACTTTATTGATTCGGAACATGTTTCCGCCATATTGTATTGGATTTTAGTTTCATACTTATCCATATATTGTTCAACTGCAAAATCCTCTTGTCTAACCATACTTTCGTTTGTCTTTAACTCTTGGATGTAACACTGAGTTCGTTCAAAAAATTTTTTTCTTTTTTTTTTTTTTTTTTTCGACTAACCTTATTAATGTTGGCAACTGTGGGGAATCATTTCCGCGCGGTGAACTTATTGAGGAAATAAACCTTGCATAATTAAAAGCATCGGAGAAGTTAATTGGACTCTATATTGGATCACATATTCACATGTGAAGGAAAATGTGTAAAAGGAAAAGAAGAAAGTACTGGCGGATTTACTATCTTGTTGATCTTGTATTTCTAGTTGATGCCAAGACGGGGGGGAGGGATTTAACTTTCATTGTAGTGGATTAAAACTTCCTCCAAGGGATCAATCTAAATAACCCCTTTCTTGTGTGAAACTAATTATGTGGATAATGATCTCCTCAGAATGAGCGTGGCTCAATTAGCCTTTATCTCCTACTCCGCATGGAATAAGCTTATTGTATCCACAATTCTAGTTAAACTATATCATTACTCTTGTGTATATTTCAAATTGGAACGGCAAAAAGATCAAACAAACAAAAAAAAAAAAAAAATAGGAAATCCATGGCGGTTCTCGTTCAATTAAAGTTCCTTATCAATAGTCATCATAGTTCAGCACAAAACTTTATAGTCCTTACACCCCCGTGGTTAAGCAATCGATTTACGGAGCAGAAAGGAACAAAGAGTATGGCAGAAAAGTGGATTTCCCAAGATCGAGAAAAATTGTCAAATACCCATTATTTTGCGGCGGAAAGACGGAGTAAACTAAAATCTTACTCCGATAGTTATGATAGCCTGTTTAAACAGTAATATAATCTTTGTTTGGTTAGTAATAATAAATGGCGCCGTTCATATACGCATAGTTTTGTAAATGGTGCAAAAGAAACAACAAAAAAAAGCAAGCCAAGAGTTATCGAAGAAAATCCATTTCCGTTGCATTTTTTGTTTTTCCATCGCTTTTTGATTGTTGAACTTTAATTTTTGTGTATACGCAGCTGTGCAGAAAATAAAAATTTTAGCAAAGTGATTCAAAAAACTGTAACCATAATACACTGGATGATTCTCATGATTATATGAGTTACAAAAACTGAGTTAGCAAAATCAGAACTCCGGTCGGATACATGTTTACGCAATTCAAGTGAATATATACTATTAAAAAGAAAGAAAATTATGGAAAATCCTAGAGATAATATCTAATGAGGAGAAATTATTCTCCAGTAAAAAGAATACCCATCATACGTATTATAATTGAAAATCTGTCAACAAAAACGTTGTTACGATATCATAACCAATTATCAATTATCCGTATGTTATTGACATTGGAATGAAGGACACATAACCACTAGTTTCTCTTGGGCAGGATACCGGCAACGGCTACCGACGCCGATAATTAACTAAAAATAAAAGTAAGGCAAATTGGAGGTTAAGATTAACACTTAACTTACGAATATACGGCGAACGAAACAATTAGAACTTTAAAATAATTACAACGAAATATGAAAAAAAAAGAAAGAAAAAAGAAATCAAATGATGATTGATTTACATAGTGCATAAAGACGATCGTACTATAAAGTGAGACTGTTAGTGACTAGTAACCGGCAGTTGAAATCTACCACCAGCTCAGTTCCATACAAAGGAGGGGAAAAAGCATGAACTTTCTATCGGTTATTGGCATGTTTTTGCATACATATATAATAGGATCATAAAGTTCGTCTACGGGCCACAATAGGATTATAATAAACTTAACCCGAAAAGCGAGTCAAAAAAAAAAAAAATATAATATACCAAAGTTGATAGTTCATTTATTATACAATAAGTTCTCTTCTACATGTATCAAAATCTCATTTTATTTTAGTCAACAAGATATAATTGACTAAAAGCATACAACCTTGATGGTTTGTCATTCATCGGGGTACGTAAAGTTAAGATTTTTGCTTGCCTTTTCATTTTCTTTTTTTTTTGCTTTCCTTTTCTTTTTTCTTCTTTCAGTTCATTTCTTTGCCAGTGTGGATAGGAACTTCGTGACTGATTATTTGGTGAAATTCTCATTTCTATATCTGGTAGGATACAAGAAACAGAGTCACAAGGAGAGAGAGAGAGAGGGGGGTTTATTTACGTCGATATAATAGTACAGGCTGGAATTATAATTTTTCGCAGTTAGATTTTGTTTTAGTTGACATCGACTCCCGTAAAAATGCGACATGGTTGCATTTAATGAAGTGTATGCAATAGTAGGATGTTCTTCGGTCCTCGGTCAAACGCCACAAATAACCAATATATAATAAACCAAATATATAATTTTTATATAATTCAAGAGACAACGAATGTCAATGCAAGAAGAAAAAGAAACTCTTTTGTATGAAGTAAGAAAAAAAAAATCTAGACTATCGTTTCGTATTGAACATATTATTTTCATTCATGCTCTTCTCCCCCTAGAAACTACTCCTGCTGACCATACAAAGCAGGCGGGAGGGTTTTCACCATCTTGGTAATAATATATTATATGCAAATAAGAGGAAAGTTCATTTATTATTAAGACCAAACTGTTTTACTCTTGGTATACACGTTTACATTCCTTTGACGGTTTTCCTTTTCTTTTTTTTTTGGTATATAAATGTTGATTATCATCTGAATATCTAATTTTATTTTGAAAGTGTTTTTGATTTTACTTTTGTTTTATTTAAAAAAAAACGTTTTACTTTGACTTTGTCTACTTAATTATACATCTGAAACAGTACATTCTCCACAATCCTAATTCAGATAATCTTATTGCAAAGTTTATTCATCCCAACCTTATTCATATTTCCGATAACTTACAAATCTCATCAAATTTCTTAGTTTTAAAGTTATTGAAAAGTTAAATTCACAAAAAGGCATTTATCACTTGAACATATCATTCTACGCCCCAGGCTCCTTCTTGGCTACATATACATCTATTGCCTAGTTTTATTTTTCAACAATTTTTTTTTTTTGATGAAGAAAAATTCAGCTATATAAATAGTTATAACTTTCTTCACACTCCAAAGAAATCTTTTTCTTCATTATAATTTTTTTTTCCTTACCTTATTTAAATTCCATCAACATATATTTGCTATTCAATCGGACGTTTATTATTTAATTCCCTTTAATTAGTATAAACTCCAGAATACCAAAGTATCATTTATTATTTTTATCAACAGTGAAAGAAAGAGCGAGAGAGAGAGAGAGAGACAGAGAAAAAAAGACAGTTCCCGCTATATCAACAGAGAGATCAAATCAAATTAAAATATATCTCCTTATTCTTGTAAGTTAAATTATTTTGCTTTCAACAGGTACATCAAATTTTAGCTTGGACCTAAATAAGTACCCACAAACACCGTCCTCAAATAATAGTTTTTATTTACTTCCCTTATATTCCCACCCACATATTATTGTATTTGGCTCAAAAGGAAAAACGTTTGGTAGTCGCAGCATATATTTTATCTAACTTAATTCTAATTTCAACAAGGCGACTTTATTTCTATTACCTAATTTTTCTTGTTTTTACTTTTTTGTTTTTCTTTTGGGATTTTAACATTTACTTTTTTTTTTTTCTTATTCGTCTACGACTGGCTAGTACCACGAGAGAGAAAAAAAAAAGAGACCCAATACTACTGATACAATCTAATCACGTTCTATCAATTTCCAAACCACATCTACATATATATTCACAACAATCCCCAAACGCCATGGATTCATCCAAAGATAGAATGGAAGACTTGGCTTCGTTGTTTTTACCAGATATCATGAACCCTTCCAATGTCACATCTCCACAATCTGGTGCCTCGAGAATCTTGAAAAATGAGGAGTACGATATGAATTCTAATTTCTCAACCTCAAAAAGTGATCTCAATAGTAACACAAACAATGACAATAACAGTTCCAATTCATCACAACCAAGTAGTTTCCAAGACTTCCTTAATAATAACAATTTCATAAATAGACAGCCTGATCTAGATCAATCAGTTCACCAACAATCACAGGTACAACAATCACAGCTGCAACAGTTCCCCCACACAAGTCATTATTCATCATTTAATACTTATGATCCAGGATTATCTCAACATTTATTTAACTACAACCCAAACTTGCAACTGGTTTATCAACAACAAGGCTTATCATCACAGCAACAATCTAATGCATTCCAGAGATCAAACTCATATTTGAACAAGTTCCCTACAGATTACGATGAATGGCTTGCGAGTGCTGGTAATAGTGTTGCAAATTTGAATAGTCTATATCAACAACAACAGCAACAACATCAACAGCAGCAGCAGCAACAACAATTTTTTCAACTGCAAATACTACAGCTGCAGCAAATTCAACCTTTACATCCAATAAAGTCACAAACTCCAGAACTACAATCATCTGTTGATCCAAGAAGTGGTTCATCAACTCCAAAGAGAAAGAAAGCAAAGGGTAGAAAGCGTGACATGAAGAATCTTGAAGTTGAGATTGATTACAAGACTACAAAGTTGAAGAGATTGCTTGATTTCAAACAATCTGGATCTACTTCTTCCAATGATTACAAGATTATTGATAAGAATAATAATGAGATTTGTATTGACTTTAATGGGTTTTTGAATGGAAGATTTTTGACTAATGATATTGACAATAATAATTATATTTTCACCAAGAATGAATTACAAAGAAATGAAGATGATCCACCAAGGGTCACCAACAAGAAGGAAGACCCTCAGGTCGTATCTTGCTATAGACGAAACTATATTCAAATATCCATCAATATGAACATACACGGGTTTAAAGACGACTCCAAGCTATTGAAACTTCAAACTAGTGAATATGGTTATACAACAACAAGAGTCATCAAGTATTTCAAGATTGAAGTATTGGCTGCTACTAATATCTCCAACAACAAGAATGTTCCTATAATAATCAAGAACGACCCCAAGGATCTAGAGAAAGAAAAGGAAAAGGAGGCTAAAAAGCAACAATTTCATGCCAGTTATGAACACAAAGATGATTTGGTTCAACCTACATTTATCAACACCCATGAGCATGTCATAATCCTAAATAATGAAACCATTGAGAATGGCGGAATTGACAAATACTTTGTTGTCAAAAAGCTACAATTCAAGAATGCTACTCCAAACAACGGTAATTTGACATTCCAGAATTACTACCACTTGAAAGCAAAGTTGAGTTGTATTGTGGCTGATATCTACTACGATGATTATGATATTGATGTTGATACTGAAGGTAATAACAACAATGAAATTTTGTTGGCTGAATTGGTTAGTGAACCAATCATTGTTCGTGGTCGTAATCCAAGTTTCTATGCTGAAAGAAACGATATTTTAATTAAAGGTAGATCTGCTACATCCAAAAGAGCATTTAGGATTGCTGCACAAGCTTCACTTGATCGCAAACTACATGTTGATGACGATGATGGTAGTGGTAGTGCTGGCGGTCAAGAGTATGTTCATGGTGGTGATGATTATATGGATCATGAAGATCAGGATGATGGTGGTGATGATGATGGGAACTCTACAAATATCAATCAGATGAACAATAGCGGCGACGATGAAGATGATGGCGGTGCTACTGGTAGTACCGGTGGTGGTGTTGGTAACTCGGGATATGAAGGTTCAAATAGTGGACAAGGAATGCTGTTACAATCTAATGAAAATATGGACGAAAATTCACCCATATCTACTGCAAATGGTGAAGAGAGATATAGCTCCGAAGCTCCTCCATTATCGTATTCTACAAATCAATTGGCGATGGATGTCAAATCAGTTGATAAGTACAAATACTATCCAATTAATAATGTCTACTATTTACCTCCAATCAATGTGGTTTATTTCCCACATAGAGCTCATCATCAATCACAAAGAGAAGATCAAGATCAACCACCTATTATATCTGATTCTAGAAAGAGTTCAAACGTTTATTTCAAGTAATACATTAGGTTTGTTTAGAAAATAATAAGAAAACAATATATATATATATCCATTGTTTATTTTTTTAATGTAGGTTTAGTTATTACACGTATGTATTGATTATAAACTGCAGATAATGTGGACATCTTATCAGTGTTTTAATTTTAACATATATTCATTCAATGATTATATATATATATATAGTAATAATAATAATAACTTCCCTCACATTTTACATATCTATTCTCTAACCAAAATTGAAGCAGAACCCATACCAGAACCAATACACATTGAAGTCAATCCAATTTGACCTGGTTTTAATAATGGAATAATAGTAGCATATTGACGAGCACCAGTTTCACCCAATGGATGACCCAAGGCAATAGCACCACCATTGATGTTTAATTTTTCTTCAGGTACATTTACTTGCTCAGCAGAGTAAAGACATTGGGCAGCAAAGGCTTCATTGATTTCAAATACATCAATATCTTCAACTGTCAAACCAGTTCTCTTCAAGACTTCTGGGATGGCATAGGCTGGACCAACACCCATGATTTCTGGTGGAACACCTGCAGTTGAACAAAGAACATATTTACCAACAATTGGGTATCCTTTAGCTTCAGCCAAACTTCTCTTCATCAACAAAACGGCTGCAGCACCATCGGAAACTTGGGAGGCGTTACCAGCAGTGGTAGTACCATCAAAAGCTGGTCTCAATTTAGATAAGGATTCAGCAGTAACACCTTCTCTTGGACCTTCATCGGTGTCAACGATAATTTCCTTTTCAGTACCATCAGAGTTTCTGATGATAGATCTGATTGGCAAGATTTCTTGCTTGAAAGCTCCAGAAGCAACAGCCTTGGCAGCTTTATTATATGATTTGGCGGCAAATTCATCTTGTCTTTCTCTGGAGATATTGAATTGGCTAGCAACATTTTCATTGGTGATACCCATTGGAATCAAACATTTTTCCATTTGTTCATCATCAGCCAAGTGTTCGTCAATTTTTGGGGCAACCTTTGGGTTACGGTAATTAGTAGACATGGATTCAACACCACCAGCTAAACCACATTCGATTTCACCAGTCTTGATCTTGTTGGCAATATCAGAAATAGCCATTAACCCAGAAGAACAAAATCTATTGACAGCAATAAAAGCAGCGGTGTATGGAATACCAGCAGCCAAACAAGCACCTCTATGTTCAGTGGCACCTGCAGCTTGGTTCAAAACATTACCCATGGCAACATCTTCAATCAAAGATGGATCAACTTTGGTTTTCTTGATAAATTCCTTCAAGAATTCAGCCAAAATAAATTCCGACTGAACACTTCTAAAAGAACCTTTGAACCCTTTACCAATAGCAGTTCTGTATGCAGCAACAATGACTACATCGTCTGGGTTTTTTTGTAAAATAGATTGTTTGGTGTTTGGTTTTAATTGACCACTTAATTGATTTAATCTATCCATGATGTGTGTTTAGTAATAATGGAATATATAGTTTCTCTTGATTTAATAAAAAAATTAAAAATACGAATAAAAATGAATATTCTCTTGAAAAAAACAAAGTTAAGGAAAAAAAAAGTAGTATTTTCAGAATAAATTTCTATATTTTCATCTGGGGAAAGAGTTGGTTGGTTTATATATGATTTAAGTTTTTGCCTGTGAAATCTTTATTGGTATTTTTATGTGTGGGGTGAACAATCAAAGGAAAAAAAAAATTATCATTGATTGAAGTTTTTGGTTTCTTTAAAGAAGCCGAGGCTCCTCTGTCTCCATCGCTATATGCAGGACTCAAATAAATATTGCAACCCTTTTTTGGCGGCACACAATCATCAAAACTATGGAAACAAGTCATTATTCGAAGAAGACCATTGATTAATTAGGTTTTTATTAACTACATATATATTGACCATATTATTTGCAAGCGGATATCATGAGTCTCCGCTAGTGGGGGGGGGGGGCAAAAAATGAACAGAAAAATCATAGCGGAAAAAAATACAATCCAAAGCGAACTGATACCGCGGGATGTCAACATACAGTACAGAAAAATGTCGCAAGTGTGTCCAATACACAATAGTACGACACTGACAAAGTCTCCACACATCACGTGAATATCACAGATATACAATCAAAGCAGCACCTACAAAATAATAATAAATCACAAATGAAACAGGAATCACAGATCAACATTTCTTTATTTTCACGGTTGTTACGCATTATTTAATAGAAGTGAATGCGAAATTATATAAATTTCTATTTACTTCTATAGGCTTGAGTAAGGGTATAAAGAAAAGTGAACAAACCTCGTATCTTACTGCAAGAAGCAGTGTAGTCACATACAGAGAAAGAGAAGATTCTATCAATATAGCAGACATCAACAAATGGATGCATATACGGGAAGCACAAGTATTACATTTATTGCAATTTCAATCTGTTGAACTGCTGCACGTTGGTAACAAACAAACCCAGCTGTGTGACAAAGAAATAAAAAAAGATCAATCCATACAATAATAATAATACAAACAAACAAAAAATCTACTTTCTTTACCCCAACCTATACACAGAAATCACGTTTCTCTTTCAAATGAAAATATTCCGATAAATGGTTCAATATTATCAGGTCGACCTTCAGGACATTTACCTCTAAAAACCAAAGTTGGTGCCTCTTCTTGTTCTCCTTCTTTGGACAGAACAATCTTGTCGTTGTCATTGGAATTCGTGTAAATCTTTGCAAAATCTATTCTCAACATGCCTTCATCATCTACTACCACATAAAGTTTATACTTCTGATCTATCAAGTCATTACTATCATTATAATGTATCAATCCTCTAGTGGAACCTGTTATCAATCCCATTGTTGACCCAATACCCATGATATTTGTACCATTGATTTTGATATATAACCCACTTAAACCAAAAGGTGAACAATGAATTTCTAAATCACATTCATTAGCATATTGAAATGTAACTTGTTTCTCAACAGTAATTGGTGGTGATTGTGATTGTCCTGCTGATGTTGCAACTTCCATATTGTAGTATTGATAAGTATGACTCCTAAAGTTTCTTTCTAAGTGTATTTGATCTTTCTTTTTTTTTTTTGTCTTCGCTTTGGAATTTTGTTCACTCCTCTTTTTTTTTGTGTGTGTGAATGCATTTACGAAAGTATGTTTCTGAACCAATTTCCTGCACGTAATAAAATAGAGAAAATTGTAGAATTTATTTCGTAATCAAATTGGATCCACAGTTTTTTAAACCATTGCAAAGATGTTGTATATTTCTAACTCAAGTCTTATCAATATACTTTCTAATGTCACCATCAAGCTCCAAGTCAACTGTGCGTGCCAGTGTCGCGTGTAATTTATGCAGAGGAAGCAAGTTAAAATGTATCAACAACTCCGACTCAACTCGTTGCCAAAGATGTTCCAAACTCGATCTTGAATGTACTTACACATTGAAGACGTCACAATTGAAAAAGCGAAAGTTAACACAACTGTTTGCTTCAAGACAACAAAGCAAACCAATGGTATTTCTACCGGAGAAGAAATTTATCATTGAAGCCAGCGAAATTTTTTTTGAAAACCAGTACAAGGGTATATTCCCATTATTTCATAAACCGTCATTTTTCAAGTTCCTTAAATCAGATGAATTCGATCCACATACATACATTGAAAAGTATACACCACTGAAGAATAACCCGGATCCTGTGATTTTGTTATCAATTCTTGCGTTATGTGCAAGGTTACACCCAGAGCTACCAAAAATATATGGTCACTTCAATGAATCTGACGCAGAATCATTCTTCCCGAGTTTTTCAAAGGATTCACCATCATCTGCATCCAACGCTTCCAAATACTTTGGCTGGCATGCAAGAAAGTATGTCAGGTTCGATGAACCTTCGATCGAACGCGTGCAAGCGTTGTGCATTCTCAGTAGTCATGAGTGGGGAGAAGGAAATGCATCAAGAAGTTATATGTACGTGGGAATTGCTGCAAGAATGGCATTGATTCTAGGGTTAAATAACGAACCCACACCTGAAACGGGTTTAACTAATTCGGAGAATTTCATAAGAATGGAAATGAAACGCCGAGCAATGTGGTCGGTATATATGATGGATAGATGTAATTCCTGCGGAAGAAGTAGTCATTCGTGTATATCACTAGATCAAATCCATATCAGATTGCCATGCACAGAAAAGGAGTTCATTTTTGGTGCTGGAAAAGAACATCCTTTTAGATCTGATGACAATCGTGACGATCTTTCCTTATGTGGTTACCAAATCGTGTTGTTTGAAATCTGGAGAGATATATCTGTGTGGGTTAGTACCACTGGTGCAAAACTAGAGAAAACACCTCCATGGAAAATGGAGTCTCCATACTACATACTATCCAAAAAATTGGATGCCTTTGAAGAACAATTACCAACGCATCTAAAGTTTTCAGAATTCAACCTACAAGCACATATTGCTGATGGATCAGTCACAGATTATGCCTACTTCAGTGGTTTATTTTTACTTTGTCGTACATTTTTAAATCGAGAATATTTCTATTCCCTGCCTGAAGCTTCGCCCACGGGTTGGTGGAAGGAACAGGCAAGTGTTTTATTTGATACATTGGATAAGTTGGATCAAATTCCCAAAATTTTGAAACCATTGAATTTGATGGTGATTGCCCCATTCACGGGATTTCATGTGTTCACTGCAGCTGCAACCGGATTTTTCATTGGAGCTTATCCCAAAAAAGTTATGAAGTCGCAGTTTAACGGTGAAGTCATTAAGAAATACCAATCATTGGCAGAAGACAACCTCAACACACTATCTAGTTGGCTGGAATCATGGGGGTTGGGTGAAAGCTGGATCAATACACTAAAAGAGATGAAGGAAGTGTTTGCTCGATCATCAGATTACGATGAGTTGCGGTTCAAGATGCGGGACTACGGTAATATAGATAAGAAACCGGATATTCAAAATTTATTAGTAATGGACGAAGCGCCTGCTCTAGATTTTATGGATCTAACAAACATATTTCCAGATTGGAGCGGCACTATGAACATATAAGGACAAATATAGGTATAACTAATAAAACTGACCAATGGACATTCAAGTTTGCAGCTTTGCCTTCGACAACAACCGTGTCTCTCTTTGGGTATAAACTAGGTGTAACATGATGATACACAGTTGTTGTGAGTGTCAAATACACTGTTTGATCAGCAGGAACAGTAGAATATATAGTTGCCATGGTTGTTGAGGTAGTAGTTCCATCAAACAAACCAAACCAATTAAAACCTGAACTAGTTGCAGAGGTTGGTTGTTCTGTTTCTATAGACTGTGTCACTACTTGAGTAGCGGCTGAAGCTGAGGTATCATCACTACCAAACAAATTATCTATCCAGGCAAATAGACCAGTTTGAGAAGTAGTTGTGGAATGATCAGTTGGGGAGGCTACTGAATTGTATGTGTAGTAAGTTGAAGGTGTGTTTGGTGCATTGGTTGTATAATATACTGATGAAGTAGGTTGAGTTTCAGTAGTTGGAATATTAGATGATGAGCCACTTAATGCTTCAGCCACTTGATCCAAGAATCCATCATTCTCGGCTGAAGAAACGTCCCAAAGTGAAATTCCTCCAAAACATGAATCACCACTAATACTAGCCAACGCTTTTTGAACAGTTGAAATGCCAACAAAACCTGAACCAGCAGATGATGAAGAACCAGGCAAACCCAAGTATAGCTTGATGTTTTTACCACTTGCATACTGACACCATGTATCCCAATTGAATTGTTTATCAAGTGAACAATAGTTGTTGTAGAATTGAATAAATGCAAAATCCAAATCAACTTGTGACATCAAATCTCCAACCGACTCATCAGGATATGGACATTGGGGAGCTGCAGATAAATAGAATGACTTACTGGAAGTACTAAAGTATTCTCTCAATTTAGTAGCTAAAGCAACATACCCAGTTTGATCCTTGTTTTCAATATCAAAATCAAACCCATCGACAATGGCATCATCAAAAGGTCTTTCGTTTGAAGTTCCACCACCAAATCTATTCCATAAATCAGTAGCAAAAGAAACAGCATCAGAATCACTTGAGAACCCATAATTCCCAGTTGCTCCTCCAAGGGAAAGTAAAACGGTTTTGCCTTGCAGTTGACATGATTTAATATCTGCCCCAATATTTGGACAATGTAATAGCCCACTACTGAAAGAAGTTGAACATTGGTTAGCAAAATTCAACAGAAGATTTGGGAACCCATTAAGGAATGAAAGAATAACAATGTCAGCAGAAGTAGAAGAACAGTATGATCCAAGTGATTGTTGGTTTGATCCAGCATTTTGACCCCAGTATACGGCGATGTTAGATGCTGTGGCTAACGTTGCTAATGAAAGGATATAAAAAAAGGAATAAAACATTTGTGAATATTTGAGTTATAAACCCAATGTCTATGGAATCTATTAGTTGATGATATATATAAATCCTTAAAAAAACAAAACAAAAAAATAGACATAATGGATAAGGACAAGGTACGGAATTTTTATACAACCATGTATTTCCAAAGGGGGAAGAGATGGATCAAAATTGGTGGCATTTGATGTGGAGATAAATGTCCCAAAATTCTAATTGCAAAAACGAATCATTATTTAGTGTTTCTTTTTTTTTTCTTTTTCTTGTTCGGTTGTAATCTACAATAGAAACTTATTACCTAATTTAAGTGGTATTTTAATTAATCAGGATTTGTGGTTTATTACTGGAACAGGAGAAATAATGGTGATGAGCATTTCTTTAATGCGAAATTAGACAATTATTACACAAACGTCTTTGCAACGTCGCAGATTTTTGTTTTTCTTTTCTTTTCGTTACATTTCGTTTCGTTTCGTTTCGCGTCTGTTTATTATTTTCATTCGACCTCGCTGTAAGTACGCTTATCCCTGTCGGGGATTTTTATTCTTACACCGTGTTTTATGTGGTTTATTAAAACAATTATTCACTAAACAAAAATAAAAACAAAAATAAAACTAATAACAGAATAAACCGTGTTTCGTGTAATGACCTCCTTAGTTGGCAACTATTTTCAAAGGAGTGAAATATCGTTCCATTAATGTGTTCCATTGTGATCTGTTCGAAAGTCATGACTGAAATTGATTAGGTTACAGATTTCGTATACTTCCTAATTAGGAATGAGTCGTGTGTGTGTGGCTGTCATGTGCTATGCACACCAGCAAAAAAAAAAAAAGAGGAAGAAAAATCATAATTGCTGCAATAAAAGAAAAGAAACACCCCACTTCCTAAAACAGAAAAGAAATTGGAAATGTAAAATAAATTAAACTGAATAGGCTTTGGTCTTTTTCGTTGCACCCAACACTTGTTATTGTTCAACAAGGCGTATATTAAGTAGGTCTACGTTTAACAAATATATCGTCGGTCTTTATATCTGGTAGGGAAAGGAAAAATGCATCTGCTCTCCGAGTAGCATCATTCATTGGTGCTTCTAGAAATGGATTATCATTATCTTTAAACTGAACATGAGCTTCACTTACTACAAATGGATCATCATCTTGATTAAATTCAACATGAGCTTCGCCAGGTGAATCAACAAATGGATTATCGTCCTCCTTGAATGCCACATGGGCCTCGTTTCGTGACAAATCTGGAATATTGTTGGTGATAATATTTTTCTTCTTGGGAGCATCAGATTTCTTCATAAAGAAATCCAAAGATGTTTGTCCTGGAAGTAATGCATCCTTTTTACGTTTCTTAGGTGAGGGTGAAACTTTTGACGAACCGGATTTCTTTGGAGATATGCTTTTCAAATCAAATGGTACTGGTGGTTTCTTGGAAGGAGACAACCCAAATGCATCTAATGTTGTTTTTTGTGGTGAACATTTATGTTTCTTGATATATTCTTGTTCATGTCGTTGATTTATAAACTCTTCTAGTAAATTCGGTGCATGTAGCTCTACCAACGACTTTGGAACCCAGATATAGTTCCTTCCTGGAGATGATGACCCTGGTGATTTTCGTGCTTCTGTACATTCAGGAAATTGTTTGCACACCTCGTTAATATCAAACTTAAGCATTAATTTCTCAACCCCAGCCTCTTCTTTGAAATTTGTAACTTTGACAGAAGTAGATGGGTGTGTCAACAATTTGATTAGAACATACTTTATGGACCAATTATAAGTACTAGGGATGAAGAAAAATTTCAGTTCATTTGGTAGACCTCGTATAGAAATCCCAACATTTTGCTTGTAATATTTTCCATCACAACTACTCAATCGAATTAGCAGACCCAGAAGGTTTATACTCTGGTCAGCTTTCAATTCTCCTGAACCTAAAGTATCTGGCTTGAATATAGGGATTCTATCATTAATCAAAGGGAATAGATACAACATTGTGTAGTATTCATCAAACTCGACACCTTCATCTATAGTTAATTTTCTTCCAAATATGTCTCGATTATTCTCCTTTATATGGTAATTAATTAGATTTAAAAATGCCGTAAACTTCTGATGCCTTACCTCTGGCTCTAATCTCAGCTCCCAGGGATGTAGTCTTGGTAGTCGGTCACTGACAAAACATTGAATTAACTCATTGGCAAAATCAGGAGGCGGTAGTGTGTTTTCTTGTGTCTGGTTCTTTTTCAATTCTTTTAGCTCTATTTTGCTCTTTTCTCGGGAATGATATAATGCTCGGCTGGTCCCACATAACGCTAGATTTTTGGCATTAGTGATACCAATTTTCCTGACTCCTGCTGAATAATCACCACCTCTCAATGAGGCCAAGAATATCAACCTTTCCACGGATAAACCTGTTTCTTTTTCTATTACTTTGATATCCACTGGTGTCACATAGTATGTCTGCTTGAGTTTTGCATCTGATTTCTTTGAAGGAGAACGGCCAATATCTTCCAAATACTTGCTAAAGTTACGCAACACTTTGTTAGCTCCAAAGACCAATGCATCACCATCCTGGCTCAAACAATAGTCCACTATACCTAATTTCTGTAGATAGGCACATTGGGCTTCTCCTTCTCCTGCAGCTTGCACATAGTTAATCTTGTTTCTCCTTAGTTGGTCCTTGACTTTCTCTACAACGGGATGATGTTCAGAACAACTGCCAATTAAACTGAGTCTTTCTAATTCCTGTTCGTACATCATCCCCAGGTTTTCTTTACTTTTGGTTTTCTGGGGTTTCAATACTCCATCAAATACAACTACTACTGATATGTTTAACCCAATCAATGCAAGTATTTTGGACATTACATTTTGTATAAGAATTGTATCCTTATCTTCAACAGTAATACTACTATGATCGGCTTGAAATATAAACAGGTAAGCATCAATTGCTATTCTTGGCGTTCGTTGATGATTCTTGATAAATTCGTCCACTAATTCATCTATCGAAACTCGTCGACTAAAACCTGGTTTCAACAACTCCCATAATTCAGGAATACCCATTATGAAGAGGGTTAAGAAATAAACCTATCAAAGGACAAAGAAAAAAAAATGTTGGTGGTGATAATAATAATAATAAACCAAAACGAGTCTATTTGAGTAGAATAATAATATAATGATCAAATTTTTTTCTTTTTTTTGTTCACAAAAAAAAAATTCATAGAAAAAAAAAAAGAACAAAAACGTTAAGATCTTCGTACACAACACAACATTAAACTAAGACAGACTAAATTCAAGCATAAGGACATGACAAAATTTTATGCTGGTCAGTTCTTGTGTGGGGGCTTTCAAGGTACCTCAGTCACTCCTCAGGCTTATCATCTAATAGTCGAGCATCATGTGTCAACGATGATTTTGTCACGTAAGAATGCTGTTAGTGTGGAGCAAATGTCCAAACTTATTCGCGATCTTCAATACATCGCCATGACACAGGGACGATATGAACATCCTTTAATGTTTGCTATTGATGAAGAAGGTGGTATGAGCAATGCATTATTTGATCCAGATTTCTTGACCCAATACCCTGGTGCAATGGCGCTAGCTGCTACAGGCGATCCAACATTGGTTTACGAAATACTGAAAGCTGTTGGTATTGAACTTAAAAAGATTGGATTTTCCATTATATTGGGACCAGTTCTAGACGTTGTGACAAAATTTTCTCACCAGTTGGTTGGGGTTAGAAGTTTTGGAACCACTATCGAAGATGTTACAAAATATGGAGGAATGTGTGCTAAAGGGTTACAGGATGCGGGTTTGTTTACTGTTGGAAAGCATTTCCCGGGGATTGGGAATGCTGCTGTTGATTCGTTATTAGAATTACCAATGATTGGTGATTCTTTGGACCAATTGAGACATTTTAATATTCGCCCTTTTGCAAATCTAATACAGCAAGGACTTCTTGATGGAATCAGTGCGGCTGGCTGTGGGGTTCCAAATATAAGTCCGGACGAAACCCATGCTTGTCTTTCACCAATAGTAATTAATCAGTTATTACGAAATGAATTGCAATTTGATGGATTAGTACTTAGTGAATGTTTAGAAATGGAAACATTATATCATTCTTTTGGGTTAGAGCAAGGTGTGATTTTGGCACTTAATGCGGGTTGTGATTTAGTAATGGTTTGTCATGACTGGGAATTGCAAAATCAAGCGATTGAAAGTATAAGAAAAGCCATTGTGAATTTTCCTAGTGATACTTTGTTGTCCAGCTACAAGAGAATTGAAAGATTGCAAGAACGATTACCAAGATGGTCCGAGATTTTCCCAGAGGGAGAGCTTTCAGCAAAACAACCTCCAACATTGTTCAGGAATGAATATCCTGACCTATGGGAGGAACATCAAAAGTTGTCGTCACTGGCTTATCAGAAATCCATTACGTTGGTGCGTGATTTCAATGGTGCATTACCTATTTCCAACTATTTATCTGATGGAGAAGAAGTTGATTCGATACTATTATTGACGCCGTTGTTGTATCCTATTTACCCATGTGAAACGGTTGATAAAACGAATAGTAGATTACATACCGGTGAAGAAGTATTCCAAAAGTTTGGTGATTTTCTATCAGACCATCCAATTCGACAGGAAAAGAAGTATAACGTTCTTCACACGACCTACACAGCTAATGGATTGACTCCGTTACATGAATCATTGATTGAGCAATCGAAAGTCGTGATTGTCGTGACCAGTGAAGCTTCAAGAAATATGCACCAAATTGGACTTGTCAAATTTATATCATTGTTATGTGGTGCAAGCCCATCAACATTAAACCGAAATGGGGTTAATGGCAATGTTCCACCTCCACAATCTACTAAACCATTGATAATCGTGGCGACTCAATCGCCGTATGATTTTTTCTATAACAAATCGATTGGTAGTGCCTACTTGTGTTGTTATGATTACACCCCCAACGCGTTATCCAAATTGGCGCTGGTATTGATGGGAGATTACGAGCCAGAAGGATGTGTTCCTGGAGAGAAAAAGTTCATGTTAAGAACCAAACCTGAACTGCCAAGTAGATTGTCCCATAACAACAACACACCAAGACGACGTTGGTTGGTGGATGAGCTTGATTGGCAAAGAGATGGGGAATCAATAATCAAGTTGTTCAAGTCGAATTTTGACAGAAGAGGAAACAAGATCGACTATCAAGATGACAGATTCTACAAGCGTCTTAGTGGTTTTTTCGTTACTATGAGGAGAACACAAAAGAGTTTTGTGGTGAGAAATTCTTCGTTGAACATTGTATTGGGGTTTATTTTGACGTTTGTCACGGAGACAGATGGTGTTAGAAGCGGAAGAATTATCATGGTTTTAGTTGACAAGTCTAAGCGTTGTCAAAACATTGGGAAATGTTTGCATTCTCGAGCTATGAAATATTTCAAGGAGGTAAACTGTAGTGAAATTTATTTAGGGAGCCGTGGTTTACCATTGATCTATTTTGATGATATTTCAAGCTCCACGGTGTCTTTTTTCAACAGTGTTGGATGGACTATCAATCGATCTGCCAAGAGATACGTCATGGTTTTGAACGAATTGGGTGAACCACCAGAACTTCCCGATAATTATATTTTCGATAGAACTCCTGATAAAATAGTTGCCAGAGACAGGTTCACGAATCAAGTTGTTGCTTCTGTCACTACATTTACGAGTAACTCTCAACTTAGTAAATATTTCCCATTTATTGATTCCATCAGAAATGATCAAGGCACAATTGGTGGTTTGATTGGTTTTACTGGTGATAAGAATGCTAAACATGGATTAGTTTCTAGTGCAATTACCTATTTTGGATCTGCTGTAGATGCTATTATGATGATTGAATCAGATCATTCGTTGGAGTGCCTTGGATTCGAAGAATGGGCATGGTATTATGATTATTATGGAAGAAAAGACGTTTAGGTGTGTGTATTCTGTATAATTTGTAAACTTTATTAATGTGGTTTTTTTGCTTTTAAAGTATTTTGATTACGAAATGACGCGAAATTTCCATGAAAAAAAAAAGAAGAAAGTTTGGGGGTTCAATTTTGTACGATAACAGTGTTTTTTCACTTTTTCCAATTCCCCTCCCCCGGGAATGAAGTGACAAACAGTTGTTATTAATAACTATATATCCGAATTAAACACTATTTCCTGCCAGGTGATGAATATACTTTATGGTTACCAAGTTTCAAAAAGGAATATTGGTGGGTTAGTCGGTTTACAAGTTTGAAAATCGATAATAATCAAGTAAAAATTATCTTTCAAAATCAGCAAGAGAAGAATATCCCCTAAAATTCAATAAACAATTGTTAAATAAACAGGCAATTCTAGGCAAAATGCAGAATGATGTTAAAAGGTTTATGCCGCCTTTAACTCATACTCACATGACCTTTTTCTTCTGATAATTTAATTCAACTAAACTAAGCAAAAAAAAATTAAAGCACAGGAAAGGAGTTAATTAATTTTTCTAAACAAAACATGTTATTGTGAATAATACACTCAACATATTCATTGATTGGCTGGCATGCCCAGCATCAAAGAAAGAAATAAACCAAAAGAAACTCCAGAGTGAAAAATTAATGTGCACTAAAATATTAAAATCCACCTCCTTTTCCCCGCGCGCACACAAAGCGTAGAGCTAACTAAGAGAAAAAAACATTCGCCTTTACCCCGGGCTAACGTTTGTGCCGGTAGGTATCGGGATCATGTTCCTAATAATTCCTATGCATGGTATTTTTACCCCAGATTTCAAAAGCACATAAAAGCACTTCCGGAGAAAAGGGATAGCTGCTGGCCCCTATAAAAGTGGACGAAAATTCCTTCCAAAAAAAATATTTTGTTCTCCTTCTTTTCTTCCTTTTTATCATCATTAACTTAATAACAACCAAGTTTAAATAATTATTCAATATGGCTCCTCCTCCAACTGCTGTTGAATCTTCAATCAATTTTGAAGGTCACCCAACTATCAAATCTAACCAAGACCCATTGGTTCAACAATTATCCCTTAAAGAAGACACTGTCATCAGACACAATGCTCCACCTCCAACTTTATACGAAGATGGTTTATTAGAAAAAGGTACTACTATTTCCTCCACTGGTGCTTTAATGGCTTACTCTGGTAAGAAAACTGGTAGATCTCCAAAAGATAAAAGAATCGTTGATGAAGAAACTTCTACCCAAAATGTCTGGTGGGGTCCAGTTAACAAACAAGTTGATGAATTGACTTGGAAAATCTCCAGATCCAGAGCTTTGGACTACTTGAGAACCAGAGACAAGTTGTTTGTCGTTGATGCCTTTGCTGGTTGGGATCCAAGATACAGACTTAAGATTAGAATTATCTGTGCTAGAGCTTACCACGCTTTATTTATGACCAATATGTTGATCAGACCAACTAAAGAAGAATTGGAAAACTTTGGTGAACCAGATTTCACCATTTACAATGCTGGTCAATTCCCAGCTAATGTTTTCACCAAAGGTATGTCATCATCTACTTCTGTTGAAATTAACTTCAAAGATATGGAAATGGTTATCCTTGGTACTGAATATGCCGGTGAAATGAAGAAAGGTATCTTCACTCTTCTTTTCTACACTATGCCAATCAGACACAAGATTTTGACTCTTCATTCTTCTTGTAATCAAGGTGTTGAAAAAGGTGATGTCACATTATTCTTTGGTTTGAGTGGTACTGGTAAGACCACCCTTTCTGCTGATCCACACAGAAAATTGATTGGTGATGATGAACATTGTTGGTCCGACAATGGTGTTTTCAACATTGAAGGTGGTTGTTACGCTAAATGTTTGGACTTGTCTGCTGAAAAAGAACCAGAAATTTTCAACTCCATCAAATTCGGTTCCATCTTGGAAAATGTTGTCTACGATCCAATCACCAAGGTTGTCGACTATGAAGATTCTTCCATCACTGAAAACACTAGATGTGCTTACCCAATTGATTTTATTCCATCTGCTAAGATTCCATGTTTGGCTGATACTCACCCATCCAACATTATCTTGTTGACTTGTGATGCTTCTGGTGTCTTGCCACCAGTTTCCAAATTGACCAATGCTCAAGTTATGTACCACTTTATTTCTGGTTACACTTCTAAGATGGCTGGTACTGAAGAAGGTGTCACCGAACCACAAGCTACCTTCTCCGCTTGTTTTGGTCAACCATTCTTGGTCTTGCACCCAATGAGATATGCTCAACAATTATCTGACAAGATTTCTGAACACAAAGCTAACGCCTGGTTGTTGAACACCGGTTGGGTTGGTTCTTCTGCTGCTAGAGGTGGTAAGAGATGTTCCTTGAAATACACCAGAGCTATCTTGGATGCTATCCACTCTGGAGAATTATCCAAGGTTGAATACGAACAATTCCCAGTCTTCAACTTGAATGTTCCAACTTCCTGTCCAGGTGTTCCAAGTGAAATCTTGAACCCAACCAAGGCTTGGACTGAAGGTGTTGATTCTTTCAACAAGGAAATCAAATCTTTGGCTGGTAAATTTGCCGAAAACTTCAAGACTTATGCTGACCAAGCTACCGCTGAAGTCAGAGCTGCTGGTCCAGAAGCTTAAAGTTGAGACTTTTATTTTGATTATTAATAATTCATATAGTTATCTTATTTATTCTACATATTTCATTCCCAATATAAATTTTCAGGTAAAACAAAAAAGTATATATCTGTCAACCCGTAGACTATTGTGAACAAATTTCAATTGTAACCCATGTCATTGGATACAAAATAAACTTCTCACATAAAATATTGCGTGTGTTCATGCAAGAATCGGAGATAACTCTCAATTACGTAATGGTTGATTCTTGTTTTTGGATTCAATGTTACTCCGTTTGGTACAATTTAGCACAATGTTTTGTAGTTTATTTTCTATTATTTTGGATTTGGCTGAAGTTACGGATAAATCTGCGTGACTAAAACATGTGTATAATCAGTTGATATTTAGGGTTATTGTTGTAGTATCTCTAGAAAGAGGAGATCTGGCGGAGAAAATATTTCTACGGATTTTATGAAGGAATCTATAATGTAGAAATATGGGGTAGTGATAGTTAACATAGACATCGTCTACTTTTGTGTGACATAAAGGATAGCGGCAGGTTTCTGGAATTGATGGATAATTTTAATTGCAATTATACTATCTCCGTTGCTTTTGTTCACAAGTACACACAAACCAAACACCCTACTGGAAAATCAAACAAAAAATGCACATGGAGTTAAAACAATCACCACCACCAAAAAAAAAAAGGATCCCATGTGAAGCGTTATCCTATTATGGAAATAAAAAAAAAATAGTATAATAGGGACCATGTATCCTCATCGTTTTTTTTTTTTTTCGAACAAAATTTATATAGTCTTCGTTTAAAATTCTATATCCTTGATCTCTAAAGTTTAGTATTTCAAATTCAAAATGAGTATTCAAGATATTGTTGAAACTTACAGTACCAAATGGTACGTTGTTGTACTGGTTGCTTTGATTGTATACAAGGTTTTTGATTTCTTTTATGCTAGATATTTGATGTATAAGCTTGGTGCTAAGCCATTCCTTCAAAGTCAAACCGACGGTTATCTTGGTTTCAGAGTTCCATTTGAATTGATGGGAAAGAAGAGTGAAGGTACACTTATAGACTTTACATATCAACGTACTTTGGAGCTTGACAATCCCGATATTCCAACATTTACATTCCCAATATTTTCTGTTCTGATTATCTCAACTCTTGAACCAGACAACATCAAAGCTATTTTGGCCACACAATTCAATGACTTTTCATTAGGTACAAGACATTCACATTTTGCTCCTTTATTAGGTGACGGTATTTTCACTTTAGATGGTGCTGGTTGGAAACATAGTAGATCTATGTTGAGACCACAATTTGCAAGAGAACAGGTTTCTCACGTTAAGTTGTTGGAACCACATATGCAAGTTTTTTTCAAACATATTAGAAAACATCATGGCCAAACCTTTGATATACAAGAATTGTTTTTCAGATTAACTGTTGATTCTGCCACTGAGTTTTTGTTTGGTGAATCTGTTGAGTCTTTAAGAGACGAGTCCATCGGTATGTTAAACGATGCTCTTGATTTTGATGGTAAGGCTGGATTTGCTGATGCCTTTAACTATTCTCAAAACTATTTGGCTTCTCGAGCTCTTATGCAACAAATGTACTGGATTTTGAACGGAAAAAAGTTTAAAGAATGTAATGCCAAGGTTCACAAGTTTGCTGATTATTATGTTGAAAAAGCATTGGAATTAACTCCGGACCAATTGGAAAAACAAGATGGGTATGTTTTCTTGTATGAATTGGTAAAACAAACCAGAGACAGACAAGTCTTGAGAGATCAGTTATTGAATATATTAGTTGCTGGTAGAGATACCACTGCTGGTTTATTATCATTTGTGTTTTTTGAATTGGCAAGAACTCCAAGAGTAGCAAATAAATTAAGAGAAGAAATCGAAGACAAATTTGGCCTTGGACAAGATGCTCGTGTTGAAGAAATTTCCTTTGAATCTTTAAAATCATGTGAATATTTGAAGGCAGTGCTTAATGAATGTTTAAGATTATACCCATCTGTTCCACAAAACTTTAGAGTTGCTACCAGAAATACCACATTACCAAGAGGTGGTGGCAAGGATGGTTTATCACCAGTATTAGTTAGAAAGGGTCAAACTGTGATGTACAGTGTGTATGCTGCCCATAGAAACAAACAAATTTATGGTGAAGACGCACTTGAATTCAGGCCAGAAAGATGGTTTGAACCAGAGACAAAGAAATTGGGCTGGGCCTTCTTACCTTTTAATGGTGGTCCAAGAATTTGTTTGGGTCAACAATTTGCTTTGACTGAAGCTTCTTATGTTACTGTTAGATTACTTCAAGAGTTTAGCCACTTGACAATGGATCCAAACACTGAATACCCGCCAAAGAAAATGTCCCATTTGACAATGTCTCTATTTGATGGTGCCAACATTCAAATGTATTAGAAACGTGTATTGTTTGCTTTGTTGTAAAAACTATTCATGTTCTAGTTGTAACTTTATTTTTGGTTTAATTAACACAATCTTATTTATTATTTCTTTCTCTTTGGGACAAATCACATGTACTTTCTTACTCCTTTTATCCTTCTAGATGGAATTCAGGAACTCTGAACTATCAATTGTAATTAGATCTCGATCATTGATTATTCATGTGATCACACACACCCACTTTTCTCTTACATAATCAAAAAAAAAAAAAAAAAAACAAATCTGTCTCAGACATGTCAAATGGATGACGAATCACTCCTTTCGCATGTGAAACGTTATTTGTTGCAAATTTTACACGAACACAAACAAAGAAGACAAAGAAAAAGATTTGCGGTCAAAAATAGAAAAAGAAAAAAGAAACAACTTTCCGGGCTAGTGTAAATACTATACTATTGCTAGAGGGGTAATAGAACAACGGGGGATTATAGACAATTTGAAAACAATAGAAGACACAAAATACTCCATGATAAAATAGAAATTGATTTGCAAGACTACAACAGGTAGACTTAAAGAAAAAAACTCCGCAATACTCCGAAAATACTCAAAAACAATACTGTCCGTTTCCATCGCATTAAGAAGTCTATTCAACAATAGTTTCAAGGAGTTTGAATATAGACTCCGTTAGAAGATTGATGTTCTGATTACATGTGAAAAAGAATTATCTAATGGAAGTATACAATTAATGATAATCAATAAGTAACTATTAAGAATGTCAAATATTAAAACTTATTCGTATCCTGACAAAAGTACACGCCCCGTTTATGCGGTACTTTGGTCAATTTCATTTTTTTTCCCCAATAAAGTTACTTTGTTCACCAACAACAACCATGAGGGGAACCACAGAATTCTGTAATTTTTTTAAACACCAGGTTTCAATTTCCCTTCCTTTTTTTTTAGGTTATGAAGATTGGTTATGTTAATACCATGTGAAATAAACTACAAATATATATATCTTTTTAATTGCCCATCTCTGCTACTCCCTCTCTCTCTGATGTAGGTTTTTCTTTTTTTTTTATTGTACGTGAACTTGGCTGCACAGTAGAATCAATTACTTTTGCACCTGGTTCTATTACACAAAAATGTCGTCGTCTCCATCTATTGCTCAAGAATTTCTCGCAACCATTACTCCATATGTTGAGTATTGTCAAGAGAATTATACCAAATGGTACTACTTCATTCCATTGGTGATTCTTTCGTTGAATCTTATCTCCATGCTTCATACAAAGTATTTGGAACGTAAATTTAAGGCTAAACCGCTTGCTGTCTATGTTCAAGATTATACCTTTGGTCTTATTACTCCACTTGTTTTGATCTACTACAAGTCTAAAGGTACCGTGATGCAATTTGCCTGTGATTTATGGGACAAGAAACTCATTGTCAGTGATCCAAAGGCAAAGACTATTGGTCTTAAGATTTTAGGTATTCCATTGATTGAAACTAAAGACCCAGAGAATGTCAAGGCTATTTTAGCCACCCAGTTTAATGATTTTTCTTTGGGAACTAGACATGATTTCTTGTATTCATTGTTAGGAGATGGTATTTTCACTTTAGATGGTGCTGGCTGGAAACACAGCAGAACCATGTTGAGACCACAATTCGCTAGAGAGCAAGTTTCGCATGTAAAGTTGTTGGAACCCCATATGCAAGTTTTATTTAAACACATTAGAAAACATCATGGCCAAACTTTTGATATCCAAGAATTGTTTTTCAGATTAACTGTTGATTCGGCTACTGAGTTTTTGTTTGGTGAATCTGCTGAATCTTTAAGAGACGAGTCTGTCGGTTTAACTCCAACAACCAAAGATTTTGATGGTAGAAATGAGTTTGCCGATGCGTTCAACTATTCTCAAACTTACCAAGCGTACAGATTCTTGTTGCAACAAATGTATTGGATTTTGAATGGTTCTGAATTTAGAAAATCTATTGCTATTGTCCACAAGTTTGCTGACCACTATGTTCAAAAGGCATTGGAATTAACTGATGAAGATTTGGAAAAGAAAGAAGGCTATGTATTTTTATTCGAGTTAGCCAAACAAACCAGAGATCCAAAGGTTTTGAGAGATCAATTGTTAAATATCTTGGTTGCTGGTAGAGATACCACAGCTGGCTTGTTGTCGTTTCTTTTCTTTGAATTGTCTAGAAACCCAGAAATATTTGCAAAATTGAGAGAAGAAATCGAAAACAAGTTTGGTCTTGGACAAGATGCTCGTGTTGAAGAGATTTCTTTTGAAACATTGAAATCTTGTGAATACTTGAAGGCTGTTATCAATGAAACTTTGAGAATTTATCCTTCCGTCCCACATAATTTTAGAGTTGCTACTAGAAACACAACTTTACCAAGAGGTGGTGGTGAAGGTGGTTTATCCCCAATTGCTATTAAGAAGGGCCAAGTTGTTATGTACACGATTCTTGCTACTCACAGAGATAAAGACATTTATGGTGAAGATGCTTATGTTTTCAGGCCAGAAAGATGGTTTGAACCTGAAACCAGAAAATTGGGCTGGGCATATGTTCCATTCAATGGCGGTCCAAGAATTTGTTTGGGTCAACAGTTTGCTTTAACTGAAGCATCATATGTCACTGTTAGATTGCTTCAAGAATTTGGTAACTTGAAACAAGATCCAAATACTGAATATCCACCAAAATTACAAAACACATTGACTTTGTCTCTTTTTGAAGGTGCTGAAGTACAAATGTATTAAATTTTATAAGTTATTCAAAAACTGGTTTTTGGAATTGCGTTCACGTTAGTGTATAAGTTATTTCTTTGTGTATTTAAATTGAATCGAAGTTTGATTTTTCATGTATTTAAAACCTATAGTGCGAATTATGTAAAAAGATTCAAACCTTTTTTTTTTTTTTTTTCGTTTGTCTTCACTTTCATCTTCATCTTCACGCTCATCAACAGAACGAAGAAGGAAAAAAAAAAATTGAAAGAAAATTTTTTGTAAACAACTATTTTCAACTGTTGTACATCATTGTTATTACAAGTCAACGGGCAATCATATTTTAATAATGAGTGGTTCTTTTAACTGGTCCCTGGAAACATTTGGGGAGTTATACAATACATTTAAATATGAAGTTGAAATTGATTTAGATACCTTAGATTTTAGCAACATCAAGAATGACATTATACACGTTTTGACAACGCCTACACCACTGGAAGAATCACGTAAAAAATTGGGTGATGGTAGTAAGCCAGTAACTTTGCCAAACGGGGATGAAGTTGAGTTGAATCAAGCTTTTCTTGAAGTCAGTACGTTATTGTCAAATGAGTTTGATTTGGATCAATTGAACGCAGCAGAGTTGTTGTACTATGCTGGCGACATAACTTATAAGAAAGGAACATCAATTGGTGATAGTGCTCGATTAGCTTACTATTTGAGGGTAAATTATATACTAAACATACTTGGTTATTTGATTTCCAAAAAAAGATTGGATTTGATAGTTACAGATTATAAGTTGTTGTTTGACAATATTTTGAAAAGTTTTGAAAAGATCTACAAATTAGTAGCAATATTGAATGATATGATTGATAAACAAAAGGTTACAAGTGATATCAACAGTCTATCATTTATCAACTGTGTCAATTATTCCAGAGGTCAATTATTTTCAGCCCATGAACTTTTGGGTCAGGTATTGTTTGGATTGATGGATAATTATTATTTACAATTTGGTACATTGGACAATTACAAGAAGATCATTGAATTAGTCCTGAAAAATATTAATGATGAAGATATTTTAATCATCAACTTCTTACCATCAACCTTGCAATTATTCAAACAAGTATTGAATGCAGACAATAACGACGCCACTGTCGATCAATTTTACAAACACATTACAACTACAGTATCTCAAGACTACAATACCAATATGGGATCCTCTTCCAAAACAGACATTGATTTGTCGAAATCAAAACTAAGTGGGTTTGAAGTGTTGACAAGCTTTGTTTTCTTGACAGAATTTATTCCATGGTGCAAACAACTGTCTGAAAGAACTGCTAAATACGATTTCAAGGAAGGAATTTTGAAATACATGGAATGGTTGATTAGTTATGGGGTTATGGAAAGACTATTATCCTACTGTTCTGAAACTAGTAATTTGAAAACCAAACAAGCATACGACTGGTCCAACATGTATGATTTTAGAGCATTACTACAAAGAAACTTTCCACAGCTCACTGCATCAAAATTTGTTTACCCTGGTAACCAAGAATTAATTAATGGAATGAGACCTGGATTAGAAAATATTCCAAAACTTGTTGATGTTTCCTTCTTGACATTAGATCCAACATTGAATGAGACTTTAATTGCACCATTTTTCCATAGTTTTTTCAGTCTGTTTATCTGCAACGCAGCAATAGTCTTGACATCATTAAGAGACTCAGAAGAAGATTATGTTTTATCCTCAATGAATAGCAGAGATGAAGAGGACGAGGATGACGTGAGCCAATCTGGTTCAGGTAGTCTGAGCAGCAAATCAGAAGGTTTGGATCTTGATAAAGTTGCTCAACGTGCCGAATTGGAAAGATTCTATATGGCATTCGCGTATGCCTATAACAACCGTCCAGAATTATGTGAATTATTCTGGAGTGACGAGCAGGTTACTAATGATATTATCGGTTTTATTTCATGGGGTCTTTCCAATAACACATCACCATTGATTACTGCCTCCTTTTGTGTCTTGTTGGGATCCTTGGCTTCTGCAGGCAGTGACGCAGCTGCTCGTATATGGGAAGTTCTTGTTCACAATAATAGTACCACCATGAAGAAGAATGATTATTCCAAGATTTCAATTGATTCGCTTTATGATTCCTTGAAGTACTATGTTGATGCATTGAATGAAAATTTTGAACAAGACTTGAATGATCAATTGAAATTGAATCAAAAGAAACAGGATTTCTTATTCAGTGCCAATGCATCTCAAAAAGAAGCCGAAGAGTCAGGAGAAAATAGAATAGTTATTGAATTAGCCGAGGACTCTATTGTATTCATTTCAGGGTTCTTACAACTACTCTCATCAATAGTGAGAAATTTGTCTACTGATTATGAGAGGTGCAGGGAAATCAAATCTGTTGCATATACAAGATTTGCACCAATTATCAAAGGTTTCTTGAAATTTGACAACTTGATTAATGGTAGCAAATACCTCCAAGTTGATGTCAACAGTCAGAGTACAAACAACCCTAAATTTGTTGATTTGCCAAGTATCTTTTGTTAGTGACGATTCAAGAATAGTGTTGACAAATCTTATTTTTAAATCTCTTGGCTGATTTTGTGAGCAATGATGGTGATCCTCTCATGAGATATGAGATTTGGCGTTTGGTTGATAGATGGATGTATCAAGGATTACACGATATGCCGGAAGATCAAAAGAATGATGCTTTCAAACAATCAAAACGAAAATATACCAGTAAGAGAAATCTCACCCTTTCTCAACCATTTACTGTGAATTTGACGCACCTTAGTCAAATTGGGAATTTCACCAGTTTGATCACCAAGTTGTTGACACCATTAGAAAGCAGTAAAGATCCTTTCACAAAATTTTCATTATTATTTCCTTGCGACTTAGGGTTGGGGTACAGACTTAATAACTACATTGGTGTTTGGCCATACATTGAGTTCTTGATGATAGATGTTTTGCCAACTCACAAGATATTGGTAGTTCAAGAGACCGTTCCAACTTGCAAAGAATCCTTTTAGAGTTATTCAAAAACTCATTGGCTGAAATTGATTGGAAATTCCTTACCCAAGTAGCTCCAAAGATTATTAGGGAATTCAAAAACTTTAACGGGATATTTGACTCTCTTATTCCTGGTGTTGAATTGGATTTTGAAATATTTGTCAAGTTACACCATGCTATTGCCGTTATTAATTGTTTGTTTGAAAGCAAAGTATACAATGCTTTATTCAAGATTCTTGATACCGGTGTTGACGAAGTCAACGCATCTAGTGGTTCTGCAGACTTGGTGTCAAACGCTTTGGGTGTTATTGAGTCATTATTAGAAGTTCAGAATACTTTCACAAACAACTTATTGCCAATTTTGAAGAATAAGGATGCCCATCAACAAATTCACCGTGGATCTATAATGGGAATTGGTACTTCCATGAGTCTCGCATTGACCACTCCAAAGACTATCTTTGATTTTATCTATCATCCAAAGAATCTTGGAACTCATGGTGCGGTTGATTTTTATGAGATTATGTTATTCCATTTATCAAGCGTTGTTCAAATTGCACTTTATGTGGGTTGTGAGAACAAAATTTCCCTTAAAGCTATTTCTATTTTGAAAGGAATCGGAAAGTCTAAGTTCTTTATCACCAAAGTTTCTAGTTCCAGTGCACCATTATTAAATAATGATCGTTTAATTACTACCTTCCAGAATATCGATGAATCTGTTAAAATTCAGTATGCCTTCATTGACAAATTTGAAGAATTGGAGGACACTTTGGACTTGAGATTTAAGATCCTAGAGTTTTTGTTAGAAAATCTTAATCAATCAGATGGGCGTGTTGCTACTGTTGCGCACTTTTTGTTGGGATACAAGATAAGAGGTGATATATTAGATTTGAATAATGATCCGGACAAAAATACCCTTTTGAAATCTTTGTTGAGTACTCTAAATGTCAGTCTTGAGTTGATATCTGAAATTGATTACAACAATGGTAATAATCATATCATAGATGTTGGTCCAGCAAAACTTTCTTCTTTGATTTTGGAAATCCTTATCAAGTTGAGCAAGGATCATATATCATCATTGGTTACATTAAATCGATTACGTGAATACGATCAATTGTTTGAAAGATTAGTTAATTGTCAGCCAAAGCTTGATTTGAACACTTTGTGGTGTGGCCACGCATTTAACGGAGATTTACAAAGTGATATCAGCAATTACTTCATTGAAGATCAATTGAGTACACAGACGTTCTTCTCGTTTATTAATCAGAGAAATTTAATATTGCAATATTTGTCATTGGAATTTCACAGTGTAAAATCGATGACCAAGAAAGAGTATTACGTTAATATCTTGACCAACGATAAAGAATTCTTGAATCGTTCCCCAAAAGTGTTGAGTTTTTTGAACATTTTGAATTATTCGTTCAAAAACTTTGAAGTACAGAAGTTTGAGTGGTTGGACCGCAAGTTCAACATGCCTTTGATTTTGGAAGAAGCTAATAAGAACAAGAATGGTACTTTGGACTTTAGTGTGATGAACAAAGTTTTCAGAATTTTGTGCCAAGCTTCTAGTTTAGCAACCCCTGAGTCGAGACAATTATTTGCCGAGGAAATTATGGTTGAAGGTAGCAAAATTTCAGAATTTGTGGCAAAATACCTGGTTTCCACGGATTTGAAAGAAATCCAATTGAAGTGTTTGCATTCTTGGTGTCAGTTGATTGAGATTTTAATTACTGATAGTGGATTGGATTCCTCTGAGTTTATTTTGGAAGTTCTTCAAGTTATTCTTCCAAAAGTCAATGATTATTATGATGCGGATATTCTGTTTTCTGAAGAGTTGGTATCACTTTGTGTATTGTTATTCGACTTGTATGACCAACTGGCGCTTGCAAATAAGAAGGGTGAAGAGTTTACTTTGTCAATCGAAAGATTGATTTCTTTGTTCCAAACCTGTATTGCTGGTATTCTCAACTCAAATTCTGCTCCTAACTTAAGATCTGACTTGTATGTTGTGGGTAATAAGTTTTTGTTGAAATGCATTGCCAATGAATCATTTTTGAAGCAAATGGTTACTATTATCAGGTCGGTAGATAAGAAATTTTTCCAAGTTATTTGTAACGACGCAATCTTTTCCGAAGGTTCATCTAGAATTACTTCGACTTTATTTTTGGAATCATTGGTTCATTTGGGTACATTGACTAATGTTGATTTTATCTTGAAAGCACTTACCAAGAATAATGCGTTGCTGTTGCTTGTTAGATCTGTCAAGAGAACTGATGCCATGCTTAGCTTGTGCCAAGGAAAGAATTCCGGTGTCACTTTAGAGAACTTGGTATTTGATTTGACTGCTTTCCGAGCCACGTTATATTTTTTTATTAGAGTGGCCAAAACCAAGAATGGTTCTTTACAGTTGATTCAAAATGAATTGTTTTCAATTTTAAAGCAATCAAACTTTTTGCAAATCGACCCAGATTTAGGGTTGAATTTGAACATTGAAGAAGTAAGTGATCATAAAACAATCAAAATCAATGTTTTATTAGACACTCCACTTTCATTGTTGGATATGGTTGATGCTAGCAAGTTGAAAAGCGAGAATACAATTTCATACTTTGAATTTCTTATACCTATTTTCCAATTGATTGCAACGGTGTTGTTATCAATGGGACCAAATTACCAACCAGCTAGAATCCAAACGAGAGAGCTTATGAAAGGTATTAACCGTTTAGTTGTTGGTGTTTTGAAGAGAGATCTTTTGGTAGAGGACAAGAAAGTTGGTAAAGAATTGTACAAAGAAAACAGTTCCGAGTTGGAATTATTGAAGGAAATGGTTAAATTGTTTACATTGATTGATTCTTTAGTAAATTGAGGTGTAAATAGTGTAATATAGAAAGACGTTAACTTTTAGAAATCTTTTATTACCGATTTTGATCACGTGATTTGTTTTGTAATAATTTTCAGTGTTGTAAGGTTTTATTTTTTCACTTGAATTTTTTTCGTTGCACTGATTAGAGAAATATCAGGTACAACGTAAATTATCATTAGAATCACATATATTACAATGTCTATTAGTACAGAATTTGAAAAAACTGATCCATCAAAGTTTTTGAGTGATATCATTGGCTCTTTGGTCACTGTGAAGCTACACAACGGTGTTGAATATAAAGGTAATTTACAAACCATAGATGGGTTCATGAATGTTGTTTTGGAAGACGGCAAAGAAAGCGTGAATGGAAGTATCACCAAAGAATACGGCGACGTCTTTATTAGAGGAAACAATGGTATGTATTCAACATTTTTTTTTCATCATATGAATGAGTTGATTGTATTTCAAATTACTAACATCTTTATTTTTTTTTCTTTCATCTAGTGTTATATATAAGTGAAGCATAGATATTTTTTGGTATTATTACGATTAATGTATATTGGAAGTTCTTTCATGATGGTGCAATTTAATTATCACTAATGTAAACTTGGTATTGACCGATGGTCATGGTTCATATTGATTTGGACGAATCAAATGTCGCCAACGAGAAGGGTCGTGTGAAATTGTCAAACCGATTTCCACTTTTCGCTCTCGTTTTTTCTTTTTCTCTCCTTCTCTCAAACCTTCAAAACAAAATTTTTCTAGCATAAGAACGATACTATTTTAGTTTTCTTATAGTAACTATCAACAATTATTATCTATTCCGAAGATGTCATTCATCGCTAGAAGACAATTGTCCACTTTGATTCCACCAAAGATTGCCTCCGTTAAGGTATGTTTATTTGCAATAGATGCAGAAGAATAATGTGGGTAATGCCAATGATTTCAACGTTTTCCGTGTACAATGAAAATGATTGGACAATATGTAACGTCTGAACTAGGTGGAACCATTGGGATAGAGAATTTGTATTGGGTATAGAATGATGTAAAAATCATTGACTCAATCATTGGGCCCCAGCGTTATTTTATATATTTCATAGATTAGCAATAATTGGACAATTTTTTTTTTACTAACAATCTATATACAGAACCTTGGTTCTAACCCAAACGCCAAAAGAATGGCTGAAGTTGTTAAATTCTACAACAAATTACCAAAAGGTCCAGCTCCAGCTCCAGCTAAACCAACCAACCCAATTGCTAGATACAGAGCTGCTTTCTTTGATGGTGACAACGCTTCTGGTAAACCATTCATTCACTTGGCTATTGTTATCGTTATCTTTGGTTACTCCTTAGAATACCAACACTTGAAAGCTCACCATTAAGTTTGAAATCTATAGATATCCTGATCAATTGTGAGTATTTATTAAGACATATGAAAAATGTATAAAGAAGCTTTTTGTTTTTCTTTCCTATACAACTTTATAGCTAGCAAGCAAGTTGATACTGTAGTTAAACCATAGTCTTGTCGTTTCAGGCGAGTATGTTTTCCTCCTTTATATCTATCTCTTTTATACATAGACGTTAATCTTTTGTATTTTTGTCTTAATGGCTGGTTGTTTGTCAGTATCAACCTAAAATTCTATCCAGCAACACACGACTTTTTGCTTGCGAGTGCACACACACACAGAGACATGAACATAGTGAGTGGACGTAAAGAAGAAGAAGAGAAAAAAAAAACAACCGAAACAAAGCTCGTCTCAATAATCAAAAAAAAAAAAAAAAACATTACTTGAACACTCCTTAGATATCGTACAAGACAAGAGAGAATCTGCAACATTATCTTACATCCACAAGAACAATATCAATCGTATCAATTGTTTAAGCTTTTAAAGCTGGTTATAAAAAAGTATCATTGAATATATTCTACAAACACAAGTATTATTTGAAACTGACCGGTCCTCCCCCACCCCCCTTGTGTTAGGTAAAGTGAAAGAGAGAGAGAGCAAAAAAAAAAAGAGAAAAAATTCAAAATTAGGAAACGCAACTAATAACACGATTTCAAACTCCCAATCACTAAATCTTCAGATATTGGTCGTTAATTTTATATTTTTTAAGGAATATTAATATTCATTGAGGAATTATACCACCAAAATATTTTATGATTGTTTAGAAACAAGGCTGCTAAATTTTGTTCACCAAATTTGTCATTGAATTATTCCAGGGTCAGATTTTTTTTTTCTGAACTATCAGCCACGTTATAGTTGCTTCATTAACTATTATTTTTTTTTCTTTTCTTCTAAGTAAACGAAATCACAACAGAATTTCATTCAAAAAAAAAAAAAAAGATACACATTTTTCCCCTAGCATTTCGTCCCATCGAAGAACTATTCAGATACTATCATTAATATATTATCAATGGACAATCAAGATCTCAATTTACAGTATCAGAGCAGGAAAGTCCCTCCACCAAATATGGTTCCTCCATCTCAACCTACATCACAACATCAACAACAGTTAACACCACACGCTCCAAGTGGAAGACCCGCAACCCCTAGGATGTTAAGGAGTATAAGTGGGACTTTAAAATCCAAAACTGAACTTAATAATTCATCCCGTGAACGAACTCAAGATTATAATAATGGGGCCAACAATACCAATTCACCTCATTACGTCACCAACAATACTATGGATACGCATAAGAGACAACCAAGTTTTCCACAACAAACCTCTACTCCAGTTACACAAGATCAAAGAAATATCAAAGTACAGGCACCTACTGCTGTACCTGCAGACCAGCAGCAACAAAAGGGAAAGTTATTGCCACCAGCATCGATCCCAAGTCCTTCTAGCCAGATGCATCCTGCTCCAACTCCAACTGGAGTCTCTCAGACGACAAATTTATCGTCCAGACAAAAACAATCTGCACCACTGCCTGCTTCCAATCAATCGGCCTCACATAATCATACCACCTCCAGCAGTAACAGTAATAGTCATGCTCAGCACCACCACCACCATCATCATCAACAACAACAGCAGCAGGAGCAGCAGCATCAACAACAACAACTGCAACAACTGGGTCATGGATCTCTGCAACAACAGCAATTTCACAGAAAGTCTATCGGTGATTGGGATTTTGTTAAGACCATTGGTGCAGGGTCTATGGGTAAAGTCAAGCTTGCACAACACAATACGACTCATGAGATCTGTGCTGTGAAGATTATACCAAGAGCAGCAAAATTGTATCAAAGAGCTCATGCAAATGATCCTCCTCCACAAACAACACAGGAAGCAGCACAAAGACATAAGGAATTCGAAAAAGAAGTGGCCAGAGACAAACGTACCATCCGTGAAGGTGCGTTGGGTAGATTGTTGTACCACCCATTTATTTGTCGATTGTATGAAATGGTACCTATGACCAATCATTATTATATGTTGTTTGAGTATATCGAAGGTGGGCAGATGTTGGATTATATTGTTGCACATGGATCATTGAAAGAACGCCATGCTAGAAAATTTGCAAGAGGTATAGCTTCTGCCTTAGATTACTGTCATAGAAATAATGTGGTTCATCGAGACTTGAAAATTGAAAATATAATGATTAATGAGAAAGGAGACATCAAGATTATTGATTTTGGTTTATCCAACTTGTATTCACCAAGAAATTTATTAAAAACCTATTGTGGTTCTTTGTATTTTGCTGCACCAGAATTGTTAAGTGCCAAACCATATATTGGACCCGAAGTTGATGTGTGGTCATTTGGTGTGGTTCTTTACGTGTTGGTTTGTGGTAAAGTACCTTTTGATGATCAATCTGTCTCTATACTTCATGAGAAGATCAAAAAGGGTAATGTTGAGTATCCAAGTTTTCTTTCACGTGAATGTGTTTCATTGCTTTCGAAAATGTTGGTTGTTGATCCAACAAAGAGAGCCAGTCTATATGAAGTTTGTCTGCATCCGTGGATGAACAAAGGATATGATCATCGAGTCAATAATTATCTCCCAAAGAGAGAGCCATTGCGTTTTCCATTAGATCCAGAGATTATCAAGGTTATTGCCAATTATGAGTTAGGTACTGTCCAAGGTGTAACCGATGAATTAACAGCCATTTTGAATAGTGTTGAATACCAAATGAGTTGTGAAAATTGGTATAAAGCGGCAGAACAAGGAAGAGATTATTACTCTTCATCGAATGTTCACATTTTGCCGGACCCAACAGGAGGATTCCATCCATTGGTTTCGATTTATTATTTGGTAGATGAAATGAGAAAGAGAAAGAAAGCTAAAGAGGAAGCTATCAGAGCACAGCAAAGAGCACAAGTTCCAACTATTGCACTTCCTGTTCCAAGACAGCAACAACAACAACAACAACAACAACAACCACAGCAAACTCAATCGCCCCAACAAGAAATGGTGCAACAGCTTGCTAAACAAGAACCAGTTCGTCCACCTTCACAACCACAGACAATTGCATCTAATGATGATCATCATGAAGTCACTGAAGCCACCCAGGTTGCTGTTTTGGCTCAAATCAGTCCAGCCAATACTCAACAAAATACACCAACACCAAGAATTGTCGAGACTTTCCCAACCTTGGATCCTGCTAAGCAACAGGCATCAGGACAAGGAGATGCATCTGCTAGTATTCCTACACCACCACCAGCATCGATTCCGGTTCCAGAACAAGCCCATACATCATCGGGACCATCTTCATTCAACCAAACCCAAACAGCAGTCAATGATACTGATAGATTGTCTATTCCAGACCAACAAAGTCCAAGAAGTAACACGCCAATGGAAACATTGGATCCAGCCAAGGCTAATACTGCGGGTGCAACTACTAATACTGGTGCAGCCGGTGGTACAGTTGGTGGTGCTGCTGGTTTTAACTCCTTGTTGAGAAGATTATCTTCAAAGAAATATAAGGGTACTACATCTCCAAAGAAAGCAGAATCTCCTCTGGCAAGTGCTGTCCCTGTTGATGTTGATAGACTTTCTCCTCAAGTTTCGATCAAGGCAGATCCAATGATTCGTCGTGGTGTTAGTATGAAGGTTACTGCCAAGGAGAAGCAAACTGGTATAAGGTCCTCCGCAAACACACCAGCTACTACAACTGTCAATTCGTCTGCAGCCGCTAGAAATGATAGTATTAAAAGAAAAACTCAACATGGACGTTCTGCATCTACATCACTTAAATATCAAGCATTTGTACCAGTCGAACAGTTGCCACCATTGCCCACTATTGACACCAACACCAACACAATCATTCCAGATAATAACAAACAGCAACAGCCAGCAGCACAGCAACCACAAAGTACCTTTTTATCACCTACTGGTGAACGTAAGATGCATCCTACTGCTAGAGCCAAATCTGTTGGTGGACATATTCGTAAGGATTCATATGGCCGTACTGCTGCTGTTGCACAAGGACGACCATTACCTAATTCAATGGCTAATCAAAATAGTGATGAAGTTGTTAGTAAGGATACGGATGGATTCTTTGATGATGTCCAGTTGGATGATGTTGATTATCAAGAAGTTCCTCACCTTACAGAAGCTCAAATTATGGATCAATACAATCATGCTAAACCAAATAGCATGCCATCAATTGAGCATTGCAAGACATTATTCTTGAAAGGGTTTTTCAGTGTGCAAACCACATCTTCTAAACCATTACCCGTAATCAGATATAACATTATTAATGTTTTGAGTAAGTTGGGTGTTAAATTCCAAGAAGTAAAAGGTGGATTTGTTTGTGTACATACCCCATCTGTACAAGCTGAATCAAATACTTCAGCCAATAGTACTGTGCTTGATGAAGAACATAAATTGTATGGAGATGCTTTTAAGTCTAAGTCAAGTCAAGAATTGTATGATGAACAATTGACTGTTTCTGAAGGTACCAAGACTCCAAGTAGGCAACCATCGTTACAACTTCAGACTCAATTCCCAATGTCTCCAACAGCAGCCAAATCCCATAGATCTACCAATTCTATTGGAAGCACTGGGGCTGGTAGTACAAGTGCTGGTGGTGCTGGTAGCACTACACCGGGTGCTCCAAGACGTAAATTTTCCATTGGTAATGCATTTAATACTTACCGTAAGAAGAATGGATCACAAGTATTGATGCCGCCAAACACACCAGCTACGGCAAAGGTTTTACATGGATTGTATGATGATGATGATGATAACGAAGATGAAGAAGGCGTTGAAGCTGAAGGAGATGATTATGAATATGATGATTCTGCAGATTCACTTAATGGATATGTTGGAGGAAGTGATATGTTGATTTCTTCAAGAATTGAGCAACGTGCCAAGCATCAAAGAACAGTTAGTACATCAAGTCAACATAATAAGATGGCTAGTAAATCACCATTGAAATTTGAAATTCATATTGTTAAGGTTCCATTGGTTGGATTATATGGGGTTCAATTCAAGAAACTTTTAGGTAACACTTGGAACTATAAAACATTGGCTAGTCAAATATTGAATGAAATGAATTTATGATGAATTTGTTTTTGGGTTTTTTCTTATTTTTCTTTTCTATAATCTTTGATGGAGATCTTATTATTTTTTTATATCTATATATGTATACACATTCTTTATTTAATTTCGTTTTTTTTATTATTATTATTTGATTCATTAAAGTATTGTTAATTAATTTGATTTTGGTTTTCTTTATATAAATATATATATACATAATTTAACTATGCATCTTTATTAAACTCATACGCAGATTCAACTTTAGCTATTTTGACTTGAAATAGAGAATAAAATTTTCCTTTTCCATTTCTTTGAGCCAATTGATGATCAATATTTTGTTTCCAATTAAGAATACATGATTTATCTTTCCAATAACTTATAGTTATACCTTGAGTGGTAATTGGATCACGTACACTATCTACACCAAGATAACCTGGTTGTTTTTGAGCTAATGAGACCATTAATTGAGCAATTTCGGAATACTCTTCATGGTTTATATCTGATGTAAATTTAGATATAAAAGATACCATATAATATGGAGGTTCTTGAGTTATTATACCCATGTTGATGGTATTATATTAAGATGAAGTGGAAGTGAGTCATTTATTTAGTAGATCGATGTGGAGAATAAAAATTGAAACTTTTTTTTGGTTGGTTTGCCAGTAGACAGTTTGAGTCATATAATGGTGAGAGATATGTCCACTTTCGATGAATCCGGGTTTTGCAATGGCAAGATTGATTTGACTATGGGGTACTATAATCTGATATACTTTAAATCACCCATGACATTAACCTTTTCTGTCATGAAACTTGCCATCTTTGGTATTCCATTTTGTTATTGGTTGTCTATATTGAAGGGTTGAAAAGTAGCCGTGTCGTCATTTACTGCAAAAATTAAAAAAAAATGGAGACGCGCGGCACAAACATTGGTTTCAATAAAACAACCAGTAAAATGAAATGTATATGCAAGAACCTACAAAATGGGAACCTAAATACAAAAAAAAAAAAAAAATTACAACATGTCAACTTATTCATTTTTTGTTTCTGAAATTATTTGAATTTCATCATCACCATCATCATCACCATCTTTGTTTTCATTATTTACAACCGCTTCACCTACTTGTTCCGGGTTTGATTCTGGCTCAGCTGCTGGCTCGACTGCTGGTTCAGCTTCTGGTTCAGCTGGTGGTTGTAGCTCCTCATCTTGTTTGTCATCTGATGATAGTTCAATTACTTCATGAGATGCATCATATTCAGGTGTTGGAGATACTGTATGGCTAACAGGTGTGGGACTTTTTGTTGTTGTTGCAGTTACAGAAGGACTAGCAGTGGTACTATCAGTGGCAATTCCATTATTCAATTTTCTTAATTTCATTCTTTCATCTCTTGACAATCCAGTAGTATCAAATTTTGCAGTATTACCACCATTTGATCTAACTTTTAATCTTCTTTCAAATCTTCTTTCTGCAGCTTCTTTAATTTCTTGTTCTTTACGTAATTTCATTTCTTCTCTTCTTCTTTGTTCTTTTTGTTCTAATCTTGAACTTCTTTTACGTACAGCTAATAGATTCACCATTTGAATTTCCTTTCTTCTTGCAGTTAAGAATTTTCTCTTTTTGATTTCATTATCAAATATTGATTCCACTATTAATTTTGATGATAGTTTGTTGTACAATGGTTTGAAAGTTGGCTTCTTTCTTATAGTTGTTAAATATTCATTAAATTCATAGATGTTTTTATAAATCAATTCAAATTTAACATTCTTAACATCAAATACTTCGGGTTTGTAAAAATCTTGTGGATTTTCAGGGGAATCTTTTCTTTTTTTAGGAACAATAAATGAATTATATGTAGTGGTTCTTTTATATAATCGATTATCATCAAATAATGTAAAATAATCATCTTCAATATGAGTTTCTGAAGCTGGTTGAAAAATTGGATCCATACGTAATTGATCTAATGATAATCCTTGATGATCAATCCAATTTCTAAATTTTGAATATTTCGAAATATAATTCAATAAAATGTACAAAATCTCAAATTTTTCTTCAATTTTTAAATAATCAAATTGTGGTAAATCCTCTTCTTCTTCTTCTGCTTCTGCTTCTGCTTCTGCTTCTGCTTCATCGTCATTGGAATCGACGTCAATAACTTCAACTTCTGGTTCGGTATTAGATTGCTGTTCTTGTTTTTGAGGTGTTGGTTTTAATTTCCCACCTAATGGGGTTTCAATGCCAAAAATCTCTCTAAACACGTTTTCAAAATTATTCACATCTGTAATTTTACTTCCTTTGGCAATACTAATCAATGGTAATTTCAATTTATTAATAAACAACACAGATGCACGTTCATAATTATCATCTCTTGGGAAAAATCCCAATAATTCCAATTCAAATAAATCAACATCAAATAATTCCGATTGTAATTTTAAATAACCTCTATAATTATATAACCAATTAATAACATAAATATAATTATATTGGCATCTTAAAGATTCCAAATCTGGATTTTGAAATCCATTTTCTGTAACTTGATTTAATAATAGAATTGGATGTTGTTTAGCAAGATTATGAATTTGTTCCTGAGTTCCAATCGTTAATTTATGTATTGGATGATTTTCATCATATGGTACAGGTGTAGATGAACTGCTTCGAACAACCATGATTTTAAACTATCTGTTGATGACAAATATTTAGAGAAATAACAATCGCAAAGAAAGTATGGTTGAAAATTTATGTCCAAAGAAAAAAAAAACAACATCGAAAAGAACATAGAATGTCCCAAAAGAAAAAAAAAAAAATTGAAAAAAATTGAAAAAAATTGCGGCGCGTATCAATCCCGAAATCACGTGTAGATTATTTTGTGTCACGTGTATTGCTCTATCTAAACCCCAGTTTCATTAGTTCTATTTATATAAACTCAACAATCTAGAGTAGATGGTTTATCTTATTGAATGTCTTTGTCTAATCCACTAAAGAATTTACCGAATTTAATAATTTGGATAACAAACAGGTTTAGTTCTGGTTATTGATAGGGAACTTAATGATGTACGAATTGCATTAAGTACTGCTTTACCATTTTGTTTCCCTTCTAAAAATGACAGTTTTGAACCCTCATAATCTGGAACAATTACTTAATAACCTTGTCGTAAATAATAAATCAAAAACTAATGTGTCACTGAAAAAAATACCATTTTGCATTAAAGTTGAAGGTGCACAAGTTATGCTTGTTGCTTCTGCTGGAGTCTGAAAAGCAACAAGTTGAGAAGTATTAGTATTTGAAAGATGAATTATATTAACTACAATGGAGTTGTGATTACCAAAGGAATCCTTCTGAAACAACTTCAAATAACCATGATTGTTTATAATTTTTGAATAAGGTTAAAGGTTGTTCTTTGAATGATAAAATTGTACCTGAAAATGGGTTAGATAAAGTCAAACCAGTAGTACAGAAGGAAGTGATAACAACCAAAATGATATTTGATGAACACATATTTGGTAATGAGTATGTCTTTTATGAGTTTTGTCATAATTCATCTTTTTATAGTTATACTTGATGTTGTCAGTGTGCAACATATTTTGCAAACGAGATTAGGCGAATACGTTTTGAACAAAAGAGATCTGTGTTTAACAGGATAGTCGGTGACTCCTAAACAATTGCACATACCCGTGTGTTCTGTGTTGGCAGTAGTTGGTGATGTTGATACATTTTGTATCTATAATTAGAGGCGGTAGTAGATAATGTTGATAACCTGGAGCCAAACAGAAAACGTATGCAGCACTTCCCCCACGAGAAGTTTCCTAGTTTCAACAAAAACTAAACCGTTGCAAGATCGACATATCTCCTAGTTGAATGTAAACATAAGGAGCAGTAGAAGAAATCAACCATTTGGATGGTTAAAATTCCAACAAAAACAATGATTTACAAACTATTCGTTCCACCAATAGATGGTGTATGCACTTTACAACTGTAGAGGTTTAAGAGTATTCAAGGTTGATCTGTCAGTTGTTATTGCAAACGTATGACTATGAATCAAGGGTAAATTATGGTTGTGATGAGTGCTTCAAATATCCACTGACGAGGAATAATTCATATATATCATTTATAGATCAAAATCGATAACTTTGCTATTTATAAATAAACTGCAGGTAATATAATGTCCTATGGTAATGCGGAGATGATTTTGTAACTAAATAAAATGTATCTTTGACTGGTATGTAACAAATACGACAATAACTAATAACTCCGGTGGGTGGTGGAGGAAAAGCTATCAACAATTTGATTGGGAGTTTGCCCGCCTCTCCCCCTCTGGTTATGTAGTAGTGGGACAATAGAAATGAAAATCAAACAATTGATCCCACTTTCGAAGAAGAATGTTTATTTTTTTTTTAGTCTTTTCTGTTACATCAAAGAACAAAGGGGAGAAGTATAAAAATGTGGGGAAGAAAGAGCAATCATCACGAAATGAAATTTTCAAATACTCGTCGTTTCAGGTTTGTAAGTGTTATATAATAGGGAAATATACCAACAGATTGATTGGCTATTTACAAGGGCTGACTGAGGATGAGGGATCTTTCTAGTAATATAACTTCAACTTAATCTCTATTGAATACTAGGAACATTCTAATTTAAAACAGGGTAATGGCCAACGGTTTATTGGAAAAATAGGAAACGACACAGTCAACTACTTGTTAAGTCCGCAACAATCATGATGTATTAATTGAACCCCTCCTTTATTGTGTTTAGCCTAACTAGTTAGGAAAGACAAGTATTGTGATGTCAATCAATCAATAATAATCTTCTTTTTTTAAAACTTTTGTATACTATTTTTGCTCATCATTTCTAGTCGTAATTTGCGGACTCTCCCCCCTTTCTGAAAGAAGACTGTTACGTTTGTTATTCGGTTAAAGTATTACTTTATATTATTTCCAAACGGGTAAGTAAAATTTGTCATTCTAATAATACACCTAACCTCAAAACAGGTGCTTGAACTAAATGACTAAAATAAAATAAAATTGTCAATCATTTCCTAATTGGGAAATAAAATGGAAAAAAAAAGAGAGAGCACACAAAAGTGTCTTGCAATCTGGACGAGATTTTATTTTGCAATAAACCTTTTTGATTTTGTTGATTTCTAAGAAATGATGCAATACACATCCGAGGTGAAGGCTCAAAAATTGTAGTTTTCGTTAATATGTTAAGGTTTCTCTCTTTCTTTCTCTCCTCCCTGGCCCCCCTCGTGTTGGTATTGTTTTGAATGAATTATACTTTTAATCTATACTACTCTCCCCCTGTTATTTACTGGCTTTCTGAAGATGAAACTCCGTTAAGGATAAGCTAAAAATTAGGATAGTAAAAAGATATTATCCGAAAGGTAATTCTTCTTGTTTTGCGTTTTTTTATACAATTTCTAAGAGAGGCGGAAATATAAACTGAGTAATTAATTGTCTTTACTAAAGTCCCCCTCTCTTTAGTTCTCTATTTCTCCCACATACATACACATACAGTTTGTTAATGTTATAAAACGATGTACAGAAGATCGAATAGTTTTATGCAAGAATCGGAAATATAGTTTTACGTTGCTTAAAGATTCTCTTTTACTATTGAATATTACTTTCTAAAGGCGATCTCTCCCTTCATAATCTTAGGCACATATTTAGAAGTTGTTCTTTCTTATTTTAATATTGTTAGTTTTGTGTTGGTTAGTTGATGTAATCTGTCAAGAATATTATTCCTGTAATCCGATTTTGAAGTAATTTAACAGAATGTTAATTTCAAAATAAAGTATTAAGATTTTTATTTTGCCCCCTTTTATATATTTTGCCCTCCTCCCTTTCTATATCTATGGTCTACAATTATTTTTGATGCCATTTATATGTCTTTATTCTAACCGTAATGATGTTTGATTCCTTGTTCTGGTTATTATTGATGATAGGTGCAAAAAAAAAAAAAAAAGAAAACACATTTTCCCCTGGTGCATATTAAATCCGCTACGTAATAATCAGAATAGATTGCTGGCAAATCATTTGACTCTTTTTCTGTTCAACATTGCTAAAGTTGAATAAATGAGCTAGTACTGTTGGAGTGATTTATGGCTAGTATGAGTGCTGTCAAGAGTAAAAGAACTAATTATATTAAAGAATCGAGTCAGAATGTAATATGGTGGTTGTATGACGTTGCATATATAGGGGAAAAAAGGTCCGACAGATAAGTGGGGTAAAGTGTAAAATCAAAATTGAGGGGGCTATATCCGTAAATCCACCAAAATTTCAATAAAAACAAAACAAAACTTAACTCTAAACAAATAACAACAAGGTTATTTCAATTGTAGTAACCAAATGGTCTGATGATGTTCACCATCATGATACTACTAGTGCTATCATAGACAGTGCTTACTAATAATTGTTGCAATAATGTTAGCCTATATGTGTGAGTCGGTGTGTGTACGTGTACAAGTGCCCAATTTTTTTTTTTATTTTATTTCTTGACATAATCGATACATCAAAATGTGTCTAGAAGAAGGTCGTGTATATTATATAAAAAAACAGCGTAGAGTCGTGTACAAATATCTCAGAACTAACTAATGTAGGAAATTTAAGGGTGACCTTTGTTAGTTTTGTGTTACATCCGACCTAACTTGTAAAAAGCTGGGTAATTTTACAGGTTATCGTTTGCTTAGGTTAGACAAACAGAAAGGGAAAAAAAAAATTTTTTCTTTCTTCTTCGCTATAAACCGTGGGGGGAATGAGAGAGAGACAGATAGACAGAGAGACAAACAAAAGGAAAGTAATATAATAATATAAATACCCTGAAATAAGTTTTTCATTTAATTCCATAATTTTTTTTTTTTCTTTTTGTTGTTTCCCCATATTTTATATTTTATTATCTTATATAAATTTTTCATTTTCATTTTAATTATTTATACCAATCCTATTTTCAGATCTTTTAATTATTCAATTCTTCTTCTTCTGTTCCTTCTTGTCACAATACTTACTCACTCTACCATTCTTTTTCTAATTCTTATTCATTTCGTTAATTAATGTCTACCACTACAACTACAACTTTGCAACAACCAAAACACGAATTCATTATGACAACTACTGATAATAATACTAATAACAACAACAACAACAGTGACACTCATCAACAACAACAGCAACAAAATGAGTTTGATTTACTTGATATCTTTTCAACTGATATGGATTTCGAACAAGCTTATAATATGTACAACACTTTACAACAAAAAAATGCCTTGGGTTCATTTGAACAATTACAAAAAGTACAACAATTAAATCAACAATATACAAGTACTTTACCTGCTTCTACCTCAAATCAACATCAATTCCCTGATCAATTTGCTTATGAAAGAGCTCATATCTTGAATGGTCCTCACAATCAACAACAACAATCACAATCACAACCGCAACCGCAAGGACTCGTGAACAATTATATGAACAAAAATTATGCATTCAATGATCAAATGGATGAAGATGATGACGAAGATGATGATTTTGATCAATTCTTCACCAACACTGAATCAAATGCATTGGAAAAGTTTTTAGATAATTTAGCTAATCCTGTTTCAACCGGTGATCCATTACAATTTTATAATCATAACATCAATGCTAGTCATTCATTAAATACTAATCATGAAATTGATTTTAATTTTGAAATGCATACTATGAAAGTACCTCAACATTTGAAACCAAGAAGTGTTAGCGCTGATAATCTACTACCAATTCCATTACCACCAACTCAACCTACTGCCCAACAATCATCTACAACAAATCCAAATGATTCACATCATCAACATGTTCATCAGCAAACAGATCCTGCTCAATTGAAAAAAGAATTAACTGAAGCTTTTACTAACCCTTCAGTATCTACATTCAATCACTTGCCATCACCAAATGATTCACTTCACAAGATTGATAATGACCCATTTTTAACCACTTCAAATTTGAAATCCACTAATGATACCACTACAAACAACAAAAAATCTAAACATTTAATTACTCCTCCAACTTCTGGCGACGAACTGAGGAAAAGAAATAGTGATGATGATGAAAGTGATGAAGAAATTTCTAAAGAAAATGAAGTTGAAGAAGATGATGATGGTGATGATGAAGCATCTAAATCAGAGAAGCCATTAAAAAAGAGAAGAAGATCATCAAATAAACCATTGTTAAGTCTTGAACAAAAAAGATTAAATCATTCACATTCAGAACAAAAGAGAAGACAATTGTGTAAATTGGCTTATCAAAGATGTCTTGAATTAATTATTGATTTGGATGCATTTAATAAATTGCCAGAATTGAATGAAAGTGAACGAAAATCAAAAAGAGCAAGAATTAATAAAGATGGCTTACCTAATTTAAGTAAACATAATGCATTAATTAGAATCAGTAATGAAATGATTCTAATTAAAACCATGAATGAAAATTTAGAAAAATTTATTGCAAACAACTAAAGGATTAGTTGTCTTCACACACATAAACATAATTTGTATATTTATAAAAGATAAAAGAGGGTCGGGAAATTATTATTATTATTATTATTACGTGCTTCAGTTCTTGTTTAGTTTAGTTTATCAATTTATTTATTTATTCCGTATTATTTATTTTTTTCATAAGAATATAGAAATGTATTAACAGTAACTTGAAATTCTGTACTCTACAGGTTATACTACTCTCTGTGATTGCAAAAAAAAAAAAAATTAAAATTATCACATGCAATTTTAATCTGAGAAAGTCGTGCGAATGGTTAATCCACTAACTAAGGTACACACAGGTAATAAAACACGGAGTAACTAACTTTATGAAAGAAAGCAAAAAAAAATAAACGTTTGATAATTATCTACAATGTAGATCCTATTGTCAACTATATCATGAAGATTATAGTTATTTCAATAATAGTGGAGCAAACTAAGATCGGAGTTATCATGCATTTGAAAGAAACAAAGTGTTTTATCCCTTGTGTGTATGTATAAGTGAGAGAATCGTCTTACTTTTTTTATGTTTTTAGTTGAGAATTGCCGCAAAAATTTCAATAAAAACAACAACATAAAAATATTTCATTCCAGTAGACTTTGAATGTTTATACTGTAAAGAAAAAAACAATATCAATTAAATACAAGTAAGCATATATATATTGATCTTTGTTATTTTTTCACATTACTACACTGAAATGAAACTCATTTACTCTTTGAACAGACAACATTATGTGAGAAATAAACTTCAACTTCAATGTTTTTATAATAGTCAGTTGATAAGAACCATATGGCTGTTTATTTATATCTATATTTATGAATCATATCTTATAATCTATCCTTGTTTGAGTTTATTTTCTTACAATATATCATGTCCACTCGTGATTCATATCATGCGTACATTATCACATGATCTAACTACACGTGAATTCCGGAAATACCAATTAAAACTAAAATTAGAAGTTCAAATAGAATCGATTAGTCATAATAAAAGAACTATGATTACAATAGATGACTATTGATTGTTCCCGATCGTTATGATTCACATGAATCATCATTCAATTTGCAATTCATTGAAAAGTTTGATTTGGTTATCACTGTACACAAAAATGACACAGGGTATAAAGGAATAGAATGGGCTACGGAGAGGGAAAGGGAAAAGGAAAAGAAAAAAAAAGGGTTATAGTGAAGAGGCTAATGTTTTTTTTTTTGATTGCATAACGTATATGTAAAATATAGTTAAGGGAATAATCTAGAATCGATGGGGAGTTAGTAGTGGTGGCTATGTTTTTGATTCCGACTGGTCCCCCCTTTTTGTTGTTGTTGTTCTAATAAGACAATGCCAATTTTTTGTCCTATTATTAATAATGTAAACTAGGAAACAATTTCAATGACTACTATAGGCATAATATACTTTTAAAACGTTACCGAAGTTTGTTTATCTCAATATCCGTGTAAACAAGAAAGTGAAAAATGAAAGTGTCATTTTTTTTTAAAGGATGGTGATAGATGACATTATCCTGTCAATGATTGTTTATTATCGATAACCCGGGTGTACAAACCCGTAATGATCAAGATGATAGAAGTGTTTATGTGTTAACTATAAATGTTATCTACTTTCTTTTTGTTTTGAGTCATGTACACGTATACAATTACGTAAATGCAGATTAATCCCGCTTTCTCCTTACGTTTTTCTGATGGCGTTTAGCTCAGTATAATAAAGCTTACTAATGACTAGCCAACAAGGCAACTAGGCAACTATGTATCTAATCTTTATCTTTATCTTTGTCTAATAGGTAAACTCTATTGTAAATTTGTCTAGAGTACACATCGTGTCTTTTTTTTGTTTGTTTGTTTGTTTGTTTGCTTGTTCACGTGGTCTGAATTATTTATGTTATTGCTTTTTTTTGTTGTGGTTGTGGTTGTGGTTCTGATTGTTGTTGGTGGCAAAATTGAATTACACAAGCAACAGCAACAAAATAAGATAAAAAAAATGATCAGCATTTTTCTTCATGAAGTAATCGTAAGAGATTAACAAAAGTTGGGCTTAGAGATAATTCCAAACAAATAAAAAAAAAAGGGGGGTAAAGCATATTTGACTTAACGATATAAAATTCTCTTTCATTATTTATCGTATAATAAACGATAAAAACCAAAGTAATAACTCTAACTCTAACCCAACACCAATACCAACACCAACACGTTGATGATGAAATTGATGATGACGATGGTTAGTTGAGCTAGTTTATGAAGATAAAGACAAAGATGAGTAATGACAATTACGTCACGCACATCTCTATGATGATTTGTATACCTAATTAAACAATTAACAACTTAGTAATCCTTCGTAAATCTAGGTGAAAAAAAAAAAATTTTTTTTTGGCTTTTTGTTTTTTTAAGGAAATTGGTAGAGCATGTTTTGTGTTGTTGTGCTGTTGTGTTGTGTAAATGATGTACAATTGTTGAATGAAATATGTCACACTAATAATAATGAGAACAACCTGGTATTACTACTAGCAGTATCATCTCATCTTGACTAGCCAACAAACTTCTTGTGTATCCCACCATCTCCTCCTATTTTTCCTATGTCCCCCGCTACTTGTCTTAACAAGGCGTTGTTACATTTCGTTTTGTATTTTTTAATCTTGTCGTGCACAAACCAATCTCACACAATAATCAACTAAAATTCCCCTCTTAACAATTTTCAACTGTTATAAATATCTAACCATTTCACAATTTTCCTTTTTTTTTTTGAATTTTATATTTTAAATTAAATTTAATTTGTTATTACAAAAAGTTGGATAAATAGTTATGTCTAATTCAATGATAAACACTACTGGTATAAAACAATTATCTACTCCTACTACTACTCCAACTTCTTCAACTATGAATTCTACTGTCAATACCCCACAACCCAATCTTGCTCTTCCACTGACACCTTCACAATCACAAGCTACACAATCTCAACCACCACATCCTCATCCTCCTTCAATTTTCACATCTATATCTCCAAGAAATAGTATAACTTCATTTAGTAATAACCGACCAAATTTAACTACAAATAACAATCAACGCAATTATTCAATAAGTTCATCTACTACTAGTGGTTCTGGATCTCCTAAACGATATTCTTTTAGTGAATATTCAAATGAACAAATTATCGATTTAATGGAAAGAGAACAAGATGCAATTGTATTGAAATTAATGAAGGAAATTCAATCATTAAAACAAGAAAATAAACAATTGAGACTAAATCAGTATAATAATAGTAATAATAATAACAATAATAACAATAGTCCTTGTATAACCAGTACAAGTAATAATACAGGTATTATGAGTGCTCCAATAACCCCTTCAGTACGTCGTTCATCTTCCTTATCTTCAAGATCTTCATCAACTTCTGCATCAACTTCATCATATGGTAATAATAATAATAATAGTTCCAACTCCAACAACAACAATAATAATAGTCATAGTAGAAGTGGAAGTATTTCTACCTTAATGACATCTTCACCAGTATTTAATTATCCATTTAGAGAACAACAGAAAGAAGCTTTAATTTATCATAATAATTGTAATAATAATAGTGAAGTTATTAAAAAGAAGCAAAAGAGTGAATTGAATACAAATGGTAGAAGAATTAGTTTAAAATATGATGAAGTTGTTGATGAAAATAAAAATTTAAAGAGGGAATTGAAAAAATTACAAGATGAATTGGAATTGTTAAAAAATAGTAAATGATAAGGGATTTTTTATGGTTTTTTTTTTGTTTAGCTTTGTTTAGTTTTATTATTATTATTGATTATATATATATTAGCACAAAATATACATGCGGAGAGGTTTTTTTTTTTTATTTCTTATTTATTGATATTTGGGTGTAAAAAAAAAGTTTTTCATGAGGCTGCAAAATGTAATCATATCATTTAATGCATTCAAGGGATAATTATGTTATGTACACACATATCAAATTGACATCATTGAAGTATTTATACTGATGAGATATTCATTCAAAAAGTAGAATATATATACATAAAAAAAAGAATTCAAACAATCTCTATATATCCACTATTCAACGAAACAAACATAAAATGATTAGAATTATAATTGTAATTTGTATTTTCACTTCATTTTCATCATCATCATCATCATCTGATCTAACTTCAAGAATTCAATCGAAATTTATCCCATCTTCATTTGTTAATATTTTTGAAAAACAACCATCTTCATCATTAACACCACAAGTTTTACAAATTCCAATACCTATAATTGATACTACAACCGCCAATAAACAACATCAACATAATTTAAATTATTTAAATGTCAAACCAAATACAAAAGAAATGCCACCTTCACCAATGCAATTTCCACCAAAATTACCATTTCCAAAGTGGTTGCATGATTTTACTGGATTAAATGAATGGCCAGATTTAGAACCACCTTATATTCCATTAGATTTTATAAATTTTGATAAAATTATTGATATTCCATTACATCAACAAGCTCAATGTACTGATTCAATATTGCGTTCACCAAAAGCTTGTTCATTTGATTGTTTTAATTGTGTTGAAGTTGATGATGTTTATACATGTCCTAAATTATCCCAAACTTTTGATGATGGACCAAGTCCTCATACTTTAAAATTATTGGATGTTTTTAAAGATACTAAAACTACATTATTTACATTAGGAGTTAATATAATTAGATTTCCTGAAGTTTATAAAGAAAGTTATCGACGTGGTCATATAATGGGATCACATACATGGAGTCATAAATTTTTACCAAGTTTAAGTAATGAAAAAGTTATAGCACAAATTGAATGGTCAATTTGGGCAATGAATGCAACTTCGGGCCATTTACCAAAATGGTTTAGACCTCCATATGGTGGAATTGATAATCGAATTCGTTCAATTTTACGTCAATTTGGTATGCAAGCTGTATTGTGGGATTTTGATACTTTTGATTGGAAAATGTTGGATAGTTCAACAACTAGAAAAGAATCGGAAATTTTACAAGATTTGAAGAATTTTCAAAAATCTAAAAATGGTAAAGGTTTAATTTTAGAACATGATGCTATTCAAAGAACTGTTGATGTTGGTATTGAAATTTATGAAAAAATTTTGAAAAATGAAGAACAATTGACGGTTCCTTTATGTATTGGTGGTATTGATTATATTAAAACTTTTCCAATGGAAGATTCTTATTCATCTACTCATGATGGTGATGATGACAATGTTGAAGAAGTTGTAGTTGTCATTGAAGAGTAATAGTAGTAGTAGTAATAATCATATCAAGATGTTTAAAATTATATATAATGGAAATAGATTAATTGTATTTTTTTTTTTTTTTTGTGAGTTGATATTATAACACGACACGACCTCTTATCGGAGTTCCTGGTCGTGTAAATAGTGCGAAGGGGGAGGGGTAGAAAAGAGGGGAAGGGATATCGGGATTTGACCAAGGTGAACGCGTTTTCACACTGAGTTATTTTTTTGTAACAATATACACGAATGGACTTTGTTGCCATGCATACACGACCACCACTATTTTTAAACTGATAACAGAATATACTACACATAAATGATTGCTATCAATTAAACAAGGCTTGTTCAATAACAATAGAGTTACATTACAAAACAATAGATGGGTATGTATGTATATATTATTATCACACACGTTTATACACACTCAAATAGAGAGACAGATAGTAAAGTGGAAAAGAAAAAAAAAGGATAAAGTAATGAAAATATTCTAATAAACAAGTTACATTTAATCAATGTTTTCACAAAGGTTGTTGGTGTTGTTTCTAAAGACAAAGAACACAACTTAAATAATAATAATAATAACATATATATATATATAGAAAGATTAAGCAGAAGCAGAAACAGTTGTTGGAACAGATTCTTTAATTTCATTAATCTTCGGAGCAACTTTAGATTTAGCATCGTTAATAAATTCATCAGCTCTTTGTTTAGTTTGAGTAGTAAATTGATCAACATAATCTTGAGTTTGTAATTTTAAAGGAGTTATGTAATCATCATTTAATTTAGTTATAGTTTTACTAGCAGTATGATAACTAGCAGTTAAATTTTTACCAATAACATTTGAAGATTCATTAGAGTTTGATTGTAATTCTTCATTATAAGTATCGACAATATTCTTTTGAATTTGGGAAGATTTATCCAAAAGTGAAAATTTTCAAATTGATTAAAACTTCTTGAATAGTGTAAACAATATTATAAAATTCTTTTGAAGATTTGGTTTCAATTGGTTTTAAATATTTATTATTCAATTCAATCAATTTATCGTCAATTGGATTAATATAAGTTTTACCAATTGAGTTCAAAGTTTCCAATGGAATTTCCAAAAAATATTTATCAAATAAAATCAAAATTTGATAATACAAGTTATCAACATAAGATAAAATGTTATAAATTGGAGTAATTGAAAAGATATTGTTGTTGACAAAATCATACAATGGCAAGATAAAACTGGTATAAATAGAATTGAAAACACCAATTGATAAAATAAACCCAGTGATTTGATTAACTAATGAATATTGATTAATATGATGAATAGTTTTTGAATTAAATGATTGTTTGGATCTAATCAATTGTTTAACTTTATTGATTTGTTCAGACATGATAATTAAGTGTATATAATGTAGATTCTTCTATAGTCTATGGATAAGTAGATGATTGGTGATAATCAAAATAAGAAATCTTAATGACAATTGTAAAACAACAACAACAAGAAGAAGAAGAAGGAAAAAAAGTAAAATATGTGGGATATAAATTTTTTTTAGGAAATTTTAAAATCTTTTTATATTCCCATTTTTGCTATTTGGTAACAACAACATCATCAAACGTTTAGTTGTGTGTGTGTGTGTATTTTTTTTTTTTGCAATGTGTCTAAGTGTTTATGTGTGTTAGTGTGTTAACTATGGTGGTCGTGTCTTTCGACACAAGTGTGTATATGCAACACTGCTTAAAAAAAAGAAATTTTCTTTTCTAATGCAGAAGGATGAGCTTATCTCTTAGTAGTGTCCAAGTTACAATTCGCATGTGATTTTTTTCTTTCTTTCAGATTTTCAGATTTTCACTATGAAAAATCACGTGGCGATGAGTTTAGTTTCGGAAATTAACAACAACTTATGGTTAGAATCATATTTAAGCAAAATCTCGAGGACTCGGTAGAAGTCAACTGAAGACAAGATCTACTCATGATGCATATATTGATCAAAAGTACAAACGTTTGGACTTTGGTTAGTAAGGGCACCAATAAGTTTCATATTCTTATTTTATTATACCCGAGTTCTCGGGTGAGTTGGTTTGATTTAGTTTCTTCACTGTTAAAGCTCGGCTAAAACACAAATTATCCACACTATGTGATGTACTGTTTTCAATTGTGGTCAGTTAATTTTAATATACTACTCTAACATTACTATGAATCCACAAGATAATTTCAGTGTTACTAGCAAGATTTCACCTTTTTTTGTCTTGCATTAAATCTAAAATTAATCAATTAGGTTTATATGCATCATGAATGAATGAAAATGATAGTAAAAAATAACAATACCCAGTACATCTATCTTTTTTTTTCATATCAAACCTACTTCCAATTTTATCCGATGGTTATGATCATACAACTATTATTATTATTTTGCATTACGATTCATGTGAATTCATCATTCTTATAACTTCGGCTTTGTTTTAAACAGAATGAAAATCTACATGTCCATGATACCAAGGAATCTCTTCTAGCCAAGGTATTGTTACCTCTTTTTTTTCTAATTCGACCTTGTGGTGATATGTATAATCTATTTCAGATACAAAAAGGAAAAAGTTAAAGAAATTTTTTTTTTGCTCTTTCTTTTTTGTTTCCATCTGTAAATCCATAAAGCCGATTCGAGATTTCTAAAAATTATCTATCAAGACTTTGCATATTCCTAACTGTGAGTTTTCTTAATATTGTTCTTTCATTCTTGCTCCTTGATGTATAATTCATACGTTTGATGTTTTTAAAATCCTTTCAAGTATATCCTTGCCCCCACTCGGTTTGATTTGTTCAAACAATCTTTTTGTTGTTAAATTATGGTTTGATATTCTGATGAAAATAAGCTTTTGTTTCAAATGATGATAAAATTAAAAATAGAATAAATTTTCATCGCCTTGAATTTGTCCCCTTATTTTAATTGATAATTGATAATTAATAAATTGGTTTTGTTTTTGTCTTTTTTTTTTCGCATCCGTTGTTCCATTTATGTGTTCATATCACAAATGATGTATATTTTTATTCCTCGGGATTAATGAACAATCTTCAACCATATCATCGTCGTCTATATTCAAATTGAATACACAATCCATTATTCAATATGTTTAACCACCTAAACCTAAATATTAAACTGTAATAGAATAATAATAAAAAAAATTAAGGTTTTAGGGAGTTGAAACTCTACAATATAATGGTCATTATTTTCAACTGTATCTTGGTATAAGTCATCCCTTGTTTTCACATCTACTATCACTACTATTCCTACCTGTCTAAACTTATATACCCTCCCTATAGTCTTCCCCATGACAATTGTTTTATGAACGATTGATTTTCATATTTTTTTTATTTTTTGCACCCAAAAACAAAGAAATTTTTCAATTGAAGAAATTTCTTGTACTATTGTTTTAATAATTTAATCATGAATTTAAAGGTATGAATAACCCTCAAATGGTTATGAATGAATATAAATTATTGATTCTTTATGAGATAGATCACTTACATGGCACCGCCTTTCAATAACCCTCCCCTCTTTTTGTTTTCTAATTCTTGTTGACAAATTGTCCCCCCGCCACTTTGATTGATTGATTGATTCATTCTATTGTTCTAAATTCTGATTCAACTACGAGTTTGACAAACCCGATGGTGACCTGGATGATTCGGGTTTGTAGTTCTCATCCCTTGATTACATTATCAGAAAAATCAATTACGAATAATGATATCAATCTCAAACACACAAAACAAAGAAAAAAGAGCTTTCAAACTAAATAATAATATTATTAATAATAATAATGATATATATATATCCTACATACTTAAACAATCACTCAGTCACTTTATTGTTGCTTACATTCTGGTGGTTGTGTTTTGCCTCCTTGTTGATTTTCTTCATCGTCATCTTCATCGTCTTCATCATCGTCTTCTTCATCAGTGAATTCTTCATCTTCATCACCTTCGAATTCATCAGGATAAGCAAAATCAACAGCATCTCCAGTAAACCAATCAATTGCTCTTGGAATTAATCTATCTTTAATTTCTTCACCCAATTGATAATCCAATTCTAATCTACCTTCCAATTCTTCGTCAATTTCTTCTTCATCTTCTTCTTCATCTTCATCGTGTTCATGTTCACCATCTTCGTCATCATTAACCTTTGGAGGTTTTGGAGGATCAAAAAAATTAAAGAATGATTCAGTTGGAGTCAATTTTTCAATAGTTCTTATTTGTTTAGTGGTTTTATTTCTTTGTTTTCTTCTTTCAATATTTATAGTAACATTATTTTCTTTCAGTTTCCATTCAATTTCACAACCATCAGCATGATCATAAACGAAATCACCACTATAACCCAATTCAGCTTGATAATGATAAGTTTTAGTTAATATTTTATTATTGAAAAATTCATTATCTTTAAATTCAAAAATTAATTGAAATCCTGGAGTGTCTAAATATTTCATTCTTATATCAATCAAAGATTGTAAAACTTCCAGATCTCTATCAGTAATAGTTTCTTGAACAGTAGTTAAGTTTTCCAAAGCAGTCAACCAAAATCCTGGAATACCAACTTCATCATTATCTTCTTCTTCCTCTTCTTCTTCTTCATCTTCTGGTTGTTCATCTTCTTCATCTTGATCTTCCTTTTCTAATTGTTCACCTTCTTCAATTTCTTCAGCAGTTGGTTCTAATTCACCATTAACAATTTTCATTCTCTTTTCATATAATGGTTGATATTTATCAAAGAATTTTTTTTCCAATTCCAATAATTCTTTTTGAAATTCAGCTTCTAATTTCATTTGTGATCTTTGTAAAGATTTTAATCCATAAACTCTATTTTTAACAGCTTTTGGCAAGTTTTCAATATATCCTGATTGTTTACCAATTAAATCTCCTAATTTATCTTCAATCATACCTAACAAAACAGGATTATTAGCTAATGTTTCCTTTTGATCTTCATTAATTTCTTCAATTGTTGAAACTGTTGGTGGCTTTGATTTCATATATGAATTAGTAACACTTGATGGAGTATTTTGTGGAGTTGGAGCTTTTGAAATATCTCCGTTTTTCTTTTTGATTGGTTCAGACATTATTGATGTTTGATTCAAATAATATAACCGTTGTCAATGATGATGATAATGATAATACTAATGATGATGATGAGCTTTTTTTTTTTTTTGGATTTCTTTTTTTTTTTTCTTTGCTTCGTTGGAATTTTTTTTTTTTTTTTTTGGATTCTCCTTTGGATTTTTTGAAAGACGTGTACTTCTGACCAGACGGGATTTCAGATAGACGAGTATTACAAGACAAGAGTTGATGATACATTCCAAGGTGAATGATAGATATTATTTGACTCCCATTTCCATGGGAATCGTATGAACTACAGAATTCAAATGATAGTTATATAAAAAACATGATTATATACATTAAATACACAAACAAATAAAATCAATCACAACAGACACTAAAAGTACTTCTGTTGAGATAAATGCTAGATCGATGATAATTATCCGTTAGTAATAATGATTAGGGACTTTCGGGAATAGCCGAAAAGGCGTTTTGGATTTCTCAAATGGCATGCTAAACAAAAGAAGAAAAAGAAGAAAAAGTATATAAACCTAATAAATTTTCTGTTCTTCTTCTTCTTCTTCTTCCTCTTTTGCTTCGACCCATTGCAATTGGAAGAATCAGGTGATTAATATTAAATTCCAGAATTGATCACGTGACATATAGACACCTCCCCTCAAACACACACAACCACTACAAGTATAACCTACACCAGGATAGTAGGTACAGACAATATTTTCATTCAATCATGCTATATAATTATATAGGGAACGATCCAGACCATCACGTTTCAAATACTCCTTTTCTATCAAATCCTCTATACATTCTTTAATCAACAGCATCGTAGGAGAAAATGAAACTTGTTGAATCAACTGTTCTATTAATTGTTGATGACTTATTGTTTTGTAACTTTTCATAATTCTAACGATCGATGCCTCAGTTTTAATCTTCATCCCCTTTCTAACTTCTTGTTCTAATTCTGATTCTTGTTCATCCATTTCGGATTTTTTACTTGATGCTACCGTCTTCACTTTAAGTAACCTAGATTTAACTTTATTTTCACTCAACAGGAAATAATCATTCTTGTATACCAATAACTTACTGATCAATAATGATTTTATATGTCTTTTCAACTCAGAATCTTCAACTTTATTATCTTCTCCATATACTAATTCTTTGATTTCACCAAATTTCAATTTCTCATGATCATTAAATTGAAGTAAAATATTCCCAGCAACAACACCCACATCAATCATAAAATTACCCGTTGGAAGTGATGCTTTAATCAACATACTTCCAAATGTTGACCAACTCAATTTTTTGTTTGCATTCTTCCCAGCATAATATTCTTCAAATGCTATTAATGAGTGCTGTAATGCATTAGGCCATTTCAACAGTACATCTTCTTTATAATTTTTCGTCATTGCCTTTGGCCAATTGGTCACATTACATATTTTCAATTCCAATTCAATAATATCATCTCTACCACGAGTATATTTCTTCCAATCATTGGTAGTATCCCTTGAAAGTCTGATATCTCTATTCATCTTGATAACTTTATCTAATGAAGAAACCCCCAATTCTTCACTTAAACTACCCAAGATAATCTCTTCGATATCTTTACTGGATGAATTCTTTGAATTTAAAAATCTTTTGGCAAAATGATTAGCATAATGAACTTCAAACGCGTCTTTGTTTTTAATATATTTTAAAAATTGTATCGATGTATTGATTAATTCTTCAGTTTGATCTCCTGATTTCAATATACCCGATGATCCACTTTTAGTTAGTTGTTTGATATAATAATCCATATAAACCGATAACATTTCAGGGGCATTGACTGTTTTGGCACCCCTTTTATCACTTCCATTTATAAAATCTCTCAAAGCAAAAGTTATGGTCTGTTCAATCATTAAATTCTCATCAAATGAATTTTTCCATACAAGTAATAATTGATCACGATATTTCAATACAGTATCAATCCATTTGGTTGCAAATGCTGATGAGTTCATAGCCACGGGTTTTTTGTTTGCAGGGTTGTCAATTGATGAACGAACATATTCCGGTAATGAATTACCTTGAACAATAATGGCTTCCTTAATTCTTAATCTTAATAATTGATATTCGTCACTATCATATCTCCCAACTAAATTATACAATAATTTTAAATCAGCATAATGATAGGTTTCAACATTGGCTGCTTCAAAAATATTACTAACAACTGGCTTTAACCAATAATCCAACCCTTGGTTTGGTGATAGAATCATTTTATCAATTTTATCCTTGATCATTATATTGTTCATCAAGTCAATCAATTTGGGATAAGTTGAAGGGGGTAAATAAAATTTAACTCTATTTTCTTCATCTTTAATAAATTGGGTTGTCAACTGTAAATATTTAGTCCCCAGATTATATGATACATACTCGGTGGATAAAGTTTGAAAAGTATCTTCTGAACTTTGCAAAAACTTTGGTTCAAAGTAAACTTGATAATATGTATCCCCATAGAAATATTCACTTGATGCAGTGGATTCGACTAATAATTCCATCATATTTATAATTTTGGTTATGTACATGGTTGACGTAATCACACTTCCAAGTCTACTTTTAGTAACTTCATTAATTACAATATCAATTACTTTAAACCCAATTTCATGATCATTGAATTTAATTACATTATCTTTGAATAACATGATCCCCAAATCATAAATTAATAATTTCTTATGTTCTTTAACGTAAACTCTATTTAAATACATCAAGACATCACTGATGAATTTCATAGATTGTAAATGATCATTCCATTCTTGAATCAATGTTTGCATAAATAATTCATGATTTCCCGATAAACTAACCAAATACTCTCGTCTGTTTAATAAATGTGATTTAATAGCTTCCGTGACATTATCATATAATTTTCCACCAAATTTCCTCAATACTAACACATATGCTTTTCTGTATAATTGTTCATATGATAAATTAGACACGTTCTTATTTTGAATCTGGGAAATTGCGTTAGCTAAAATTGTCCAATTCTTATCAAAATCAATGGATGCTTCAGTAGTTGAATTCTCAGGTAATGCTGATGAACTAATTAACGATTTTCTAGGTGGTCTAATCTTAGACCTTCTACCCCCGGGAGGCATCATAGTATATGTGTGCGTGTATGTGAACAGACTGAGATGATTGTTGCTAGTAGTGTAACTCTCTCTGTTTCTGTTTCTTCTCAATGATTGCAGAACTACGCAACTAAGAAAAAAAAAAATTCAAACATTCAAAACGTGACGTATGTCGTTCGGATATTCTCTCCTACGACATTTAAAACGACATTCTTTGGTACACCGCACACGGTTTCCTAATCCGTCACAGGTCGTGCACTTTGTGTACTTCCCGCACCGCTTACCAAATATTTGTTTGTCATTGGCTAAACGGGGAAATCTCACCGGTTTCGCTCCTTCACCGGAGCCATTTTTTTAGTCACCGGACACTCCACATTGAAAATTTTTTTTTGTATGACACAACTATTTGAACAAAATTACTCCCTCATTATATAAACTGAAAATTATCACCAGAAATTTCCAGTTACTTATTTTATTTTTTTTTTTTATCATTAAACAATTTAATAACCACAAGATGGCTCCATCCCCTATAATTTCCAGCCCAAAGACCTTATACGATAAAGTCTTTGAAGACCATATAGTCTATAAAGATGAATCGGGGTCAAATTTATTATATATTGATAGACATTTAGTTCATGAAGTTACTTCTCCACAAGCATTTGAAGGTTTAAAAAACGCTGGTCGTACAGTTAGAAGAACCGATTGTACTTTAGCTACTGTTGATCATAATATTCCAACTATTTCAAGAGCAAATTTTAAAGATGTTGATACTTTTATTCAACAAGATGATTCAAGATTACAAGTTAAAACTTTAGAACAAAATGTTAAAGATTTTGATGTTACATATTTCGGTATGAGTGACGATAGACAAGGTATTGTTCATGTCGTTGGTCCTGAGCAAGGTTTTACTTTACCAGGTACTACTGTTGTTTGTGGTGATTCCCATACTTCTACCCATGGTGCCTTTGGTGCTTTGGCCTTTGGTATTGGTACTTCTGAAGTTGAACATGTTTTAGCTACTCAAACTATTATTCAAGCTAAATCTAAAAACATGAGAATAACAATTGATGGTGAATTATCTGAAGGTATCACTTCTAAAGATTTAGTCTTACATGTAATTGGTGTTATTGGTACTGCTGGTGGTACTGGTTGTGTCATTGAATTTGCTGGTAAAGCAATTGAAGATTTATCTATGGAAGCAAGAATGTCTATTTGTAATATGGCCATTGAAGCTGGTGCAAGAGCCGGTATGATTAAACCTGATCAAATTACTTTTGATTACATAAAGGGAAGACCATTGGCTCCAAAGGGCGCAGAATGGGAAAAAGCTATGGCTTATTGGAAAACTTTACATACTGATGAAGGTGCTAAATTTGATTATGATATTAAAATTGCTGCATCTGATATTGTTCCAACTATTACTTGGGGTAACTCTCCTCAAGATGCTTTACCAATCACAGCTAAAGTTCCTGATCCAGCTAATGTTACTGATCCAATTAAAAAATCCGGTATGGAAAGAGCTTTGAAATATCAAGGCTTAACTCCAAACACACCATTCAAAGACATTAAAATTGATAAAGCTTTTATTGGCTCTTGTACCAACTCTCGTATTGAGGATTTAAGAGCTGCTGCTGCAGTTGCCAAAGGTCACAAAAAGGCTGACAATGTTAAATTGGTTTTAGTTGTTCCAGGTTCTGGTTTAATTAAAAAGCAAGCTGAAAAGGAAGGTTTAGATAAGATTTTCGAAGCTGCCGGATTCACTTGGAGAGAAGCTGGTTGTTCTATGTGTCTTGGTATGAATCCAGATATTTTAGATCCTGAAGACAGATGTGCTTCTACTTCTAATAGAAATTTCGAAGGTCGTCAAGGTGCTCTTTCAAGAACTCATTTGATGTCTCCTGCTATGGCTGCTGCTGCTGCCATTAAAGGTCATTTCACCGATATTAGAGAATTTGATTACATCAACAATGACCAACCTTCAATTAGTATTGAACAAGAAATTGAAGATAAAGAATTACAAGATGCTGTTTATGAACATGAAAAGGAATTTATTGAAAGTACTCCAGGTACTGAAGCTGAAAGAACCAACGATATTCCAAAAGATGAACCAGAATTCAAGAAATCTAAAACTGAAGCACATGCTGCTGGTACTGATAACAGTTTTACTGTATTAACTGGTATCACTGCTTCACTTTATAAAGCTAATATTGATACTGATGCCATTATTCCAAAACAATTTTTGAAAACTATTAAAAGAACTGGTTTAAAGAATGGTTTATTTTATGAATCTAGATTTGTTAAAGATAAAAATGGTAAAGATGTTGAAACTGATTTTGTTTTAAATGTTGAACCATATAGAAAAGCAGAAATTTTATTAGTCACTGGTGATAACTTTGGATGTGGATCAAGTCGTGAACATGCACCATGGGCATTAAAAGATTTTGGTATTAAAAGTATAATTGCTCCTTCATTTGGTGATATTTTCTATAACAATTCATTCAAGAATTTCTTATTACCAATTAGAATTCCTCAAGATGTTATTGAAAGCAAATTAGTTCCAGTTGTTAAAGCAGGTCATAAATTAACCATTGATTTACCAAGTCAACAAATTAAAGATGGTGAAACTGGTGAAGTTTTAATTGAAAACTTTGAAGTTGAAGAATTTAGAAAACATTGTTTGGTTAATGGTTTGGATGATATTGGTTTAACTTTACAAAAAGAAGAATATATTTCTAAATATGAAGCCATGAGAAAAGATAGATTTTCATTCTTGGAAGGTGGTTCTAAATTAATCAAACCTATTAAAGGTACAAAAAAGAGTATCTATGGTAACAAAGCTCAAGAATGGTAAATAATTTTAATGTATAATTGTAATAATGAAATAATTAATAATCATCGTATTTATATATCTGAAATTTAATTGATTTTTTTTTTAAAAAAAAAAAAAATTGTAGTAATACAGCGTCTATAAGTAGTTTACATAACAATAATAATAATAATAGGAATAAAAAGAACTATACATTATTTAATCAGCTCGTTCGGACATGACTTGTTTAACAGGTTCAGAATCACAATATAATTTGTGTTGTTGAATATATCTAATGACGGAATTTGGTAACAAATACTGTACTGACATACCTCTTCTTATAAACAATCGTATTTTAGTTGAAGAAATATCATTATAAATCAATTGTTTAATAACCATGATATTCTTACGATGTTCATATAAAATATCATGACTCAATAAGAAACTTCTAACATCAGAACCAGTTCTTTCCACTATAAGACATCCATATTTGCCTAAAATATGATGTAAATCTTGATCAGCCCAAACATCTGGTTCACCCATACTTTCAATCAAATCACCACCGGCTAACAACATGATTTTAACTCCTCTTTTTTCCCCCAGTCTAGTCATAATACCACCGCGCTTAATATTAATTTCTTCATTGAAATGGTCCAAAACCAATGCAGTTCTGGTATATTTTGGTTGTAAAGATTCCCAAGCATCAACCATTAACCAAGATGAAGTCCTTTCACATGCCAATTCACACATTCGAACACGATGGTGTGCTGGGGCCAAACCTTGTTTTTTATAATTGGAAGACACAGGAGAATAGTACCCACCAATAACTTCAAATCTTGTTTGTTCCATAATTGAATCCAAAGCCATTTCAAACATTCTTAAATGCAAATAAGTAATTGGAGAAAATGAACCACATGCAACTATAACCAAAGGATGTTTTGAATCATCAGTTAAAGTAGTTGCTAATCTATGAGTGGGAAATTTATAATCTTCTAATTTTGAAGCTTGTCTTTGAATACCATGAGGAACCTCTTCTAAATCAGCAATTTGGGAAGATCTAACTTTGATAGAAGGTGGTAAAATCTCCACTTTATTACTCACTTTTTTTTCCAAGCTCGCTTCAGTTTCTTCCTTCACTTCGATTTCCTCATCAGAAGAAGATGAACTTATCAATTCAGTATGCTTTCTAGGAATTTTGGAATGATAAACTATACTCTCATTATCCCCTTGGTGTTGATTATTATTTGTACTGTTGTTGTTGTTGATGCTATTGATATTGTCGTAGGATTTTGAAGAAATAGTTGACGGCCTTGTTGATTTAGCAGGATGTGGAGCTGGAGTGTCAACACCTTGACCCAAATCTTCTAATACAAATGGTTGAATTGGAATATTGTGTGGGATCTTATACGACGGCGCAGTTGGTTCGATATTTTTATTTAATGAAGGTGGAGTGAAATTTGGATCATTGGTTGGGTCCATTGTGCTGATGATATCTACTATTGGAATATGTATACGAGTAATCAAGGATTAATCCAAATAATAACAAGAAAGAAGGATGTAAATCTTGAAGAAAAGAAAAAGTAATAAATAAGTAAATATTCTTTAAAAAAATTTTTTAGTCAAGTATTCAATTGAGTTTGAAATTGATATGGGAGGTGGTCTGAGTGTTAAATGGCCCAAAAAAAAAAATTTTTTTTTTCTTTCTTTCTTTCTTTCTGTCAGTCTCTGTTAGTCAGTGAGTGAGTTAGAGCCACTGTTTTTCTCTTTTAATTAATTCCTGTTTTCTTCCGCGGTGGGTGCTGAGCGGAGGGCGGTGATCGGCGGAGGGTTCGTTGTACGAATGGTGCAAAATCCGAACAGTTTGTTCCTGAATTCAATCAAATCTAACTGATCCAATAAAAAAGAAAAAATAAAACCACGTGAGTTCCTGTTAATTTTTAAATCTTAAAACAGTGGTTAATGGTAATTTTTGCCAGGTTATGAATCGTATTACTAATGGATTTGTTTGAAAAAAAAAGGTGGGATCATCACTACATTTATATACTAAAGAGACACAGCAACAATTGTTGATGTGAAAAAAAAAAAATTAATGGTGACAATTCACGCGGCTTCGTTCCATTTCAGTCGATGTGTCAGTGTGTATTACTGTTGCATCCGATGGAGGGGTAACATTGTATGGTAAACCAACACTGCCTGATTTAATAAATAATACCCTTTCTCTGGAGTTTAGTGTTCAAAGTACCAAAATCAGTCCTAATTTTGTTCAAACACCCAACATCTTGGGATAATTATTTACTCTTAGTTTATATGTCACGCGGGGATGCTGACTTTAACCCACTCCAACCGCTTGTTCATATCTCGATTTTCTATTTTCCCGGTGTTGAGGATATCTCGGAATTAGTTGCTCTGCCTTGAATAGTTACTAATCCTTAATAATAATAATAATAAAAAGAAGAAGAAAGGGTGAATACACTCCCCTGCTTTCAATATCGCTTCTTCTATCTCTTTCTACTATCATACACGCTGTGAACTCTATTACTCAACTAGCTCTCTAAATCCGAGGTATATTCTACCATCTTCTAAAGCTGTACAATAATAGCTACTCCTAATCTCGGAGAAGCCCTGCAAAAAAAAAAAAACTGGCGCGGAGAAATCGCTATGCAAAGAAAAAAAAAAATTACTCACAAACAAAAAAAAAAAGGAAACCCATGGAATAACTGAGAAGAGAATCAATTCAACTTGTTCAAGACATATACCAATCACCAATCACCAATGAGACCATCTTCAGTATCATCCACAAAAATAAGACCAGCAAAAAGATTAATGGAAGCTGGCAGTAAATGTTCAACTGAAGGTATGGCTTATGGCAATTGTATTTTGAATAACTATACTACAATGAATAAAGATATGTGTGGTAAAGAATTTGCCAAATTTAAATCTTGTGTTTCTGAAAAATTATCCCGAAAATAATCATCATTTACGCTGTCATCGAAAACCCTAATTAACTAGTCATTCATTGGATAAACGTGTCTATTCACATAACCTTCACACGAGCAGACCAGATACTCCCAGCTCCTTAGAAAAAAGAAAGAAATCTTTCAAATTATAAGAATACTGATAAAGTGGTCTTGATCCAAAGATTGAAATTGTATATATATTTATGTATCTATTTCGTGTATTTCCCATCTGTAATATAATTCAAAGTTGATAGACACGTGCATGTAAACACGTGCTGTGATAAGTTACACAAAGAATAATTTCACATGCCAAACCGCGGAACTCTTAATTTATATGGGGAAACATTTTTTTTCATTATTATTATTATATTTGTCTACCAAAAGTTGATCCTACGAACAGTCCATCACATGTTGTAGGCATTATGGCTATCCAGTTGAGTATGTACTTTTCGAAACATTCTGTAAAGTCTTTCCAATTGTATAATACTTCTATGGTACAAGGTTGCATTTGCAGTCATGCCCCCCGTTCTCACTTCCCCCACTTTTTCTTGAAAACTGGTTGGTGAGAGCAAAAAAAAAAAAAAAACCAGACAAAAATTCAAATAAAAAAAAAACACAATTCCCCCTGTCTTTTTGATACTTGACCTGCTGTATACTACAACCAACGGATGTTATCATGATAAATATATCCAAATTGACTGGTTACAACAAACAGGACATTCGAAACGTGGTACTATTACTACAGGAGTTTGTTAAAACCTATAAAGACAACAAAATCAAGTTAAACTATCAGAGTCGACCAGTCATTTTATTCTTGAGTACTTTAATTGCAACAGCGGGTATTGGTGTTTTCTTTACATTTAGAAGCATTGTCACCAAGTATAATGAATATGTATTAAGCAAAAGATTGAGACGTCCAAGTCTTATTAGACAATCCTCAAATATTTTAAAAAATGGTTCCCGTGAAATCTTTATCCAAAAGGGAAATGGAAAAGTGACAAGAATTATTATTCCTAAAGCCAACAATGATCAGTATGCCGCTGATAAATATTTATATAAAGATTTTGCACGTAATGAACAAATATTACAACAGCAAAAGGGTCGACTTTTCAATTCAAGATTTTTGAATCAATTAACCATCATCTGGAAAATCTTGATTCCAAAATTTTATTGTCAAAACACTTCTTTGTTGTTGTCCCAATGTTTCTTTTTGATTTTTAGAACTTGGTTATCTTTATTAATTGCAAAATTAGATGGTCAAATAGTGAAGAACTTGATTGCAGCCGATGGTAGGAAATTCGCCCGTGATTTGATCTATTTCTTGTTGATTGCTTTCCCTGCTTCTTATACCAATGCCGCCATTAAATATTTAGAATTAAGATTGGCTTTGGGATTTAGAACAAATTTAACCAGGTATATTCATGATATGTACTTGGACAAAACCATGTCCTATTACAAAGTTGGCTTGAGTGGGGCTGATATACAAAACATAGACCAATACATCACTGAAGATGTAACCAAATTCTGCTTATCGTTATGTTCGTTATTTTCATCTATGGGTAAGCCATTTATCGATTTAATTTTCTTTAGTGTTTATTTGAGAGATAATTTGGGGACTGGGGCTATTATTGGTATTTTTGCTAATTATTTTGCTACTGCCATCATGTTGAAAAAAGCAACCCCGAGGTTTGGAAAATTAGCTTCCAAGAGAACACATTTGGAAGGGGTTTATTTCAACCAACAATTGAACATAATGACCAATAGCGAAGAAATTGGTTTCTATAAAGGATCTAAAATTGAAAAATCAAAGCTTGCAGAGAATTTCCAAAAATTGATGGATCATATGTCTCAAGAAATAAATCTCTCATCAAGTTACGCTGCATTAGAAGATTATGTGCTTAAATATACCTGGCTGGCTTGGGGTTATATCTTTTCTGGTCTTCCGGTTTTCTTGGATGTACTTTTCCCTAAAGAAGACCCGGCAAGTGGTCATATTGCTGATATTCATGATGATGAACATGGTCATGCTAATACAGAAGACACAAATTCGACTACTGAAAATATGAAAACATTTGTCACCAACAAACGTTTATTGTTGAGTCTTGCGGACGCTGGGTCTAGATTGATGGTTAGTTTGAAAGAAGTGACCACATTAACTGGTATTACTAATAGAGTGTTTAACATGTTGACACAACTCCATCGTGTACATGATCCTAAATTTGATTATGGTGATAAGTATGGTTTGACAGATATCCATGGTACTTACCAATTGAATTATGATGGTTTGAGATTAGAGCACGTTCCAATTACTGTTCCTACTTCAGAAGGTTCATATGCCGAACCGTTAATTCCTGACCTTACCTTTGATATCAAGGGTAAAAACTTGTTGTTTGTTGGACCAAATGGTTCTGGGAAAACTTCTGTTGCTAGGGTTCTTGCTGGCCTTTGGCCCTTGTATGCCGGGTTAGTTCTGAAACCGCTGGATCTTTTCTTCAACCCACAGAAAAGTTATTTCACTTCTGGAAGTTTGCGTGATCAAGTTGTTTATCCAAACAGGTCTGAAAATGCAACAAATGATCAAATTTTCCATATTTTGCACTGCGTTAATTTGGATCATATTGTTAAACGTTATGGATTGAATCAGAATTTGGATTTTGCTAAGACTTTAAGTGGTGGAGAAAAGCAAAGATTAAGTTTTGCTAGAATATTGTTTAACAAACCAAGTATTGTAATTCTAGATGATTCCACGTCGGCTTTATCGCCAGATATGGAGGAATTGATGTATCAAGTGTTGCAAGATCATAAAATCAATTACGTCACACTTTCCAATCGTCCTTCACTTAGTAAATTTCACGATAAAGTATTTGAAATATAGGTTTTGCTTTTTTGTGTCTGTGTCTGTGTGAGTGTGTATGTATTTATGTCTATATTGGTAATGTCTACTGAATAATACCAAAGTTAAGCAAACCATAGTGTTTTGTGTATGTTGAGGAAGTGCAACAATTGAAGTCGATCGAATTAATCATTTTGCTAGGCAAATTAAAAAGCCACTCACAATTCAATTTAATCTTCGGCTTGTTCTTTTGTTTTTAATATATCCAAGATTAGGAATTTCGGATTTTTATAAATAATATTGTTCAATCTTGTACTAGCAAATTTATTCACAAACTGAAGATATTAAATGATTTTTTTTAACGGTATACACTAGAAAAATCTGTTATAAAAACGGTATTAATTTAAGTAGCATGACTTTTATTAAGTAGAGAAATTAAAAACCATAATTTATCTGACTATAAATACGTTATTAACAAATATATATGTACTCTATTTGATTATTCGCTTAACGCGTTATGATATTATGAATAGAACCCTTGATTCTTATCATAATCAACATCAGGTGATGTTTGTATTCTCATGGATCGTAAAATAGTATGCCTTCGGATATATCGAGTCATGAACATGAACATAAAAGCCAAGATAGTAATGAGGTTGAGAAGGTGATAATACATGAGTAAGTATAAGAGATTCAGAGAACTAGACCTAGACCTAGACCTAGACATATACACCAATGATCTAATAATAGTAACTCCAACTAACCGCTTCACTGGTACGCGGGTATATTCGGTGATGAAGGCTTTGTCTCACCTATTAATGCGCTTTTACTTAAAAGGGTTCGTTCTTTCTTTGCTTGTATTTTTTTGCGCTTTGTGTCATGTAGAAAAATTCTTAAGGTCGTGTATATATATCCAAAGCTTTGTGGCTTATCAACAAAGACAAAAAGATGATGATACAAGAAGTGTACGACATTCAGAGTGACTAACTTTGATTCAATTAAAGGAATTAATGATCTATCTTTTAGATGATTAGTATGATAATACATTATATTAAGAGGCTGAATTGATTTTTACCTGTCTTAATTGTAATCATAAGAAATTATGTACTGAATATTGATGATCATCAATTTGCAGCTATTTTTATCGGGAAAACACATTCCAGTAATAATCCCTCTAAGAAATTATGAGCAATTTCAGTTATTTTTTGCATTGAATTCATTGAAATTTTGTAATCTTTTTTAAATAAAATCTTCAATTATTATAATTTGTTGGTCGTAGGGAATATTGTTTATCATCTTTATCTCGCAACTATTAGCTAGAACCATAATTCTTCCCAAGTTTATAGTACGAAATAGATAGTTGATTTGTCTTGTAGTACCACCAAATCAAGTTAATGTATTATTATTCTTCTTTTGGTGACAAACATTAACTCCTATGAAGCTCAAGTTTTTTTTGCTATAGCATTGATTAGTGCAATTTTGTGGTTCAACAAGTATTCAAATTTGGAATAACCAAGGTGCAGTAGAAATGAATTTTGCGTTAAGTCAAAGAATACTCAACAAATCCCAAAAAGATAAATAAATGGAGAGACAAATATTTACGGAAGAAAGTTTTAGCGAATAAATCAATACAAATGTCTTCATTTGGTAATAATTAGAGGGCTTATAATCAAATAGAATCAAAAACTGGTGAGATCTCCATACTCCGATCATCGATAAATTCTTCAAGTTTAGATTCACAAACATTTAAATGAGAGAAACCGTTATATTACCTCATGGTAAAGTTTGATGAGCAAGATAAATCCCAGAAAATTAATTCTCCTCTTCATTGCATGTTTTTTTTTTTATTATTATTATTTAACGAATCATTTACGGAGACAGCCTAAGTTCACTGAGGTGGTCTCATCTCATATGCAAGTTATTGCCTATTTTTGTAATTGGTTAGAAATATTTTAGTTTATACGTAATTGCAGTGTATTGTTCAAATGTCTGCAAAAGAAAATTCAACAATGCAACCAATCTACTGCGATGAGTTGTCGCGATTCACTCAACAATATACAATTAAATGTCAAGACAAGCAATGAGGTCTTAATGATTTGCCAATTTTTCTAAAATCATTATGGTTTGTGTTAAATTGTTCTATTATTAGTACATACTCATTCTATAACAAACTACTGAATAAAAGAGAAATTTTTTATTTTTTATGACGTCGGTGGAATATCGTTAGTACTTGCCACTCCTCATATTCCATGTAAATTATTTCAGGGTGCATAGAAGAAATTGTACAGTAATTGCATTTTCGACATGTTCCAAGAGTCACATTTGTGATGCAAACAAAGCAAGATAAAGCAAAACAAGAAAGCAAAAAAAGCCTTCTTCTCTTTTTACTATAATTCCAAATGAATCCTCATTGATCCTAACACAACTCATGGATTGTTGTTCAATAAAATATTCGAACATTTGGGAGGACTTTTAATGTCTCACTCAGAAATAGCTGTGACCATATTATTCTGTGATACTTTTTGCGCATGTGTATTTTCCAAGACCACACAACTTAGACAGCATCTCCAATTTGTACAACATTCCCCTAATACATTTAGACAGACATCTTATTTCACCAATACAATAAAGCAAGGTGGGGGAATGGATTTCATCACACTTGTTTTCCTTTTTGTTTTTTTTTTTAGTAAATTATAAATGTCTTGGAATTTTGTTTAGTCAAACATAATTTTGGATTAATTATTCCAGTCACAGTTTTTTAGACTCAACAGACTAGTAATGACGCAAACTCAAACATTGGTATAAAGATTGGCAATTTTATGCAATCTGGCAAAACAATTGGCAGTGTCTTTGAAATGAAGAAGAATTCAGAAAATGATATTCAGTTTTAATTTTTTTTTATATAAAAGAAAAGACAATAAAATAACAAACCATTGCTGGAAACCCTCATTTTTAGATCTTCCAACTATCAAAAACTAAGATAATCGAAAAGATTGGTTTCACCGCAATAATTGCTGTAACATCTATAGGACCCCTAAGTTCTAGAATATTTAAACAAAGACAAATAGTGAGACTAACTGCAAGGAAAGGAAGAACCTTCCAGCAGAGAAATAAAATGAAATTTTACTCAAAAATAATTAACTTATCTAAGTTCTAGAACAATAAAATAATAATAATAATAATTTGTTATATTATTATTACTATTATTAAAAGAAAGTACAAAAATCTAAAAAAGATAAATCAAGCGGGAAGGACTTCTTGAAGGGGCAATATAACCCACTAAATGGTTTTAAACAACATTCAAATATGAATCCGATTTACAATAATTGTACGCTTACCCATTATTCAGTACAGTATTGATAGCTCAACCATCAAAAAATACAATACAAGAACATTACTGTCATTAATGATAGTATTCTCTTTCTAGTTGTACTTTTTTTTTGCACCTCTTTATTGGTTTTACTTCTCTCTTTCTGGTTTTTGTTTTTTGTTCTTTGCACTAAAACTGAGTTGCGTTTTTCGCGATTGAAAATTTCAGACTCAACCATCAACAACTTTTTCTTTACCTGTATCTTCACCAATGAATGTCAGCTCCTATCTCACAAAAAGCAATTCCATCCCTCCCTTCTTCTTCCCCCCCATTGTCAGTTTCCTGTGACTACTTTGTGATTTGAATACATAAGTCATAACCAGCGGAAAGTTATTCCACTATCATTCATGCACTCATTGCTATGCACCCCATCTTAAAACCAATGAAACAACCTTGAACAAAGCAGTATGGGATTATTCCCTAATTCCCAGTAATATCTGATGTCTTAATGGGTCAAAAAAAATTTTTTCTTCTTTAAGGAAGTTTAAATAGATGTTGATTTTCCCTGTCAGTTCGTTATAATCATAATGATTCATTCCTCCAACTAACTTGTTCTTCTCCGAACTCATCCATAAAATCAAAACTTTAGTATGAGTTATTTTGGATTTGCTATACTATTGTTGGCCTTGTTCACAAGAGTAACCCCTAAAGAAATCACGGGGATATTCACCAGTTTTGACTCGTTAACTTATTCTGATGCAGGTAATTATGGATACCAAGGTCCAGGGAATCCAACATGGACTGCAACTTTAGGTTGGTCATTAGATGGTTCTGTTGCCTCTCCTGGTGATACATTCACCTTAATTATGCCTTGTGTTTTCAAATTTACTAGTTCATCAACATCAGTGGACTTAACTGCTGATGGTGTAACTTATGCTACTTGTAAATTGAATAATGGAGAAGAATTTACCACATTTTCTAGTATGTCTTGTGTTGTTAATAGTGCTTTAACTTCTGATACTCAAGCATTTGGAACTGTCACTGTACCATTCTCGTTTAATGTTGGTGGTACTGGTTCTTCTGTTGATTTAGAGGACTCCACTTGTTTTACTGCTGGTACCAATACTGTTACTTTTAAAGATGGTGATAATGAACTCTCGATCAATGCCGTTTTTGAGAAAACCACTGCTTCAGTATCAGATGAAATTATTTTTGTCAGATCAGTTCCTTCCATTGGTAAATTGCAACAGATTTCTATTGCAAAAGATTGTCCAAGTGGGTATGAAAGTGGTTATATGAGTATAATTATTAGAGATAATTCTGCTGTTATGGATTGTTCTTCAACTCATATTGGTATTACTAATGATCTTAATGATTGGAATCAACCAACAAATTCTGAAACATTTTCTTATACTGAGAGCTGTTCTGCTACAAACTTTACTATTTCATTCACTGATATCGAAGCTGGTTATAGACCATTTATGGATTCATTCCTCACTGCAACCGCCAATGCAAGATTTAATGTTGACTATATTTACAAGTATACTTGTAAAAATGGTGACACGGTTGATAAAACTAATAGTAGAGTTTATGCTCCTTATATCAACAGTAATACTGATAGTAATGGGGCTATTTTAGTTATCACTACAAGAACCGGTACACAATCAACTACTGGTGTTACTACTTTACCTTTTGATCCAAGTAAAGATCATACTAAAACAGTCGAAGTTATTGAACCAATTCCAACAACAACAATCACAACTTCATATGTCGGTGTCACTACTTCCTATACCACCATTACAGGTACAATTGGTGGAACTGCTACCGTTATTGTTGATGAACCGTATCATACCACAACCACCGTTTACACATCTTGGACTGGTGAAGGAACCACATCATATACTGTTACCGCTTCAACTGATTCAGTAGACACTGTGTATGTTGAAACCCCCGTACCAAATCCAACTGTTACTACCACTGAATATGGCTCTGTTTCTGCTGCTACTACCTACACCGAAACTGCTACTCACGGTGGTACCGACACTGTTCACATCATTGAACCAACTTCAGAATCATCTTCACTTATCCAATCTTCCAGTGTTGAATCTTCCACTGCTGAATCTTCCAGTGTTGAATCTTCCACTGCTGAATCTTCCACTGCTGAATCTTCCACTGTTGAATCTTCCAGTGCTGAATCTTCCAGTGCTGAATCTTCTTCTGTTGCATCTTCTGCTGTTGAAAGTTCAACTGCACAATCATCTGATTTAGAATCCACTGTTGCTGAATCTTCCAGTGTTGAACCTTCTTCTGCTGAATCTTCCAGTGTTGAATCTTCCAGTGCCGAATCTTCCACTGCTGAATCTTCCACTGTTGAATCTTCTACTGCTGAATCTTCCAGTGCTGAATCTTCTTCTGTTGAATCTTCTACTGTTGAAACTTCAACTGCACAATCATCTGATGTTGAATCTACTGTTGCTGAATCTTCCAGTGTTGAATCTTCCAGTGCTGAATCTTTTAGTGCTGAATCTTCCACTGCTGAATCCTCCATTGTTGAATCTTCCAGTGTTGAATCTTCCAGTGCTGAATCTTCCACTGTTGAATCTTCCAGTGCTGAATCTTCTTCTGCTGAATCTTCTGCTATTGAATCATCCAGTATTGAGTCATACAGTGCTGAATCCTCCAGTGTTGAATCTTCAAGTGTTGAATCTTCTGCTATTGAATCTTCCACTGCTGAATCCTCCATTGTTGAATCTTCCAGTGTTGAATCTTCCAGTGCTGAATCTTCCAGTGCTGAATCTTCCAGTGTTAAATCTTCCACTGCTGAACCTTCTTCTGTTGCTTCTTCTACTGTTGAATCCTCCAGTGCTGAATCTTCCAGTGCTGAATCTTCTTCTGTTGCATCTTCTACTGTTGAAAGTTCAACTGCACAATCATCTGATGTAGAATCCACTGTTGCTGAATCTTCCAGTGTTGAACCTTCTTCTGCTGAATCTTCCAGTGTTGAATCTTCCAGTGCTGAATCTTCTTCTGTTGCATCTTCTACTGTTGAAAGTTCAACTGCACAATCATCTGATTTAGAATCCACTGTTGCTGAATCTTCCAGTGTTGAACCTTCTTCTGCTGAATCTTCCAGTGTTGAATCTTCCACTGCTGAATCTTCTGCTGAATCTTCTGCTGAATCTTCTGCTATTGAATCCTCCAGTGCTGAATCTTCCAGTGTTGAATCTTCCAGTGCTGAATCTTCCAGTGCTGAATCTTCCACTGTTGAATCTTCCAGTGCTGAATCTTCTTCTGCTGAATCTTCTGCTATTGAATCATCCAGTATTGAGTCATACAGTGCTGAATCCTCCAGTGTTGAATCTTCAAGTGTTGAATCTTCTGCTATTGAATCTTCCACTGCTGAATCCTCCATTGTTGAATCTTCCAGTGTTGAATCTTCCAGTGCTGAATCTTCCAGTGCTGAATCTTCCAGTGTTGAATCTTCCACTGCTGAACCTTCTTCTGTTGCTTCTTCTACTGTTGAATCTTCCACTGCTGAATCCTCCATTGTTGAATCTTCCACTGTTGAATCTTCCAGTGCTGAATCTTCCAGTGCTGAATCTTCTTCTGCTGAATCTTCTGCTATTGAATCATCCAGTATTGAGTCATACAGTGCTGAATCCTCCAGTGTTGAATCTTCAAGTGTTGAATCTTCTGCTATTGAATCTTCCACTGCTGAATCCTCCATTGTTGAATCTTCCATTGTTGAATCTTCCAGTGTTGAATCTTCCAGTGCTGAATTTTCCAGTGCTGAATCTTCCACTGCTGAACCTTCTTCTGTTGCTTCTTCTACTGTTGAATCCTCCAGTGCTGAATCTTCCAGTGTTGAATCTTCCACTGCTGAATCTTCCACTGCTGAATCTTCTGCTATTGAACCTTCTTCTGTTGCATCTTCTACTGTTGAAAGTTCAACTGCACAATCATCTGATTTAGAATCCACCGTTGCTGAATCTTCCAGTGTTGAATCTTCTTCTGCTGAATCTTCTTCTGCTGAATCTTCCAGTGCTGAATCTTCTTCTGTTGCATCTTCTACTGTTGAAAGTTTAACTGCACAATCATCTGATTTAGAATCCACTGTTGCTGAATCTTCTGCTATTGAATCTTCCACTGCTGAATCCTCCATTGTTGAATCTTCCAGTTTTGAATCTTCTTCTGCTGAATCCTCCACTGCTGAATCCTCCATTGTTGAATCCTCCACTGCTGAATCTTCTTCTGCTGAATCTTCCAGTGCTGAATCTTCCAGTGTTGAATCTTCTTCTGTTGCATCTTCTACTGTTGAAAGTTCAACTGCACAATCATCTGATTTTAGAATCTACTGTTGCTGAATCTTCCAGTGTTGAATCTTCTTCTGCTGAATCTTCCAGTGTTGAATCTTCCAGTGCTGAATCTTCCAGTGCTGAATCTTCCACTGCTGAATCTCGTTCTGTTGCATCTTCTACTGTTGAAAGTTCAACTGCACAATCATCTGATGTAGAATCCACTGTTGCTGAATCTTCCAGTGTTGAATCTTCCAGTGCTGAATCTTCCAGTGCTGAATCTTCTGCTATTGAATCCTCAAGTGCTGAATCTTCCAGTGTTGAACCTTCTTCTGCTGAATCTTCCAGTGCTGAATCTTCCACTGCTGAATCTTCTTCTGTTGCATCTTCTACTGTTGAAAGTTCAACTGCACAATCATCTGATTTAGAATCCACTGTTGCTGTATCCGCCAATACTGAATCCGCTACGTATTCATCTGATGCTTTAGAATCATCATCAGCTGTTCCGGTATTGCCATCCAACAGTTATCCACATTATTCAAATAGTTCGATTGAAAACTTTTCGTCGTTTGAGTATGTTTCTTCCAGTTTAATCACCGAGTCGTCCGCAATTGTTGATGCTTCTAGTACATTTGATGTTGTGTCTTCATCTTCTGATTTTTCAACTACTCGATCATCTGTGTATGACTCTAGTATTTCAGTTGTTGTATCGTCTAGTGATGAGATTGTATCTAGTGTCCCATCATCTGCTGTTGAATCCTCAAGCAATATTATTTCTTCGTTAGTTGTTGAATCTTCTAGTGAAAATGATTCTTCATCATTCATTGAATCTTCAAGTTCCCCAGTCTCAAGTGAAGCTGTTCCTTCATCAGCAGGTAAATCATCCAGTATTGAGTCATACAGTGCTGAATCCTCCAGTGTTGAATCTTCAAGTGTTGAATCTTCTGCTATTGAATCCTCCACTGCACAATCATCTGATTTAGAATCCTCCACTGCTGAATCCTCCACTGCTGAATCTTCTTCTGCTGAATCTTCTTCTGTTGCATCTTCTACTGTTGAAAGTTCAACTGCACAATCATCTGATTTAGAATCCACCGTTGCTGAATCTTCCAGTGTTGAATCTTCCAGTGCTGAATCTTCTTCTGTTGCATCTTCTACTGTTGAAAGTTCAACTGCACAATCATCTGATTTAGAATCCTCCACTGCTGAATCCTCCACTGCTGAATCTTCCAGTGCTGAACCTTCTTCTGTTGCTTCTTCTACTGTTGAAAGTTCAACTGCACAATCATCTGATGTAGAATCCTCCACTGCTGAATCCTCCACTGCTGAATCTTCTTCTGCTGAATCTTCCAGTGCTGAACCTTCTTCTGTTGCATCTTCTACTGTTGAAAGTTCAACTGCACAATCATCTGATTTAGAATCCACTGTTGCTGAATCTTCTTCTGTTGCATCTTCTACTGTTGAAAGTTCAACTGCACAATCATCTGATTTAGAATCCACTGGTGCTGAATCTTCCAGTGCTGAATCTTCCAGTGCTGAATCTTCCATTGTTGAACCTTCTTCTGTTGCATCTTCTACTGTTGAAAGTTCAACTGCACAATCATCTGATTTAGAATCCACCGTTGCTGAATCTTCCAGTGTTGAATCTTCTTCTGCTGAATCCTCCAGTGCTGAATCTTCCAGTGCTGAACCTTCTTCTGTTGCTTCTTCTACTGTTGAAAGTTTAACTGCACAATCATCTGATTTAGAATCCACTGTTGCTGAATCTTCCACTGCTGAACCTTCTTCTGCTGAACCTTCTTCTGTTGCTTCTTCTACTGTTGAAAGTTCAACTGCACAATCATCTGATTTAGAATCCACCGTTGCTGAATCTTCCAGTGTTGAATCTTCTTCTGCTGAATCCTCCAGTGCTGAATCTTCCAGTGCTGAACCTTCTTCTGTTGCTTCTTCTACTGTTGAAAGTTCAACTGCACAATCATCTGATTTAGAATCCACTGTTGCTGAATCTTCCACTGCTGAACCTTCTTCTGCTGAACCTTCTTCTGTTGCTTCTTCTACTGTTGAAAGTTCAACTGCACAATCATCTGATTTAGAATCCACTGTTGCTGTATCCTCCAATACTGAATCCACTACGTATTCATCTGATGCTTTAGAATCATCATCAGCTATTCCTGTGTTACCTTCCAACAGTTATCCACATTATTCAAACAGTTCAGTTGAGAATGTTTCTTCATCTACTGAACTGTCTGTGGATTTGAATTCTGGACTCAGCGATTCAACTGACACCCCAAGCTCAGTTGATACTGATACTGCTGTTGAATTTTCTTCTTCATCATCCACAGATATTTCTATCTCTGAATCATCATCTACTGCCCTGTCTACTATTGAGAATTCAAGTGTTATTGCTTCAATTACCAGTAGTGAACTTATTGCTACTGAGTCTTCAAGTTTTGTCGCCTCTATCAGTGACATCAACAGTAACTTGGTATCTTCGTCTGATGGTTCTGGTAATGATGGAATTTCTAGTGACTCTACTTTGTCGTCGGTTATTTCAAGTTCGGATGAAGCTTCATCTTCCTTTGCTATAGAATCTCAATCTGTCACTGGGGTCTCTTGGTCAACTACAACAACAGAGTCTTCTGTTCTCGGATCGAAAGTATCTTCATGGGACTCTTCGTCTTTCCTTGAAACATCTGTGACATTGGTACCATCATCTAGTGACGAGACATCAAATAATGACGTCTCTTCAACCTCGATAGAAGGTATGTCTTCTGTTGGATCAAGTAGGTTGGACTCTGGTGCTGAAAGCTCAACTGTTATGTCAACGGGTTCTTCTATGATTGATTCAACTACATACAAGGAGGAACTGTCTTCTTTGTCTGATATTCAATCAGCAAGTGAACTTACTTCATTTTCTTCTTCTACCATAAGTGAAACTGGAAGTGAAATAACTATTGTATCGTCATCAATTCAAGGATCATCTAATGTTGAAAGTGTGTCTGAGGATACTGAGCAATCTATTGTTACTGTTTCTTTTACTAGTCTTGAATCTGAATCATCTGTTCTTCAAATATATTCTAGTGAGTCTGTAAGTGATGCTGGGTCTATTTCTGTATCTGCTTCCTTGCTGCAAGTTACTTCATCCGTTATTGAGTCTTCCTTGTCCATTACATCATCTACTGACACACCATTACCTGATACTGTTTCTGTATCTGTATCTAACGTTCAATCTGCTCCCGGCACTGAAGCTTCGGGTAGTTTAACTGAGACTGGACTTGAAGAATCCATTTCTGAACCAGTACCATCTGATATTGAAAATCAATCTTCTAGTTCAACATCAGGTACAACTTCTGTTTCTACAAGTTCTCAACCAGAAGGATTCACCACTACTGTCACCTCCCAAACCACTGAAACTACTGTTGTTCCAAACCCATCAACTGAAGGTGGTAACGTTCCAACTGAATCTGAAGGTGCTCCGCAAGAATCAATTGAAGGTGTTCCACAAGAATCAACTGAAGGTGTTCCACAAGAATCAACTGAAGGTGGTAACGTTCCAACTGAATCCGAAGGTGCTCCACAAGAATCAACTGAAGGTGGTAACGTTCCAACTGAATCCGAAGGTGCTCCGCAAGAATCAACTGAAGGTGGTAACGTTCCAACTGAATCCGAAGGTGCTCCACAACAACAATCATCGTCCGATAGTGACGATACCACTTCTCAACCAGAAGGATTCACCACTACTGTTACCTCCCAAACCACCGAAACTACTGTTGTTCCAAACCCATCAACTGAAGGTGCTCCACAAGAATCAACTGAAGGTGCTCCACAAGAATCAACTGAAGGCGGTAACGTTCCAACTGAATCCGAAGGTGCTCCACAAGAATCAACTGAAGGTGTTCCACAAGAATCAACTGAAGGTGTTCCACAAGAATCAACTGAAGGTGGTAACGTTCCAACTGAATCCGAAGGTGCTCCACAACAACAATCATCGTCCGATAGTGACGATACCACTTCTCAACCAGAAGGATTCACCACTACTGTTGCCTCCCAAACCACCGAAACAACTGTTGTTCCAAACCCATCAACTGAAGGCGGTGAAACGCCAGTTGAATCTCAAGATGTTCCAGGTGAAGGTAATGTTGATTCCTCTGTTTCCACTGCATCATCTGGTGGTGATAACAATGCTGGTTCCACTTCAGGTCCACAACCAACAGCTGATTCTTCTTCTGGTACAGGATCTCCAAGTGACATCGCTTCTGAACAGGTTCCACAAACCGATGGCTTACCAAACACTGCCGCTTCTACTGTTCAACCATCTGGTTCTGGATCCGGTGCTGGTTCTAATGTTGACACATCCCATTCTGAGGATGCTGTTGCTTCGATTGCTACAGATGGTAACGACCACCCAGATACTACTACTACTACTGCTACTAATACTAATACTGCTGAGGAATCTGCATCCAGCCCTGGTGTTGAAGGAGCTCCAACCACAAGTGATTCTACTACTGAAGGAACCGTGGGCACCAGTCGAGTCACACCATCTACTTTGGTTACTAGTACTGAAAGTAGTTTTGTTACCCCACAAGGTTCTACATCCGTTCCACAAGCATCGGCATCTGGGTACAACTCGGTTACTGTCTCTACCTATGAAGGCTCTTCATCGTTCGCTCAAGTTTCTTCATGGATGGTCGCTATTTTCACAGTATTATCCATCATGTTTTAGACTTAAGAAGTTTAAGATTTAAATCAGTTACTATTTCTTGATTTTGTTATTCTCGTTATATTTTACATTATTATTTTCGTTTCGTATATTTTTGATTGTTTTTTGTTTTGCATTATTTTTTTAGTTTCCGTTTACATATTTTTCGGTTTGCAATGTGTACTATATTTGTTTTATGGCACCTGTGAGTATAGTAATATATACAGTCTTTTTTAATTGTATTTCTAATTAAAGTGAACGTAGGTATCATATATCGGTGTGTCAAGATTATTTTGTACTATTTGAAGGAAAATGTTTAACTTACAGCAACCAATAATTCTGTTACACGTGTAATCTGTGACTACATTTAATTCATATTAATATATGTGTATATATATTCAACATATGATATGAGCAAATATGGTCAGTTAACAAAGACATTTTATATCCTGACCCTATGAACTTATTAATTCTCATTGATTTTAATTGAATTCGTCATGCCAGGAACAATAATTTCATGTACTTGGTAGAAACAATTGATTTAAACCACGGTATACGCGTGTTTTTGAATAACTTGGTTTGTTGTTGTTTATTTTAATTTTTTATGGATTCACGCGTTTGTTTACTTCTTTTTTTGTATCTTAAACTCGGCCGAAAATTTCACTATGAAATGAGGGAATTTTTTTTCTTTTTTGTGCCTCGGAAGATATTGAGTCAACCAATCACGAGTGGTGAAATCAATATTCATAATAACTGTGTCATTAAACTAAAGCAGAAAAAAGGGGGGTTCAAAGTTGATAAAATTGCTACTAGGAGTTTTACCTATTTTCTGTAGTTATAATGGATTGAATTAAAGATCCGGTGTGTGATAGAAATGTGAAATTTTAGGTAAAACGTAGATGTCACATAATTTACTTTGAAAATTTAACCAATTCAGTAATAAAATTGGTTTCTACTAGAAAAAGAAAAACCGAAAGCCATAACTTTAAGGGACTAATCAGCAGCTCATCACACTATAAATATATTATCAATATATCCTCATTGAAACAAATATCCAAAGCTTGGTATAAATTTGATATGATAGCCACTCCCTTCTCGGGTAGATGATCAAAAATTTGTTTCGAGTACACGCATAGTTGAGGATTTCTCTTAGCCAACTTTTGTATTTAGAGAACTGGCGCATCTAGCTATCATCAGTCTTGTATTAGGTATTAGCATTTCAAAGTAATTCCAATGCCAAGTATCATACGATTAAGATATAAAAATATGATGTGAATTTTTATGGTACATGAGAATTTTTCAAGTACATGTAGCAGAAGAATGTTTAAGCTGGTGGTTCGGGTTGGACAAGCGTGCGTAAAACTAACAAGAAAGAAGAAAAAGAAGAAGCAGAAAAAAAAAAAACTAAAACAAGGCGATGATAAACATTTGATTAATTCTTAACATTAGCGAGCAAAGAATATGGACTATGGTATATTTTTAGAGTTGGTAACAAAAGTGCCTAAAATTTCGTGTTTTTGACTACCCCGTGATCGATAAATATAAGAGATGAATGTATAATGGACTAGAGGCGTTGATCAACAATACAGTGAACTACAGCCGGGAACTTTGTTATTTTTAGTTTACACCTTCAAGAAGACGTTTCGTTTGGATAAAGTTGAATTTGACCTGCTACTTGTTTCCCCCTTCCTTTAACACTGTATTGTCAGAACAACGTCATTATGCACATGTGAAACTAACAGACCGATAAATTGGAAGTTTGGTGTATTGAAGTTAGAAAGAAAGGGACGACAATACACTTGACATAAGCGCGCAAACATACACCAAATGTTCTTCTAGAAGAATGAATGCAAGTGATTTACATTAGTTTGGACATGAATTAAACATGAAATAGTTGTTCTTGTAAAAATGTACAAAATTAGACATGGCTGTCTTCTTTAGTAATAACAAAAAAATAAGACAAATTTAAAGAATTGCGCTTCAGACAATTTCATATGCACGCTACCCTTTAAATTCTTGAGGAAGTGCAATGGTTATGTATGGAAGCAGTTATTTTTATTCATTTATTTCACTATTGGCCAACTTTATTCCTCAACCGGAAAGTCATTAGCATTCATCTACACGCCCGTGTAAAAATACATCACTTTAACATCATGTATTAGGACGCCCTTACTAGAAATTCTCCAGCAAATTGAAAATGCCAAAGTAATGATTATCTCATTACAATGGACGAAATAGCATCAGCTCATCGCTTCGTATCTTTGCGAGCTGTACGAAGCTAGACTTTATAAAATTATTGTTGGAAACAATCATATTCTTATTCAAAATAGATCTTTCATTCCAGCATATTTGGTGATAGTAAACGATTGTTATATAAATCACACGACAGGTTTATCTTTTCTCTGCCATTTTGTACATCTTCGTCTTTGATCCATAAATGTATACATGGAGGGGGGCAGGAGGAGGAGGAGGAGGAGGAAGAGAGGAATAGCAAAGGGGAGGTCAGGATTTGGTTGAACACCTGTGGCACAAAATTTTTCAAACTCGTGGCAAATTACCTTAAGCAATAAAAAATGAACACAAAAAAGAAGTAGCGTGTTCTAATTTTAACTCACTTGGAACATGAAATACCTGGAAACTGATCGGATAATATCACCCACCTTTATAGTACAAATGGAATGTCTCAAATCTTTCATTCATTATATTTATATAGGTTCAACAAAGCCATTTTGATAGATAAGCGATCAACATTATCATTTGGATAATAATTATGAGAACTACTTCTGAATATAGTTCAAATACCTAAACATTATTTCTTGTGGTGGTTAGCAGGAAACCCGAAAGAATAATTGCACTTGAACAATTACTCTATTCTTCACTCCCAGTTTCTAACTTATTTTTTTTTGTGGCTAGAAGAGGTAGAAGGTTATGATGTCATGAAAGTGGATTCGGCACTAGCACAGTAGTTTCAATAAACTGTTGCAATTCAAATGCTGACTAAAAATTCTTTACATGAAAGAACGGGAATTTTGATTCTAGTTTTTCATGCATGGTTAAGAGCAATTACCTAGGTTAATCGTAAGCAACTATTGGCTGAAATGCTCTTGGGCAACTGACGATGATGAGCATCATGATAAGATGCACTAGCTACGGGTTTATGGCAAACAATTAAAGAAAGTAGATAAAAGTAAATCTATAACGGTTGTAGTGTCAATCAGTGTTATTTTCTACGAAATACAATACCAACGATCTAACCAACTCTCTTTTAAATTTTGTTCTCCAAACCAAAGTATAATAACCCTATTGAAATTATTTGAGTCAAAATATTTTTAACTATTATCACTATTACGAAATAATACTTCTTTGGGGGGGGGTTAGTACATTATTTGTTAACCATGTGGCGAACTAAACTGTTTCATGTAAGTGACTAATGCACTATTTTTAGTTTACAGGGAAACCTTCATGTTCTTTTATTAAATTATGAAGACCCCTTTTAAACTGCAAACTTGGGAGGACCCTACCCATAGCATAGTTTGACAAATTGTTTCTAATTAATTGATAGTTGGTATCACATAGCTTTAAAGGAAAACCGATTTGTATGTAGCCCTTAGATACACTATGATTTTATGCTTCCATTTAATGCGAACAAAACAAATCCAAAGCGAGAATTGGACAGAACAAAAAAAAAGGAGTTGATGTGAAAATTTTCTTTTCTTTTTTTTTTTTTTTTTTTTTTTCACAACTATTTAACGTTCTATTCACAAAATGTTGATATGAATAAACCCAGAAATTCCTGCATTGTCTAACTGAATCCTGTGGTTAGAATTTTGACCAATATGACCTTTATGAGAATTCTAAACATTCCCGACATTACCTTTCAATATGAAAGTTGTGCAGAGTTATGATTTATCTAATCATTCCAGCTTGTTGAATAGCATTTCAGAGCCATGAAGAATTTCACATAAATAGAGGATTGAATTCCCTCGGATTTATCGAATTTTTCATTGTAACCAAGTCATCTACGAATCAATCACTATTCAATATGAAGCTCATTGGATTTGGTTTGCTATTACTGTCTTTGGCTACTTTGGTGGCACCGAAGGAAATTTCTGGTGTTTTCACTTCCTTTGATTCATTAAAATGGAACGAAGATCTGAATGATTTTAGAGGTCCAGCTAGTCCTACTTGGAAAGCAACATTGGGATGGTCTTTGGATGGTACTAAGGTCAATCCAGGTGATACATTCACCTTGATTATGCCTTGTGTTTTTAAATTTATCACTGAACAGACTACTATTGATTTAACAGCAAACGGTGTGAACTATGCTACATGTACCTTTCATGCTGGTGAAGAATTTACTGCATTTTCAAGTGTTGGATGTGTTGTTAAGGACGCTTTGAAATCTAACATCCAGGCCTTTGGTACTGTTACAATTCCATTTACTTTCAATGTTGGTGGCACTGGTACTTCTGTCAGTTTGCAAGATTCTACTTGTTTTACTACTGGTGATAATATTGTCACTTTCCAAGATGGTGATAACAAACTTTCGATTACTGCCAATTTCGAACCTACAGGTGCTTCTAGAAGCGATTTAATTGCCAATGCCAGATCAATTCCATCACTTGAGAAAATGACCCACCTTGTCATTGCTCCTGATTGTCCAAGTGGTTTTAAAAGTGGTACTATATCTTTGAATACAAATAATGGTGCTGATATTGACTGTGCCCAGGTACATGTTGGTATGACTAATTTTATTAATCCGTGGAACTACCCAACTAATTCCGAACAGAATTTCTCAAAACAACCAACCTGTAATGAAGGAAGTTTCACTCTTTCATTTGAAAGTGTTCCTGCCGGTTTCAGACCATTCTTTGATGTTATGGTTACTCCTAAAGGGAAAATGGGTTTTGACTACAAGTATAGTGTTGTCTGTGCAGATGGTGAATCTCTTGAGCATCCTACTCACTATGACTGGGGTACTTATAACACTCAAACAGCCGATAGTAATGGGGCTATTTTAGTTATCACTACAAGAACCGGTACACAATCAACTACTAGTGTTACTACTTTACCTTTTGATCCAAGTAAAGATCATACTAAAACAGTCGAAGTTATTGAACCAATTCCAACAACAACAATCACAACTTCATATGTCGGTGTCACTACTTCCTATACCACCATTACAGGTACAATTGGTGGAACTGCTACCGTTATTGTTGATGAACCGTATCATACCACAACCACCGTTTACACATCTTGGACTGGTGAAGGAACCACATTATATACTGTTACCGCTTCAACTGATTCAGTAGACACTGTGTATGTTGAAACCCCCGTACCAAATCCAACTGTTACTACCACTGAATATGGCTCTGTTTCTGCTGCTACTACCTACACCGAAACTGCTACTCACGGTGGTACCGACACTGTTCACATCATTGAACCAATCAACCCAATTGTTACTACCACTGAGTATGGTTCTGTTTCTGCTGCAACCACCATCACCTACACCAACCCACCAGGTGAAACTGACACTGTTTTGGTCATCGACCCATTGAACCCAACTGTTACTACCACTGAGTACGGTTCTGTTTCTGCTGCAACCACCATCACCTACACAATACCCACCAGGTGAAACTGACACTGTTTTGGTCATCGACCCATTGAACCCAACTGTTACTACCACCGAATACGAAGATGTTTCTGTTGCTACTACTTATACCGAAACTGCTACTCACGGTGGTACCGACACTGTTCACGTCATTGAACCAATCAACCCAACTGTCACCACCACTGAGTACGGTTCTGTTTCTGCTGCAACCACCATCACCTACACCAACCCACCAGGTGAAACTGACACTGTTTTGGTCATCGACCCATTGAACCCAACTGTTACTACCACCGAATACGAAGATGTTTCTGTTGCTACTACTTATACCGAAACTGCTACTCACGGTGGTACCGACACTGTTCACGTCATTGAACCAATCAACCCAACTGTCACCACCACTGAGTACGGTTCTGTTTCTGCTGCAACCACCATCACCTACACCAACCCACCAGGTGAAACTGACACTGTTTTGGTTATCGACCCATTGAACCCAACTGTTACTACCACCGAATACGAAGATGTTTCTGTTGCTACTACTTATACCGAAACTGCTACTCACGGTGGTACCGACACTGTTCACGTCATTGAACCAATCAACCCAACTGTCACCACCACTGAGTATGGTTCTGTTTCTGCTGCAACCACCATCACCTACACCAACCCACCAGGTGAAACTGACACTGTTTTGGTCATCGACCCATTGAACCCAACTGTCACCACCACTGAGTATGGTTCTGTTTCTGCTGCAACCACCATCACCTACACCAACCCACCAGGTGAAACTGACACTGTTTTGGTCGTCGAACCAATTTCGTCGGTTGTTCCCGTGTTACCAAGTAGCAGTGGGCCACACTATTACAACACTACCATTTCTGCATCTTCGTTATCACATACTAATGAGGAGGAGTTTTCAACCGCTGATTTTTATGTTTCTAGTTCCACAAACGATGTATCATCGTTCGGTGAAAGCGTATCTTCAAGTGAGTTGGTTACCTCGTCGGTTTCTTCTTCATTGACTGAGGATTGGTTGAGTGTTGAAAGTTCCACTTCACATAAGTCATTGTCTGCTGACGAATCAATTGTTACTTTTGAATCAGAAATTAGTCACGAGTCACAAGAAACTACCGGATCATTTGGAGCAAGTGAAACTGACTCAACAATTGGTCAACTGTATATTGGTTCTTCTTACTTATCCTCAGTTTCAAAAGAATCTATTTCTAAATCCGTTTGTATAAGCACTGAAGCTACAATTTCATTCTCGTCAACTGAAATCGACGAACTTCCAACTGAATCTGAAGGTGCTCCGCAAGAATCAACTGAAGGTGGTAACGTTCCAACTGAATCCGAAGGTGCTCCACAAGAATCAACTGAAGGCGGTAACGTTCCAACTGAATCCGAAGGTGCTCCACAAGAATCAACTGAAGGTGTTCCACAAGAATCAACTGAAGGTGTTCCACAAGAATCAACTGAAGGTGGTAACGTTCCAACTGAATCCGAAGGTGCTCCACAACAACAATCATCGTCCGATAGTGACGATACCACTTCTCAACCAGAAGGATTCACCACTACTGTTACCTCCCAAACCACCGAAACTACTGTTGTTCCAAACCCATCAACTGAAGGTGCTCCACAAGAATCAACTGAAGGTGCTCCACAAGAATCAACTGAAGGCGGTAACGTTCCAACTGAATCCGAAGGTGCTCCACAAGAATCAACTGAAGGTGGTAACGTTCCAACTGAATCCGAAGGTGCTCCACAACAACAATCATCGTCCGATAGTGACGATACCACTTCTCAACCAGAAGGATTCACCACTACTGTTACCTCCCAAACCACCGAAACAACTGTTGTTCCAAACCCATCAACTGAAGGCGGTGAAACGCCAGTTGAATCTCAAGATGTTCCAGGTGAAGGTAATGTTGATTCCTCTGTTTCCACTGCATCATCTGGTGGTGATAACAATGCTGGTTCCACTTCAGGTCCACAACCAACTGCTGATTCTCCTTCTGGTACAGGATCTCCAAGTGACATCGCTTCTGAACAGGTTCCACAAACCGATGGCTTACCAAACACTGCCGCTTCTACTGTTCAACCATCTGGTTCTGGATCCGGTGCTGGTTCTAATGTTGACACATCCCATTCTGAGGATGCTGTTGCTTCGATTGCTACAGATGGTAACGACCACCCAGATACTACTACTACTACTGCTACTAATACTAATACTGCTGAGGAATCTGCATCCAGCCCTGGTGTTGAAGGAGCTCCAACCACAAGTGATTCTACTACTGAAGGAACCGTGGGCACCAGTCGAGTCACACCATCTACTTTGGTTACTAGTACTGAAAGTAGTTTTGTTACCCCACAAGGTTCTACATCCGTTCCACAAGCATCGGCATCTGGGTACAACTCGGTTACTGTCTCTACCTATGAAGGCTCTTCATCGTTCGCTCAAGTTTCTTCATGGATGGTCGCTATTTTCACAGTATTATCCATCATGTTTTAAAATTGAATCATTCTCTTTTATTTATTAGTGTTTTTCTTGTTATGTTTTTGTTTTTACTAGTTGTTGGATTCAAAGTTTTTACTGTTATGTAACAATTAGTTTGTATTTTCGTTTTTTAGATTTTGTTTACATTGTTTTCGGTTTGTTTTGTTTTCGCTTAGTATATTTTTTTGTTGTATATGCGTTAAATAGTAGTAAGTATGTATATTCTTCAGATTTCTATAAATTATTTCGCTTATAATTCTTGGAGTACTTTCTCATTATCAATAGCCATACTACTAGAAGAATACCAAACATAACACTGATAACTAGTGGATAGTTGCGGAGACCCGCAGCACTTGATTCAGCTAAAAGCCCGATAAGAAACGGCATTCCAGCACCACCACCACCTCCAAAGGCACAAATAAATCCAATTCCAGATACTTGGTATTTGACAGGCAAGATATTGACCAGTGAGACAATTGTAGTAGGGAAAATAGGACCGACTGCAGTTCCGGTTATCAACACCACAATAAACAAAAGAACTGTCCAATGAGTGAACGCTAGAAGGTAAAACATCACACAACCAATAAATGAGATAAGAATGTACACAAAATTAGCCCATAGTTCTGTACTAAAGAAATGAGCAGTAACAAATCCAAGAAAGATTCTACCAATTGTTACTCCACACCAAAAAGTTGTTGCCATATGAGAAGCCCCAACATAATCTAATATATCCATTCTTGTTAAAAATGAAACCATCCAGGCGGCGAACGCTGCTTCACCACCAACATAAATAAATAGGATGATAGCAAATGACCAAACTAATGGTGACTTCAACGTTTGTGTAAAGCTAGCAGTATGGCTATCGTCATCATTATTATCGGAATAACCATTGTTTTCAAAGTCATCAACTTCAACTTCAAATTCTTGTTCATTGGTACTATTTTTATACAAATCCATTTCCATCTCCATTATGTTTGGTTGTTTGGCTTTTTCATGGCGCAATTGTGCCATATATTTGTACTTCTTAGGAGTTTCATACAAGAAAGTCAAAATCACTGCTGTCAAACACAATCCTGCAATTACACTCAAAACGACATAATAATTATTCCATTCCCACCGATTCTCCGGCTTGGATAAAAGATAAGTTATCAATGCTGGAGAAATCAAGCTACCAACTCCATAACATCCATGTAGAATACCCAATAATTGATTTGAATCTGTTAAATTTCCCATCCACGTATTTAAAGACGCATCCAATGTCCCAAATCCAACTCCACTCATAAAGTAACAAATCAAGAAAACAGAGAACGGAGGTTTGTGCGAAATTATTAAATATGCTAGCGTCATGGAAGTAGAACCAAGTACAGCGACTCCTCGAATACCCAAATAATCATGTGTGATACTATTAACCATGGCGGTGACCAAATAACCAGTCACTGAACAAAAATATATGAAACTAATTTGTATATCATTAATAGAGTAATGGTCTTGTAATTTTGGAAGAATCGTACCCACTGTTTGTTCGGCTAATCCAAATAAGATGAATACAGCAAATGAAGTTAAAATCTGAAGCTTTAATAGTTTAGATAACCTCCAATTAGTTGAATCTATGGTTAAGATTTCTCCTTCAAATTCAACTTCATGTCTAATATTCTGAAATTCTGGTTTAGGTGTTGCCGATGGTGATGATGATGACGATGATGTTATCAATAAGTCTAAATCATTTTGAGTTCCCTGTGACATGGTAATTGGTGGCGATATAAAAAGAATACATGGTTGATCATATTGGGCAGGGATCTGTTGAGATTTTTCTTCTTTATTTCTTTTTTTTTTTTCTCCAATTTTCCATTCAATCTTAAATCCGCGGTGATTTTTCCGATAAACTTTGCGCTGCAATTAAATTCTTATGCATAAAGGAAAAATAATGTGGGGGAGGGGAGAGCAAAAAGAATTCCATGAATCAGATGAAATGGGCCAATGAAATTTTAATTAATAGCACCACTAAAGCGAAACACATCGAACTAATTGAGGAATACTTCTTCTCTTTAAATAACCAATGTTGGAAGAAAGTTCTATCCAGATTATGTCGGATTTATAATGAAATTGCACGTAATTTGTATACTGATTGACGGAACATGCATAGATGCTTGACATTCTTCTGACAGAGTTCATCTAAGAACTATACTAATATAAACCTATATATGCAATCTAAAATACAAAATCAAAGTCAAGTGTTCTATTCTCAGAATCAATCATATTGGTTTTAAGAAGGAAGGTCTCCGAAATCAACATTCTTTTGGCTATGTCCAAATTGTCCTGGGTGATGTCTTCAAACGATGGTTCATTTGAAAATCCACCATCGATTATATCCAATAACTTAAATGAAGAATAAGAACATGCCAAATTTTGCGATTCATACTGTTCCTGTCGAGAAGTTCCTTTGAATGAAGTCCACATATCTTGGATTTCATTTCTGTCACTATACCCGTTGAATAATGTTTTACAAAAATTTAAAATTGAACATATTGATCTCATGGCGGAAATTCTGAAAAATTTGTCAGATATGGAAATAGGACACATGATGGTTGGTAGCTCCATAAGCAATCTCAAGAATCTTTTAAAATTAACGTTTAATATATGAAACTTGAAACATCTAATATTACTATCCAAAAAATCCAAGAACACATGTATTATTCTCCACTTTGTAGAATTCCCAATCAGTATATCTTGTGCATAAATGGAAACCAAATGGTAAATCAATTCAACCCCGTCTCCAAACGTGAATTTTTCAAGAACAGACACATAATCACCTCCAAAATATAGCGCATTATGAAATTCAGTAGCAAATGTTTGTAATTTCTGCTTCAAAGGTAATTTTTTTATTTTAAATTGAGTCCATTCATTTTCCAGTATACCAACTCTTGAAGCCAAGTTATGTACCGTGGATTCATCCACAATATCCGGGTCGCACTGTTTTTGGATTTCTTTGACAACACTGGAACAGAATACTTTATATTTTGTAGACGAGTAATACTTTTCAAATTCGGAATTCAAGGTCGTGAGTATTTCCTGAATGAATAATCGCTGTTCCACTTTACTGCACTTACGTGAATGCGTTATATTCCTAATTATGGACGTGATAACAGTGTGTCTCGAATTTTCAATTGTCGTAGAAGTGATATTATCATTATTTGGAAAAACAAAGAGATCCCATTTATCTTTGGTTAATTTTCTCATCAACTCACTTAAATAACAAGAGGGACTGAACCTTACCAAGTCTTTCAAAACTGATGTAGTTACAATATCTTGACAAGTTTTCAAATCATAGAATTTCAAGATATTCGCATAGAAATATAGAACGAACTTTTCACGCAGCTGATGGTTTCCCGTGTACGGAAATGTCTGCAAAACTAGTTGTTCCCAATTCCCGTTTAACAAATAAACACACAGAACCCAGATAGAAATCAAAATTTCAACCAAATCAACCACCTTGCTTTCTTCATTGACACTTGGTAACGGAATTCGACCCATTTGTTTCTGAAGAAGGAAAGAAACGCACTCCTCTAACTGTTCTATCGACTTTCTATATTTAGGCATCACCAAGTGTTTTTGTTTAACCAAAGATGCTGCAATAATGGAGTAGAGCTGGAAAATATCAGTGTTAATCCTATCAGGAATATTCTTGCCATCTATAACTTTCGATAATGCCAAAAACTGAACCATATGCGGTACGTAATCCAACGACTCACTCAATAAATCTCTTATGGAGTTTACAAATTTGTTCCAAAATTTCAAAACACCTATACCTGTAAAATAATTACAAATACAACATTGGACTACCAGAGATATTCCTTCAATTGGTAATTTTAGTTTCCTAGACATGGATATTTCTGTTAATGTCAATACTCCATTTGCAGCCAATTTTAAGAATTTCATATCATTTACCAGTTGAGTGGATGCTAGCAAGTTCGTCAATTGGGTTTTCAAATCAACACTCGAAACCAGAGCCAACAAGATGATAAAATTTAATCTATTGGTAAACATGATACGGTGTTCGTGATCATCGGTGTACAGAAAACTGTTATTTGAAAATAGTTTGGTAACCAATCTTTTAACTTTTGATGGATCTGATAATCCTGAAATATACCAATATAATAGTTGCATGAATTGTTCGAAAAAAGTATCACCTGGTATATCCAGTCTTGTTGAAACTTTACTCATTAATTCAGGAAATCCAATTTCGTCAGGAAAATTAGCAAACTTTCTCACAGTGATCGAGGCATAAATTTGCAACACAATCTTTTCATCAATGGGCCAATTATTTCTCTGATTCATTAAATAAACAATCTCGAGATATCTGTAATAAAATTCTGGATATGTCGAATAGTCTGCTTTCAGGTACACTAACTGTAGTGGGTTCCAAGAAAGATGATTCTGAGGAATAGAACTTATGCAAAACACTGCTTCTAATAGAACGTTAATATCCATTGGATCATACAGTTCTATGGCTGAAGAAATTGTAGACCACCATTTCTTTTCATTGTCTAATAACGCACACATGATGAAGAAAGATTCTGCCTCTTTCAGTTTTGCCCCAGTATCAATGTTGTATGATTCAAATGTGTCGAGTGAGAAAGTGTCAAAAAATAAATGCCAATATCTCACACTAACTTGTGTCAAATCAAAATTTGCATTGAAATCATTGAGCTGAGAAATCATTGCCATTGTGTATTGCAAGAGTAAACAATAAGGGATCATGGTTTTTATCATGCTTGATGTCAATGTATTGCAATTCAAAATATTCAATACCAACAATTGAGTTAACTTCCACTGTCTAGGATTTGGTGTTCTTTGAAGTATTAAATTCCATATCAAAAAGTCTTTCATAGTAGTATAGAACAACATCATTATACTTTCAATAGCCATTTGACCATTTTTGAAAATTTTTGCTAAATTGTTCAATGATTTTTCATACCTCAAAGTTGACCCGTCGATATCTACCAATGTAAGAACAACCGGCTCACCTAAATCATTAATGGTAACGGAATCTTTATTCATCTGATAAAATTTCCCACTTGCTAAATCAGTGATTTTTTTGAGGTTAATCTCATTTAACAAGCAACCATGGTCGAAAATTGGCTGCGATCCGAAAAGAAGCTCGGGAGCAATTTGTGGAGCCGAAGGATTAATAGTTCTATTCATATTGTTAACAAATCTCGTCTTACTTTCAGCTTCAAATATCGTAGTGGATAGAACAGGAGTTCTCAGGAATAAATAATCATTAGCAAACAAATCTCTAGTACGTCTAGTCATTTGGTTTCTGGCATCTTTATGCATAGTTATATTATGCTTCTTGACTCTGGTCTTGATAGAAGATTTAGATTTCCTCGTTTCATGGAGATCTCTAGGCATTGAAATTTTTTTAACTCGCAACCTACTATAAGAGTCATCCAGCGATTTTCTTGATGTCTTAGATTTCTTACCAGAAGACCAAATACCTGAATAGTTTGTGATGTCATTCTTCTTGGGCTTTCTGCTCCTATAATGCAAGCCACCAAATGAGCTTTCTCGTGCACCTGAACTTAAACTTTTTAAACTTTTCGATAATCTTGGGTTCCTTCTTGCATTCGCTTTATAATATTTTGAATTGGAAATTCTAGGTTCTGTACCATTCAGCTGACGCTTTTTACCCTTCAGATTACCCCTTGAACCCGTTGATAGCATATGATTGATATAGTCACCTTCTGGAACCTCAAAATCAAATACATCTGATGATTCACTTTGTTTCTTGTCGACATCTGAAGAGTCCAAAACTTCATAAACTGGCGGTATCATATCCAGGTTAGATGCAACATCACCAGCATATAGCTCTTCATCAGGTTCAACAGCCACGGTCCCATTAACACCAAATATATCTAGATCACTGTCGTGATCCAGCTCATCAACCTCTGATGATGAAGAAGCATCAGAAAACGGATCACTGTTATCAAAAGAATGAAAATTTTGTGCAACAGATGGTTCAATTTCAACTGGTTGATCATATAATTCGTGATAAAGCTCGTTGTTAGTATCATAAGTAATGTTATCATCAACAAATCCACTAAAGTCATCACGTTCTCTAGCCCGTCTTCTTACCGTCTTCCTAACGGCCATACCCTTCCTAGGCTTCACTAGATTGTCAAATTGCCTTTGTTTGCGTGTTAGTTTTTTGGCAGACGTATAAATTGACAATCTCTTAGCAGATTCTGGTAGCACACCTCTTAATGCATTCTTTTCTTTTCTAAATTTCCCACCAACTTGAACATATGCTTCTGACTTATCAGAGTCCGAGTCCGATTGATCGATGTCATCATCATCAATAATCATAGGATGGTGTCGTCTAAATTTTTCCAACAGATCATCCGGCTCGTTACTTGATTCATCAGTTTCATAATCTTGAGAATTGTAGCCATGTAATGTAAATTCGTTGTTTTCTTCATCGTCATTATCCTCGTTATCTAGGTCACTATTCTCTGGATGCTCATCGTTGTCAACTTTACTCTGTGATTCTTTTTCTTCTTGACGTTCATTCTCTTGCGCAATGTGAGATTGTCGACTGATTATTGTGTAGAAACTTTTACTCTTATACTTCTCATCCTTTGGGTATCTTCCTTTAAGTTTTATGTAATTATAATTCAAATATCTGACGACATCCTCCAAATTTTGATGATTTTCTTCATAGATTTCATTTAAATAATTGATATCTGATAGACCCAAATAATGCGCTTGGTCAGCAAGGTATGGATGGGTACTTGCAAAATTTCTCTTTCTCAAACTTCGTCCTGACATCGTGATATATGAGTTTGTTGTATTCAAATAGGACTGTAGATGATGTTCATTTTCTTGATCGTCGTGAGTTGTGGTATTTGTTGTAGTACCTGGAATTTCAGGTTCCCTATCATGTGAGATTGACGTAGTTCTTGATATATTAGAAGTTACTTTTGGCGGTAGTCTTCGAATCAAATCTAATGTATCCATATCTGACTCGTCGCTATCCTCATTAATGTCATTATTACTTGGCAGTAGATCGTTAATAACGGGTAGGTCTTCATTTGTAGATTGTTTAGTCTCATCAATAACTTCGAATGATATATTAGTCAACTCTTGTAGTCGTTTCCGCGTCACCTCTCTTTTGGTTGGCGTTAGTTGTAGTAATTGATTTGACAACAATTTCTTGTCAATGATTAATGTGTCCTGATTCTCGTCATTCTCGGAATCCGATATGTGATCTTGACTCATTGATAATTATTGCTATGTATTATAGGAAAATATGGGTATAAAGATTCTGTATTATTGTATTCATGAAGTTGATAATAAATGATATGTCTGGTACAATGATTCACTTAGGAAGAACTAGAAGAGTGATATCAAATACAGAAAAGTGAATTTAAAAAAAAAAAGTAAAAAAAAAAAAAAAAAAATTGTGACGCGCGCGCCTCCCCCCTACACGAACTACAACGCGAAATAACTACCACATGTAGTAAACACAAACATGATAGAAATGCCTATTCTACGTCATTAATTAAACCACTATCTGAATGGAGTCAATAAATAAACAAAATCTTCTATTATAATGTAACTATGCTAAAGACCTACCTTCTTGACTAAGCTCTTCTTCTGAGAACTTAGTAATAACAGTTCCATCTCGATCTGTAAAAGTCAAATAACCTTCCCCAGTTTGGGTATAAAAAGTTGGACGATCATAATACTCCAATTTGCAGTCATTTTTTAAACGGTCAATCAAATCCGGATTACTGGTGAATGCTCTTGAGAACCCAATCAATGTTCTATCGTCATTATTTACATCCTGTATTAAACTGGAATAGTGCATAATTTCACCATTGTCATCCTTGATGATATTATTAGATTTGATTGCTAGGGGATTAGTAACATCAAAATTAGTAGCATAACCACCAGTTCGAACTAATTTACCAGACCAATTTTTAATGAGTTCATTATTACTTTTATTCCCAAACAGCTCCACGTCCCCATTTCCTGAAACTCTTGGTTCCACAATAGAAACATATGCTAATTCATTACCTTGGTTCTTTCTAAGTTCCAATTGTTGCAAAATATATTCTGAAAACTGATAAGCCATACCATTCTCAACAGGGTTTTCATCAGGATAGGTCATCCCATTAATACTATACCATGGTGCAATACGTAATGCAGTCTTTGCACTACCAATTTCAGAATGATTGATAAATTTATCAACAATCTCAAGTAGAAATCTTGCCCTATTAGCAACATTACCTCCGTATTCGTCTGTTCTTTTGTTTGATAAAGGAGATAAGAATTGTTCAATCAAAAATCCAGAAGTACCATGTAATTCAACAAAGTCAAAACCAGCTATATTCAAAGAATTAATGGCAGCTTTGACAAAATCATCTTGTGCTTTATGAATTTGTTCAATTGACATTTCCTGGACAGGGTAATCCAACTCTTGAGCTAATTTTTCGCTAGCTTCATTGGCATAGTTTGCAGATGGTGCTAAAATTGGCAAATTTTTGCTTTTCATAAGTGGGATATTGGCAACTCTACCATTTCCCATAATTTGTATACTAACATAACTATTATTCTCGTGAATTTCATCAACAATTTTCTTCAAAGCAAGACAATGTTTATCATTCCATAATCCACATTTATATGGAATCAAGCCCGTTTCTTCAGATATTAAACACGATTCAAAAATAAGTAAAGAAGAAGGTGTTCTTGATCGTGATTTATAATAGTCAATCATATAGTCAGTAGGATAATTATCTTTTGTTGATCTCTTTCTAGAAGTTGGAGCGTGGACAACTCTATGTTCAAGTTGGACATTACCAATTGTTATTGGTTTAAAAAGATTAGTTAATGATAATGATGTACTAACTGTCATTGTCAAATCAAATGCAAAAACCTAAGATTCTTGAAGTAATGAATGGATATTCGGGAAACAATATATATATATATATATATATGTATGAAGGTAATTCAAAACAAAAAATACAACGACAATTTAGTCTCTATTTATATCCACAATTTGAAATTAAAGATAAAAACGTGGAGATGTATGGCGCTTGAAATATTAATTAGACTTGGAGAACAACACGACCAAGATTTCATAATTCCGATCCGATCCTATGTTTTTCTTTTTTTTTTGCATTTCCGTGTATTCCTTAATGGGACAAATTTTTTTGTCATTTTCGGAAACACCTTTTAAATAAGGCTTTACGGTCCGACTTCCACATCACCAACATTCTGGAAATATGACACACACAAACGTCGGATGGATCCTGATCCGGTTCCATAGTTTGACTACAATAAACTTAGAGGAAACACTTCAAACTCATGCAGATATATTTGTATCGTATCGTAACGAAAATTAGCACTATTGGAAGCTTTTCCAGAAGAAACGTCAAAAAATAAATAATAAAAATGCATCAATAATATACATTGTCAAACTATAGACCTCTTTGGCTTTTAATAAGTTTAATTTCCGATTCCAATTTATCCTTTGCCTTTTTGACATCCAACAATGTCACTACAGATCTAATCAATTCATCATATTTACTCATGGTTTTTCGTGTTGGCATAATAGGTTTCCAATTGTTTCCACCGGCAGTAGGAATATCCATTTCTTCTAAAATCAAATTAACAGACTTTAAAATAGATTGTCTTTGATTTAAACCCGGCAACTTTTGTTGCGATCGCAAGCTTACACCAGGAGTTAACTTTTCAGTGCCATGATAGTATACACCATAGGCTTCTTCTTCTTTTTGTGTTAATCTCTTCATCAATAATTGTTGTATTGCATTTGCTTCTTGTTTGATAGTAGGGTTTGTGTGGTGATTTTGTTTTAATAAACTGGACAAGTATTGTTGCAAATGAGTCTGGAAACTACGATCTCTTTTAATAGAAGACGAAGCAACAAGTGGAATTGGTGGAGGTACAGGATCTTGTGGTTGCTGTTGTGGGTGTTTACTTGCTAATTTCTTCTTTTGGCGATTGTCATATACCAATAAATTATTATAAAGATTTGTAATACCTTGAGACGATTGGTATTGAGATACATTTTGGGTTGATTGTGGTGAATCCAACAATGACAACAAATTAGAACGTTCCATCAACATTTTCTTTGCTGCCAACTCAAATCTTCTTGCTTCAATTACTAACGATTCTTCTTCGGCAATCTCGGCAGGTGTTCTCTTTAATAAGTTTTCGAGATATATCTTTCGTTCCAATTCTCGAGGTTTTGAATATGCTCGAAGGGAATCAATCAAAGCCTGGTTGTTACTCTCTTGGTTCTCTAATATCTTAATGCACATTCTATAAAATTGCTCCTTCAAATCTTCAGCTGTACGATATGGATTTGGAAACCTATCATGGATTACGGGCCACTTTAATTCAAATGCTTGACAAAGCTCGAATAAATGTTTTGTTTCTTGATATGTCCATTGTTGATCTGTATCATCTTCCTCTTCCTCTGGTTTGTTTTTGCCCTCTTCTCCTTTTTCCTTCACGGTATCATCTTTCTTTTCCTTCTCATTGGTGGAATCCGTTTTAGGTCCATCATTTGACTTTTTGTCAATATTGTCTTTGCTTGCTTCAGTTGTTATCTCTTGTTTATTCTTATCAAAATCATCCAGATTCTTTGACTCTTTTTTCTTTTCTTCGTCTACTTTTTCATCTTTTGTTGAATCATCCTTTTTGTTTTCCTCCTTGTTATCTTGTCCATTTTTTTGGTCATCAGTCTTGTTATCTTTGCTCTTTTGGTCTTCCTTCTTTTGCAACTTGCTAAGCTTCTTGTTATTCTTTTCTTCTTGCTTACTTTGAAGTAATTGTTGCTTCTTCTTCTTTTCGTCTAATTCTTTTAATTCTCTCTCCTTTCTTTCTCTGTCTCTTGCTTCTTTTTCTTCTTTCAACTTCTTCTCATATTCTTTTATTTCTTTCATATACTTCTCAAAAGTCTCTTCATCAACAAATTCGGGGATTTCCAATTTGACATTGAATTTTTCAAAAAAATACGGTTTTATTTCTCCTTCTTTCTGTTCTTCTTCTAATAATTCCTTGGACCCTTTTACCCAATGGTTTAATACAATACCTTCTTTTGGTTTGAATTGCATATTTGTCCAGGGTGACGGTTTAAATTTTTTAAATTTCTCTTTATTTGAATTATAATTACTCGAGTTAATATTTATAGGTGGTGTATTTGGACCAACCAAATTGTACAATTCTCTTGCCATGCCTGTTAATTGTTTACCATCCGGTGCGGTGGGAGTTGATCCGGAAGTCTTTTGTTTCTTTCTAACGGGTTGTTGCGATGATTCATCTCGTTGAATGTTTAAAACGTCAAGTATATCATTAGCAGACATGATGTCAAGTTTGATGTCGATGTATAGATTAGATGAACCTGATGAAATGAATAAAGATATGCTATTTCCAATTGATGGTAATTTTTTTTTTTTTCCTTCAGTGAAACTTGGGAAAGATTTTTTTTTTTTTTCTTTTCGCACACGGTTGACGAACGCGAGAACCTCTTGTTGTTGGACTTGTTGTTGTTGTTGTTGTTGTTGATGGACTTGTTGAATTATTCATTCCGGCAATGAACATTGAACAAAGTAGAAGGACTAACATGTCACTCGACTCAATTGTTTTTAAAATTCTACCTCAGGATGGTTTCTATGAAAACTTGTATTTCCAAACCAATCCAGCATATGTGAATTCTCCTATCCATATTTCAAAATCTACATTTAAACCAGATACAGTTAAAATCCGTCACTTTTATTCATTGTTGCATGAAAATGTCATCATATTGGGACTTGAAGTCTTTGTGTACTTACAGATCTATGAAGATCACATCAATAAACTTGTTTATGTATCCAAATGTGACACCACTGGTTTGAAAAAAATATCATTTAAAATTAATGAAATATTGGAACCAGTATTGAAATTCATGATTGATTATAATGATTATAGAATTAGACCCAAAAAGGAAAAATCAATTACTCCACGGGAAAATCCAAGCCCATACTTCAGATTGAAGAAATTATGTTCACAATTACCAGAAGCTTATTCATCGTTGAAATATTACAATGACCTTCCTCCAAGACATCTTGATATCGAGTATCGAAATTTACCACCTTTACGTACCACCAAACTTTACATATTCACCCGACCAGCTAAAGAATATTTATTTCCAAATTCATCATTAAACTCTGGGAAACATTTAATTTCTGGTTCAGCTTTGCTTAATTGGTGGATGAAAATAGTTGATAAAATAACTATAGGATGGGAGAGAAGATTGCTTGTCCCCGGATTAGATTCAAGAACGTTCGTTAGGAAATTTGAAAATTGGCAAGACGGACATATTTTTGAAGAAACAGAAGAAGAAAAAAGTGCAGTTAATTCCATACCTATTTTTCCTGATGATCCCAAGGGACGATTTATGGAACAATTGGTAGTTGAAAATAGAATTTCCAAAATGCTGATCAGTAGGTTTATGATGGAGTTGGCTTATAGACAAGAGTTTTTGGGAGATACAGTTGGTATCATTGGATGTACCTGCAATGAGTCGCTGGATATACAAACTGATGCTGAAGGTACTAAAGCAGTGAAATTAATCACAATCAGAGAATACAAGGAATTCATTAACGAAATAAAGCTGATTGATTTTTCCAATAGTGATGAAGTGATAAATTTCGTTACTCAATACAAAAGTTCCGTAATATAGTCTAAAACGGCCGTGAATGTATATTTAATGCAATTAATTAAGAATAAATAGGTTGAACTTTGTTTTTTTTTTTTTGTACAATATTAAAATAAATTTCGTGCTTTCGAAGAATAAACAAAATTATAGTTGACCGCCTTGTGAAATCCATTCCTCAGGAGTAAAACTTTTCTGAGTGAATGCATGTATACTCGCTATTTCTTGTTTCAATTGAGTGTTGACTAATCTATGTCTTGCCAATTTGTTTTTACCTTGAAATACAGGTGATACAATTATGACAGCAAATGCTTGCCCACAGCCACCAGACATATCTTCAACTTGAACCAAGTTTGCCTGTAATCTTGCTGCAATTATATCTCTAAGTGAATCTGATGTTAACGGGTTAGACATATTGTGGTATTCAAAGTGTACAATAATTGATGGGAGTATAGGTTTGTCCTAATTGAATTGATGGTTGAGATTAGAAAAAAAAAAAAAGAAAAAAGAAAAATTTTCTTCTTCTACTCCTTTTCGTATCATGGCTTGTTTTGGTGGTAGATCATTTTCTGATATTGGTATCAAAAGATTGTTTTTTCCAAGAAGAACAAGCAAATGGGAATAAAACTATTTGATTTATATTAACTAATGGGATTGAGATATCTATTCATCGAATTAAATATGGTCAATATAAACCAACCAACAAGACTCGAATAATTGTTTATACAAAAGAAAGTTTTTGGGCGATATACACTACCACTGTTGCTAAAGTACACCCAAATGGCAAAATACCAAATTCACTACTTTCTACTCTTTAGAGTTACTTCACGTTAGTATACACGTGATATCCTATCAATGGATGAAGTATGCATGCATTACATGTAAATAAATGTTTATCCAGTGTATTAAGGAAAGAAGAACTTGATACTTTTTTCGCCAAAATCATTTGTACCTCTTTCTAAATAATACAAAATTAAGTTTCACAGGCTAAGCAGTAAACTTAACGTAGACCATTATAACAAGGAACATTTCTGCTTTATGTTACAAGTGAAGCATATTTGATTTTCTGAAATTTTGGCTCTTGAATCTAGATTTGTAATACAAATGGTAGTTTTAAATGTGTGTTTCTCCTAAAGATATTGTTTTCACTTTCATTTTGGTGCAAATTTATGTTGAAAAAAAAAACTATTTTTGCAACATTTACCCCATATAATAACAAAACAGTAGGGGTTATTATTCTACACAACATCATGGTATACATTGCAATTTTAATCCATATAAGTTACTCTAGTTTTTTTTTTTTTTTTTTTTAAAAAAAAAAAAACATTGCAGCTGAAAGTATTTTAACTTTACAGAATTGAATTACGCTATTTCTATGAAACATTCAAACTGACAAATATATCCTCAATTTACAGAATTACAAATGTCAATGTAAATCTAGAAGGTTTTTCATTCCCAAGAGATTACTTCTAGACGTACCCCGATATATCATACTTGTGCATTAATTGTTGAAAGCGTGAGACTAAATCAAAAATGGACAGGCTTATTTGCAAGTTGTCATTTTCCTTTCATCTAGCGTATTAAAGAAGCCAACAATTTTGGTCTTTGTCCACCAATACAGTTCACAATAGGTAACCAAATAAAAAATTTGTGTGTTTTATATTAGTATGAGCAAATTAGGAAGGTTCGTTTAACTATAAATTATCGGTTGATATGAATAATTTCAACATGTTTTAAATAAGCCAATAACTTCTCACACTAGGAAATAAATTTGCTGCAACAGTATTAATTTCAACTTATACAAACGAAAACTATAACCAATGCCTACAGAAAACTGCAAAATAATTATACATTTGACGAAAATTAAAATAAAACCTACATAATCTTGTAATTGAATGAACACTAATAATTATTAAGTAAAAAAAAAAAGATCATAAATTGAAATAATAATATTCAGAAAAACTTGAAGTCTTTGTGGTGGTTTTTCTTTTTTGCAATATTATTTTACCAGAATCATCCAACGGGCAAAATCGGACGGTAGCTTTAAACACAAGTTGTTATTCCTTCATTCTTCTACAAATTTCAATACTATAACTACAAGCATCAATACTATTAATTAAAATAACTATTTAGGAATTGTCTTGTATTCTTTGTTGAATAAATAAAGCCATTCATGAAATACAATGTCAAGGATCATGATCTGCTTGAACTGTTATTACATTCTAGGAACGTTATTAGAATGAACTAAAATATTAATTTAACAAAAAAGAAAATACTCGAAGTACCAAGATTAATAAAATTGCTTATCCCTTTACTCTGACTCAAAGGTCTAACAGTGATTAAATGAAAAAGAAAAATATTCTTGTATGTCTATAGCTATATAGGACCTCAAGATATAATATGACCAACAATTTCTTGTCAACGATTTCATTTCAAGAACCTAATTAGGAATTAATTTACGCTATACCCAAGAGGGTAGTATTACAATACTTCAACCTGCTTCTTTGAATTTTGATTAAAAACGGAACAAAAATGTCCATAACTTCAAGTACGATCTTAAATTGTTCGGCAAATACCAAAACAAATTGCACTTTATCACTTTAATAATGTGGAAACAATATTGTTTAATTTCTTGGATAGTATTGAAAAAAAACATCAATATATACATATCTGTATATATATATTTTCTTAGTTGACATCACCATGACTTATGAAAGCATTTTCTAACGAATATAATTTACAATTCACTTTGTTACAAATCATATCAACTTCATTGGCTCTTTAATTTTGTCTTACAATATGAAACTCAAGAGATAGAAAATTAGGTGGGAATAATATCAATTCAAGAAACGATAAAATAAAATATACCATGTAAAAATTCAATAAATCATACAATTTTTTTTTATTTCTAAGATTTTCACCAATATTTGATATTTTATTAACCCTTAGTCCTTTCTTTTGTAATTTTTCTTTCAAAACTTGCGTTTTTCTGCATGTTCATGCAAAAGGGTCTTCTGGCAGTTCTCCAGTTTGGACTTATTGATGGTAATTCAAAAGGAAAGAATAATCACCACTTTAGCAAGGCAGGAATCCTTATTAGCTTCGATTAAGTAAAGACAAAAACAAATAAGCATCATTATCATTTTATTATTTATTAATATAGTTTATTTGAACTTTGATAATCAAAAAAAAAAAAATGTTTCTCTACCGAAACCACCAATTAACTAGACGCCATTAGATTAGACACTGAGTCCATATAATAAATCAAAATACTGCATACCAATTTTCATTCAACAAATAAAACAAGGTAACCTTTGTTGAAATTTAAGCTACAATCATCGTTGTACCTATGTAATTTTGTATGCTTGATTTCATAGAGTTATGTACTTTGGCTATCGCAATGGTGTCATTGTGCATTTGAGCGAGGGAAGTATCTTTCAATTCGTCAGAAGTGACAACGCCACTATAAGATAAAAAATCGCAAAGAGCAATAACAACAGCAAAGTTCTCCTAACTAAAAAAAAGCTATTTGTTGTTACTCTTATTATCCTTTTAAACTGTAACATGAATTATACTAAATTTTACTCCAAACACAAAAAAAAAGATACAAATCCATGATGTAATATCTGCAAGGAAAGACAGAAAAGGTAGTGTATATACCGATATATTATTATCAACAAAAATCAACCAACAAAAAAAAAAAAATTAAACATATAGGTAATGAATGAATAAAATAAAATGATGCTTTTTTTTAATCCAATAGAGAACCATATTCTCCACGTTTTTAAAGAAAAATTTTTTGGCTACTAATCTATGTACTTGATAATGATATACATTCCATAAACCTATTTTACAAGTTATACGTGTTGTCTAATATATTATTCCTTTAATTTGCACATTGTTTGAGGATGTATAAAAATCCAATTCTCAGCCCTATTTAATGCAGATGTCTGAATGAGTCGAATTTTAAAAATATATTGCAGAACATTGCTAAAAAAGGTCTACTAATTTGTATCCCCCGATTTCAGGATGTTTTGTTTTAATCAAGAAATTTTAATGGTCAGGCGGGCGTGTCTTGGTTGAATCTATTATCTATTTTTATCCCATATTATTATCAATGGTGAAAAATCAAAAGAAACCCTTTATAATTTTCAAGCAAAACCAATTATTATATTTCAAGTGTATTAGTGTTGTTCAGGAAAGAATAATAAGTTCAACAATCTGAGTAATTCCGTCAAGAAATAAGTAACTAAAAAGGAGAAGAAGAAAAAAAAAGAAAAACGTCTATTCATGGCATTCTATGATAGCGTTAACCTTCGTCTATTCATTCACCTGTTAATCTGAGTTATAATTTACTTTATTTGGAAGTTTGCTGAGCAAAAGAAATGGTTTAATAAATAAGTAAAAGAAAAATAACACTTAAAAAGAAATAGAACAGGACGAGCTTACTATATTTAAAGATATATAAGGGAAGACTATTCTTCGTGTTTGTTTGTAAATTTCTTTTTGATTGTGGTATTTATTGTCATACCTTAGATCCCTTATTTTTGAAAATTACCAACTGAATCAATGTTCGTTTTTAGATTATATTTACTACTATTAGTATTTCTTTCTGAAGTAACTCCAAAAGAACTATCTGATGTCTTCACCAGTTTTAATTCATTGACGTTTACAGATGCTGGATATGGATATAGAGGTCCATCGAATCCAACATGGCATGCTAAATTAAGTTGGAATTTAAATGGTGCGTATGCTCGACCTGGTGATACTTTTGGTTTAGTTTTACCACATGTATTTAAGTTTGTCACTGCTCAATCGTATTTTACTTTATCTGCAGGGGGTGTGACATATGCAATCTGTGATTTCCAACCAGGTGAGTTATTCACAACATTTTCCTCGATCAAATGTACTGTTAGTGAGAAATTGAACCCAAACATTGAAGCTTTTGGTACAATTACTTTCCCGTTTGCTTTTGGTGTTGGTGGTTCAGGATCAGATACAGACTTAGTAAATTCTAATAGTTTCACCACTGGTGAGAATAGAGTCACTTTCAAGCATGGTTCGAAAGATCTTTGTATTGATGTTGATTTTCAAGGAAGTCCTGCCAAGACGACGGATTTACTTAGTTATGGTAGAATTATTCCTTCACTAAGAAAAATATCACATCTATTAACTAGTGCTGATAGTCCAAATGGTTATAAAAGTGGCAAATTAGGACTCGCGTCATCTGACGCAGGCCTCGGCATTGATTGTGATTCTGTTCATGTTGGTATTACCAATATGTTGAATCCTTGGAATCAACCAATGAATGCAGAATCGTTTTCTTATACTACACAATGTTCTGAAGAAGAAATTATGATAACTTTCAATGAAGTTCCAGAAGGGTATCGCCCATTTTTTGATGTTTTGTTTTCTCATACTGCCAGTGATATTTTTACCATGTTGTACACAAATGAATATGTTGGGGCTGATGGGGTTACATATGATGCTTCGATGAAAAAAGCTTGGAAATCCTATCAAGATAGTCTTCCACTGGGTGATGGCGCCATTATTATTGTTACTACTAGAACCGGCACTCAGTCAACCACTGCCGTTAGTACTTTGCCATATGATCCGGAAATAGACCTTACAAAAACCATTGAAGTACTCGTGCCTATACCTACTACTACTACAACCACATCTTACCTTGGTGTATCTACATATTATTCCACCATTACGGCAACAATTGGAGCCACAGCTACAGTAATTGTTGATGAACCATATCATACCACAACTACTATCACTACATGTTGGGATGATAAAGGAGCGACCACATTTACACAAATAGCTGAATCTCACTCCGTAGACACTATCTATATCAAAACTCAACACCAAAATCCTACATTTACGACGACATTATTTGAAGATGTGCCAAAATTAACTACAGTGACAAGGAAACAACCATGTGGCGGAATTGATACTTTGAGTATCCTTTACCCCAATAATCCATTTACCACGTATACCACAATCAAAGCTGATGCCGTTGTGCCTACTACATATACTGAGACCGATACTCACGGCGGTACTGACACAGTGGTCGTTGTCTACCCACCCAATCCTACCATCACCACTACTGGTTTTGACACTGTTGAAGAGTTGACTACCACCACCCAGACCGATACTCACGGCGGTACTGACACTGTGGTCGTTGTCTACCCACCCAATCCTACCATCACCACTACTGGTTTTGACACTGTTGAAGAGTTGACTACCACCACCCAGACTGATACTCATGGCGGTACTGACACAGTGGTCGTTGTCTACCCACCCAATCCTACCATCACCACTACTGGTTTTGACACTGTTGAAGAGTTGACTACCACCACCCAGACCGATACTCACGGTGGTACTGACACTGTGGTGATCATCTTCCCCCACAATCCATTTACCACATATACCACAATCAAGGCTGATGCCGTTGTGCCTACTACATATACTGAGACTGATACTCACGGCGGTACTGACACAGTGGTCGTTGTCTACCCACCCAATCCTACCATCACCACTACTGGTTTTGACACTGTTGAAGAGTTGACTACCACCACCCAGACTGATACTCACGGCGGTACTGACACAGTGGTCGTTGTCTACCCACCCAATCCTACCATCACCACTACTGGTTTTGACACTGTTGAAGAGTTGACTACCACCACCCAGACCGATACTCACGGCGGTACTGACACTGTGATCGTTGTCTACCCACCCAATCCATTGACTACTAGAACTGAGATAGATTCCAATCTTTTTGAACCTACAACATACACTGAAACTGATACGCATGGTGGAACTGATACAGTTGTGGAAGTTTTAATTTCGCTTTCTCAGAGTAATGGTATTGGTCATGATATTCTGATGAGAACGGTTACCTATAGTACCAGTCTTCAAGGAGGTTCTTTGGTTGTTTCCGATCATTTGTCAAGTGAAACCACTGAAAGCGAAGTCGATGGTTCTCAATCAACTGATCCTGGCGATGATGAATTCATTACAAATGATATTACAGAAGCTACATATAGCACCAATGTTGATGAGGTGAATGAGTCTTTGGTATCAGATTTCAGCAATGAACTGACTGACTTTTACACTACTGCTGAAGGTATAATTTTCACTTCTGGGGGTATTATGGAAGATGAATTGTTCCCAAGTGATAGCGTAAGCTCGGAATTGTTGCCGTTATCTAGTGGTATCCATAATCTGACACAATTGGACAGCACTTTAATTACTGATGAGGTATTAACGACTTTGACGGATGTTGAGACATCCCTGCTTGATTTGCTGTCTGATTTGCTGGATGATATACTAGATAGTACTTCCGATGACATTGAGTACAATAGTAAAGAAAGTGTTGTCAGCAGTTATAGTGAGTCCACTGAGATTAGTGTCATCATTCTACATACCAGTTCTATTGCAGCCGCGGATCCAATTACACTGTCTGATAATGTCAGTGGCTCAACAGCAATAGATTATGAACTCCAGACAACCAATATTACTAATAGTGATGATGTTTCAACTGTTGTACCTGGTATTGATATTTCTGAATCCGTTACTTCATCAGATGACGTTAGCGTTGATAATTATGAATCTGCTAGTTCATCAAGTGCCCTTGAACAAATTACACAATCTAGTGAATACATTTTAACAACTAGTACATTTAGTACGATGACTCCTAAATATGAAAATATCACATACCCTGGTTCTTTGGCTGCGCCTGGTCCAATCTACAGTGATGGGGCACTTGTCGGTGCTTCTACTGAAGTTGATGGTTTTATATCTTCAATTAGCTTTATCAATGAGGAGAGCTTATCAACATCTGGTATTGGTACCACTGAATCTTATAGTTTTGATTCACTGACATTTAGCTATCATCCTACATCCGTTGCCATTACTATTCCGGCAGATGAAACAGTTACTGTCATTGAGTGTTCTTCTGATTGCACATTATCAATTTCTGGAGGGTCTATAAATGAAGATGGTAATGAAACTGATGTAATCGTTGTATGTACTACATGTGGTTCTTCATATTTAACTGATGAAATCATAGAAATGGTTACAGAATGTACCTCAAGTTGTTCATTGACTAGTTCTAGTCAAAGTATTGTCAGTAAGATGGGAGTTATCCAGAGTTCATTGAGTGATTGTGGTGCAATTTCATGTGGAAAAAACCACGATGTTGGATTAAGTCACACTACTAGAGTCAATGGAATAGCAACTGATAAACCGGAAGTCGAAGACAATGATGGACATACTACACTTATTCATTCCAATCCTGAAATCAATGATCAACATGATGAAATTGAAAAAGGTAATGATGTCAATCAAAATCATAATATCGGTCAAGATGATGGGCTTAACCAAAGTGAAGAAGTTGATCATGTAGATTATGTTTCAGTTACTGTGAAACCATATAGTGACTCAACACTTTCTACAGCCATATTAGATTATGGGCAGAAATATTCAATTTTGAGCAAAGGATCATTTGAATCGAATTCATTGTCTCACACAACTGGGCCTACTAATATTTCCAATTATGAAGGTTCTGCTTCGTATTTTAAAATGTCGTGCCTTTTGGTGTATATTTATTCTTTCTTAAGTATTCTTATTTAGGTTACTCAGAATTATCTTCAAGTTTGTTTTCAATTTATTAAAAAAAGTAAAAAAAGTACATATTAAACTAGATTAAAATATATAAAATATATAAAATATATAAATTATATGTTATAGTTATAGTCATAAGATAAGTTTCGAAGTCATCAATGGAATTGAATCTATCAGTTTGTATCAGACACATATTTGTTATCTGACAGAATATCATTTTGTTAATCACTTGTATTTTAGTGATTCCATAATTGCTTGAAATAAAGGTTAAATAAACAATCATATCATTATTATTACAGTACATGCTTATGCACTATTATGAAATATATAGGACCATTGATGGATTCTTTGAGGTTCATGACACCTGCCACAATATACACAATAATTTCTTACTATATAGAAAAACGGATAGATATTTATGATTACAGTGTGCCACTAGTATGGTGCTTTAATAGATTATCTATATGCGTATCCGACTTCTTTTACCTAAATACATCTTGCTTTAAAATCTCAGAATCATAATACTTATTCTGGTTCATGAATCCCTCTTAACCTTTACTTTACTCAAAAAAAAAGAGATATAATAATAATACAGTATCTATTAAAGCAAATGGTTAATTCTAGAATACAAAAGACAAAATAGAGAATAACCCAATCATCCATGATGAAACTGTAATAAAGGACGCAGAACCTTCATATCCTGTAACAATTTCTGGAACTGAGCTTGGAGAAGAAGATGGCTTGGAAATTTGGGGAATTAATGTGGAACTCCATGGAACAACGGTTCCATTATTATATCCAGTCGTAAATATGATAGTTGAAGTATGATCACTAACTGATATCTCAGTAGTAAATTCACTTTCACTTTTAGCAATTGATTCACTTGATTCATTTGATTCGCTTGAACTTTGAATTGGACCATTTGTGGTAGCTTCATCTGAACTTGGTGTTGGGACTGGAGTTGGAACACTTGCCAATGTAGTAGAAGAGACTGTCAGTGACACATTGATATGGATTGAAGATTCCAATTCACTGGATGCAGTTTCAACAGAAGCAGAAGAAGAAATACCGTTTTCATATCTTGATTTAGTGGTAATTGAGACAGCAGTAACAGCACTCAGAGACAAAACAAAACTTTCGTTTGCACCAGAACTTTGTGGAATAGAAGATTCGGAAATGTTTTGGGTTTCTTCCGTTGATTCAGAACCAACAGGTAAAACAGAAGCAGATACATCGGCCCCAGAGCTCTCAATAGCAGGTGAAGAAATGGTAGCTTCGGTATTGATACTGGCTGATGATGTTGATTCTTCAATGGTAGCAGCAGATAATGACGACATTAAAGATGTCATTGTGACATCCTCATAATATGATTTATTTTGAGTACTTGTTGAACATGGAACACTTGTGAAATCTGTGGTTTTACTTGTTCTAGTAGTAGAATAATCATTTGGTGCAGAATATGATGATTTGGTTTCAGCATCAGTTACTGTTAAACTAGATGAAAAGTCACTCGATGTTGAAAATTCAATACTGGATGGTGACTCACTAAACTTAGAGGATTCAACAGCAGATGATGACTTAACAAATGTAAAGGATTTCACTGAAGTTGAGCATGGAACCACAACTGTGTCCGTAGTGTCAGAGCTAACAGTAATAGTGTACTGCTCAGAATTGGAAGACGACTGGACAATAGTAGTATTGTAATAATGAAAAGAACTACTGACAGGTATAACAGGAACTTCTGAACTAATAGGGATTTCAATAATGACACTGTCGGTGAGACCAGGAGCAAAGGTTTCCGTAATGGTGGTAATGTATGAGTGACATCTTCGTATTCAGTGGTGGTGACAGTTGGGTTGATTGGTTCAATGACGTGAACAGTATCGGTACCACCGTGAGTAGCAGTTTCAGTGTAGGTAGTAGCAGCTGAAACGTCTTCGTATTCAGTGGTGGTGACAGTTGGGTTGATTGGTTCAATGACGTGAACAGTATCGGTACCACCGTGAGTAGCAGTTTCAGTGTAGGTAGTAGCAGCTGAAACGTCTTCGTATTCAGTGGTGGTGACAGTTGGGTTGATTGGTTCAATGACGTGAACAGTGTCAGTACCACCGTGAGTAGCAGTTTCAGTGTAGGTAGTAGCAGCTGAAACGTCTTCGTATTCAGTGGTGGTGACAGTTGGGTTGATTGGTTCAATGACGTGAACAGTATCAGTACCACCGTGAGTAGCAGTTTCAGTGTAGGTAGTAGCAGCTGAAACATCTTCGTATTCAGTGGTGGTGACAGTTGGGTTGATTGGTTCAATGACGTGAACAGTGTCAGTACCACCGTGAGTAGCAGTTTCAGTGTAGGTAGTAGCAGCTGAAACATCTTCGTATTCAGTGGTGGTGACAGTTGGGTTGATTGGTTCAATGACGTGAACAGTATCAGTACCACCGTGACTAGCAGTTTCAATATAAGTAGTAGCAGCAGAAACAGAACCATATTCAGTGGTGGTGACTGTTGGATTTGGAACCGGGGTTTCAACATATACAGTGTCTACTGAATCAGTTGAAGCAGTAACAGTATATGATGTGGTTCCTTCACCAGTCCAAGATGTGTAAACGGTGGTTGTGATATGATATGGTTCGTCAACAATAACGGTAGCAGTTCCACCAATTGGAGCAGAAATGGTGGTATAAGAAGTAGTTACGCCAACATATGATTCAGTTACTGTTGTGGTTGGAATAGGAACAAGAACTTCAATTGTTTTGGTTTTATCATTGTTTGAATCAAATGGTAAAGTTGTGACGCCAGTAGTTGATTCAAGATAAGTACTAGTTGTAACAAAAACAACAGCACCATCACTATCAGCAAGACCATTTTTATATGGAGCCCAATTTTTAGTAATAGATTTATCATGATAATCACCGGTAGCACATGTGTACTTGGAAATGTAACTAATAGTAAAAGTATAATCAGTAGCAGCATTAATCAATGAATCCAAAAATGGTCTATAACCAGTTGGAACGTTTTTAAAAGAAATTGAAAATCCATTGGAATCACATTTCTTAGTGTAGGTGAAACCATTAGAGTTTGTTGGATTATTCCATGCATTTAATTTATCAGTAATACCAATGTGAATATTTTCACAATTAATAGTAACTGAATTGTCTCTTGCATAGATTCCTAATTCACCACTGGCATAACCATTTGGACAATCTGGAGCAACAACAAGATGGGACAATTGACCAAGTGATGGAATAACTCTGGCATTAGTGATTAAACCAGATTGTGAATCTTTAGTTTGTTCAAAATTTGTTTGAATTGAAAGTTCATTATCACCATCTTTAAATGTAACAGTATTGGAGCCAGTAGTGAAACAAGTTGAATCAGTTAAATCAACATCCGAACCAGAACCACCAATATTGAAAGAAAATGGAATACTGACCGTACCAAAAGCTTGAGTTGAGGAAGTCAATGCATCGCTAACAATACAACTAACAGTTGAAAAAGTGGTAAATTCTTCACCCGAATGAAATGTACAAGTAGCATAAGTAATACCATTAGCAGCCAAATCAATAGAAGGTTGAGTAGTAACAAATTTAAAAACACAAGGCATTGTTAAAGTAAAAGTATCACCTGGGTTAACTTTTTTACCTTCTAAAGACCAACTTAATTTAGCTTGCCAAGCTGGATTAGCAGGACCACGATAACCATAATTACCGGCATCTGACCAAGTTAATGAATTAAAACTGGTGAATATTCCCGATACTTCCTTAGGAGTCACTTGATTAATCAAGGACAAGAATAATAAAACTAATCCCAAAAACTTCATAATGGAGATTGATTATTCAAAATTGTGGAGAAATTAATCATAGAATCTCTAATAATTATTGGATATCGGTTCTTATTTATATACTGCTAATTTTGCAATATCATCAATACATTCCTGGAAATTATACAATACGCTTGGAATTTTCAATCGTGGATCGGGGGTAATTTCGAGGTTAGTTTAGCCCTCAACCAATTTGAACGAGTCTTACACAAATTCATGGTTTTTCTTTAGGTAAATAATTTTAGGAACCAGAGGATTTATTGACGAAATTTTAATGCCTAATGGTTATGGTATTTTTTTCAAGAATTGACGAATATTTAGCTCGTAATTGGATTTGTATTCTTATTTTGTGTGTAGAAATGTAAAACTAAAACTAAAACCAAAAATAGTATCATCTTAAATTGTGACAAACAAAAAAAAGGGTTCTTCCATTCATCTTGATGTTGATTATTTTTAATTCTCTTTAAATAAACAGAAAGGCTCTCCTTTGAGTTTCATTTAATTTCGCTAATCCGATGGATCAGTACAAGTCATCATTGATTCGAAAATTATACAATCTGGTGACGGGTATACATACCAACACAACTATCAAGTTTGGTAAACAATGTGAAAAAGAGAATCAAACGTGTAAATCATTAATTATTATAATAAAGAATGAATGAATAATAAAAAGAAAAAAATTTATCTGCAAAATCTAAATATCAATTCCCAAAAATAAAAAAAAAAAAACATAAACATTTTCATTGATTCTGGAATAACCAACTAAAAAGTTAATAAAATTCTCGTATAATACAAGTAATGTTATGTAGTAGTTAATTGGCTCTGATTTCTTCTGTTCTTGTCAGCGAATACCATATTTTTAACCTTAATGAAGTTTTCAAGATGTTAGAGAAAATAAAGTATAATTCTATATATTGCTTTTCAACTTATGATCAATGGGTGTTGATCTTTATTTTTGCTGTAAATCACTAAATCAACCCAACGTCTGTCATATAAATTAGAATAATCCGATTTGCGCCTTAACTCCATTCTCATCATCATCATCATCATCATCATCATCATCGGCAAAATCATCGGCAAAATCAAGATATGTATATCGTGCTTTATAATATTTTTTACTATTGTTCTTTATTTTAGAAAAAGCCTCCTCCCCCCCCCCCCCATATCACAAAAGAATCATAAATATCAAAACCTTACGATGAGCATCTTCATCATCATCATCATCATCAACAACAACAAGAGACCAAAAATTTGAATTCAACAATCAACAATCAACATTTCTATTGTTGACGTTCATTGAATTCATTGTTATGGAAATTAAAAAGAAGCCAATTCATGCATATGCAAAGTTAACCCTGTAATAGAAACCAGTAAATAAATAAATAAATAAATAACTCCAATTACTCGTCTATTCATTCAAATGATTCATGAATAAAAAAAGAGACCCTTTTCTTTATGGAGGGCGTTTGTTTTAAGAATGATATAATACAATATAATATAATATACTGTATGTTAAAATGAATCAAATTCTGATCAACTCTTGAACAAACTAATATATCATCAACAATAATATGAGCATTTTTCATGATACTTAAAATTGGTTTTTGTATGTATAAGAGATATCACAAATAAAATGTCTCTCAATTAAATGCATATAAAGAATGTTATTCTATTTCCACATTGAATACCACTCTTATTCCTACTTCAACTCATGTACCCCCGTCCCAAATCCAATCCAATTCAATCCAATACAATTTTTGGTATTTTCATTTAAAATATCCAAGTCGCGTCTTTGTGTAATTGGTATATTCTGTTATTGATAACATCAAGAAGAAAACATTCTCTATGAATCAAAGCATTACAAATTTATACGCAGCAGCATGTTATATTTATCATTTTATTAACTCAAGACTCGTACTTGAAAAGTGTAATGCCATTCCATTAGCAGATATCACAGTACATATCATTTCAAAGACAAGTTAAATTAAATCGAATATTCCTTTTTGTTTTTTGATCTATTTTACACGTCCTCTTAAATATTTTGAAAAAAGTACACGAAAAACTCCACCAGTGTAATTTTCATTTCATTTCAATAATCTACACTATTCATCATCATATCTTTTGTAATAATAATAATAATAAAACCCGTAGATGTCCTTTAATATGTACATATATATAAATACATATACTTTAATAACTACAGACGAATGTCATTTAATTACCACCTGTGGAACTTGATGTTGTTGCCATTGTTGCAACACCTTTTTCAATCTTGTTCATAATTTCTTTACTTGATAATTCTTTCTTTGGCAAGTTATCAAATCCACAAATATCATAAATATCCAACAATTCATTAGGTATTGTAGAAAATTCTTCTTGATTCTCTAATAGTTGATTAACAACTTCAATAGCCAAAAAGTAATTCTCTCCTGGTGCTGATCCAACAGTACTATTACCTCCTGAACTTCCATTTGAAGAATCATTTGCTGAACTAGCAGTAGCTTTTGAAATTAAAATATTTGGTGCAATAACCGTGGCCAAATTATGGGAATCCATTTTAGAGCCTGTTTCTTCATCAATTTCAGCAAATGAAGCCACCCAACTAAAGAAATACAACAATACTTCAACCAAATTTCGATGACTTCTAGGTAACATACAATACGCCATTTGTAAAATCTTCTTTCTAATCATTGGATCAGAAACACGTTGTGATGAAATCCAAATATCATATAAATTAAATGTCAACAAAGGATTTGGAAGTTCTCTCAACCATTTCTTCATCAACGCAGCTAATTGAACGGCACTTTGTAAACTGAAATCTGGTGATTGCAATGGATTCTTATTGATTTGTTCAGTCAATTCACGCAACTTCTTGATATTACCATTCAATCGGAAAATACCTTCGACTGACATATCCTTTTGTCTTAAAGCTGCAATTATATCATCAACAACTATAGGAATTCTCAATTTTGAGGGTCCAACTCCCAAATCAGAATCAATACCATATTTATTGGTCAAAGTTTGTAAATCAACTCCAAATACTGCCATATTCTTTTCCTTCTTGGTGTCTCCAAATCTAAACTTATCCCAGAAAGTACCACCACCTTGTTTCTTAATTTGTACTAATGAAATCAATTCATCTTTATTTGCATAATTACTACTGATTTGACTCAATATTTCAACTGCAATGTGACGGATAATATAATGTTCATCTTTGGATAATTCCGAATAATACTTTTGCTTGCGATTTTCGTCTTTATCAATAGGCTGTGGAGGCTGTGATGAATTCAAAATATTCTCCAAAACACCTGTTGGAGTAATAACCGAAGTTGAAGCGCGTTGTCCAGTACTTCTCAATCTATGAGGGGTACTTTGGCGTTGATACAAACTATTATGATGCTTAAATGCATTTGGTCGTTGATCTCTAGCTTGTTCAGCAGCAACAATTCTTGGAATATCATCCAATGTTAATGATCGTTCATTTTTCAATAAATCTGAAGTGCGATCAAGATTGGTGTTTGTAACTTGTCGTTGTGGTTCGTCTCTAATTTTAAGTGATTTCTTTCTTGAAACAGAAAATTTCTCATTTTCACCACCATCTTCAAATGACAATTGTGATGTAGTGCTTGTTTTTCTGGCTTCTGTTATTGGAGGTGGTTGTTCAAAACTGAGGTCATTCAATTCTTCAGTAATTGTGTGTTCAGAAACATTCTTAAACTCTTCCTTCTTGGCTTTATCTGCTTCTGGGGCCTCAACAATAATAGATTTTCTTGCCTTTTTCTTGACTGATTTGGATAATTTCTGGCTTTGACGTTTACTTCTTAACCTTGTAACATCATTCAATGTCTGTGAATAATTATCTTCAGCAGTATATTCAGTATCTTCTGACTCCCTTTCAGCTGAGAAATTTTCAGGAACTTGGGTCAAGTCAATCTTCATCACAGAACGTGATCTGAATAAAGCAATCTTCAATAAATAAATCAATTGAGACAAATCGGACACCACCTGGAATCCAACATCATAATTCTCACATTGACAATTTTTACAAATAATACATTGATGGATCAAAGCAAATTTGGTATCACTAGCTTCAGATACAGGAATTGTTCTTTCACAGGATGAACACACAAAACATTTAATATGCCAACGATTATTATCCAACTTAAGACATGATCTTTCAATACTTTTAGCACAAGAACTACAAGCATCGGTTGAAACCGCAGGAATAGCTAATTTGGAATTAATCAAATTAACTTGGGTAATTTCATCTCCGGCTAATAAATTGATTGCTTCATGTTCAGAAGTCAACTGCAAAAACTTTTCAATTGCATTTGTTGTTCCATACAATTTATTCAACTTTAAAGCATTGTACAATCCAATTCTAATCAACAATTTCAAATAATGAGCACATCCAGTAATAACAGACAACAATTCTGCAGACAAACTTCCAGATTTGGCAATATGATCAGATTTCCTTAGAATAGCTAGATAACTCATAATTTTACCTGTGATATTTCTTGGTTCCTTTTTAAGCATTTGAAAATATTCATCTTCAGTACTTGATGATTCCAGATCATCATGATTAGGAGTGCCATATTTTTCATGTAACAAATCAGTTGAACTATTGCACATGCGGAAAACATAATCTAAAGCATTAAATAAAACTTCAACGTTAAGTACCAATTTCCCAGTGACAACAATTCCATTAAACTTATTCCCCGTGCATGCATAAAGCAACATATCGGAAATACACTTGGCGGTGATTTCTTCATATCCAGAAAGAGTCAACCAACATTTCATAACCACCTGTTCAATTTGTTGTTCAACAGCAATCAAGGTTGCGGAATCAATTTTTTTGCCATTTGTATTGCCATCTTTCAACAATTTTAATCCACTTAATGTTTCATCAGACAAATCAAATAATTTTTGCAACCCAACTGAATCTGGACTAATACAGACATTCCAAAATTTATGTACCATATAACATTCTGGATGCCAATGTTGATTTCTTCCACCTCTATAAAGTTCAACAAACTGTTTCACAATAGAAGATTGACAACCTTCACAATGAGATGCATATAATTTAGAATAATGGAAATGGCAATAAATATTGTTTTCATGCTCGTAGTAACTTTCATCTGATTCAAAAACTCTTTGACAAACATGGCATTTAAAATGTTCCAAATGATATTTATTACCCAAAGCGGTGATATATGGACCTCTCAAAGCAGAATTACACGAAAAACAAATCAAATCCAACTTCTTGAAATAATCATACTCACATAAGGCTACTTGGATGGTTGACCCATCTTCTATTCCTTGGTCATTCTTGTTAGGTACATCATAAGGAAAGAATTTTGCTGAACATTGTTTGCCACATTCATAACAAGTAAAACAATCGACATGATAAGCACTTTGTAAAGCACGAACAAACTGACTAGTTATTTCCAATCCACATTTTGCACAAATCTTTCTTGCCTTTTTTCTTGTTCCCTTTTTAGTTGGCAGTGAGCGATCCAGGGAATTACGTGACGACAGCTGCTGCAACTGTTGTTGTTGCTGCTGCTGCTGTTGCTGTTGAGTTGGGAAAGATCCTGGTAGTATTGGAGCATGATTGCCATATTTCTCGACACGTTCTCGTTGTTGTTGTTGACTTTCTGGACTGGGTGATACTGCTATGGAATGACGCTGTGAAGGGTCCAATGCATATTTAGAATTGGATGGAACGGTATTTGACCGACTTTCTCGAGTTTCAACATTATTGGACGATGATTGCATGGAATAAGTAGCATTGTACAGTTTTGAAGTTTCATGTGATAGCTGAGGTCTATTTGTTGAGAAATCAAATTCATCATTATCTATTTCTTTGTTTTGTCTTTGTTGCTGTAGGGTATCTGGAGTGATATAAGTTGGTTCGGGTTTTCCAGGAATTGGAGGGATCAAACTCTTCCAATTTGGTTGTGTTATTGGTTTATGTTGGATTGGTTTTTGATTCTCTCGAAGATTTTGATTACTGTTATTAGTATTGGTGATGGGATTTCGCATTGATACTTGTCTTCTTGGTTTTGATGTAGGAGAAGGTGGAGGTGGCGGGGCTGCTTGTAGTGGAGGCGCACCGCTAGTTTGATTTTGCATTATGTTATGATATCGACCATCATGATGTATTGGATAGAATAATCGTTTGTGATTGCTTGTAGTATGAGAATGTGATCGGTTATGACCAAATGGGTTGAATTTTCTTTTTGGACTTGAATCATTATCATGTTTAGTTGGGGAGTCAATTTCTGGTTCAGCAACTATTGATCCTCTGTTATCGGGACTTTCGACAATATTAATAGTTGATCGAGGATTATAAGGATGTTGTTGTTGATTATGACGATGATGATGATTTTGGCTATTACCCCGTTGTGGGGTTTCAAGCGACTGATGATTCATACTTATGTCAAATGGATTAATTACCCCAAAGAAAAAAAAAAAAATAAAAATAAAAATTATTGAAACAAAGTTGACAAATAAAAGAAAAACCAAAAAATAAACTCGTTGTTCTCAATCAAAATCAACAAAAAAATCCAATAATAATAATAACAAATACAAATACAAATACAAATACAAATAGGACCTTAAATTTTCTTTGTTGAAAGTTTTTTCGTTACTTCTTTCTTATATTTTTTTGGATTGGGGGGCAAGTAGTAGTAATAGTTGGTGGAGGTAGAAAAAGGAGGAGGAACAATGTCAAATAGTTCTTATTCTTACCTTTTTATTAATATTTTCTGTCTTGATCTGTAGTGTAGAAATGACAAACACTCTAGGGTACAGTAATCAACAAAAAATAAAACAAAGCCAAAGACAAAAACAAAAACAGGGTATAAGAAACCTTTCAATCGATTGAACCAAATAATAGCAAATTTACGAATTCGTTTTTAGTTTACCCTATTAAGCCCAAAATATATAACACGGCAAAGAATAGAAATTGGTGAAATTAATTTGAGTCTTTTTGATTTTGTTGAATTGTTTATTTTAAAATGTCGTGCTAAAAATAAACTCAATTTTTTTTGTTTTTTTGGTTGTTGTTTGTTTTGCACTGTCTATGTCTCTTCAAGTGTCAGTGTTAATTTGTTTCAAAATGACAATCGACAATTTTGCTTAAAGTGGATTGGATACTTTCTTTCTTTCTTTTTGTTGTTATTATATGTTATAGAAATAAATAAATTAATTAGTTAATAGTTTTGTCCAGATACAGGGGTTGAATATATGATACTAGGGACAAAAGTATTTTGTTTGAAAAGGAGTGACGAAATAGTTGGAAATCAATAAATAAAGTAAACAAAAGAAATGATTAAATCACACTGTTACTCTGATGATATATAATGGTTTGATAGTTATAGTTATAGGTGTTGATGTTGATGTAGTTGTGATTAATACAGCAAGATTATGCTGTCAAATTTTTTGGATTTCTCTTCCTCTGTTGTTACTGTTACTGTTACTCGTTGTGATTGTTTATTACTTTTAGACACCGCACACTCACACTCACACACTCTCTCTCACAGACTATACTTTTTTTTTCTGCCTTTCTGTTCGTGTAGTTTGGGTTAAAAAAAAAGAATAGGACAACTTTCTTCTATTTGTAATGGATGGTTGGTTGTGGTAGTTGATCAGATCTGTGTTGTTTCAAATCTTGGTTAACTGTCAATTGATAGATAAGTAGATAGTTGGTTATAAATGACAACAATTGATAATGTGAATAAGAAGAAGACAGAATATAAACTGAATAAATTTTTCTTTCTCTTTTTGGTTTGATTTGTTCAAAATTCATCAAAAATGTAAACAAATGGACAAGACACACGACTTGCGATTACTTTACTGTTAAACTGTTAAGAAAAAAAAAATTTTTTTATTGTTGTTGTCGTTGTTGTCTCATTTCGTTTTGGGTTGTAATTTGTCTAAATTTGGTTTCTGTGTATTTTTAAAGGAGTCGTGTACTTTGTGCTGCTGTTGCTGTTATTGTGCACATGAACACGCACACGCTCAAGCACACATCAACCCATATTCTTAAAGTTTAAATCTATGAGACATACATTAAACGTTGGACAAAGAATTACACATTCATCAACTATCAACTATCTACTATCTGCTACTGCAATCACGTCAAATGTAATTAATATTGATACAAGTACAATAACTGGCAGATTAATAGTTATTCGGGGCGGGTTCATGGTGATCTAATCTGTAGTCGTAGTCGTCGTCGTGGACGTACAAGTAAACCATTAAAATAAAATTTAAGCGAATTTTACATCATCAAACCATCAAACTATTTTATTCAAAGATGTGACAAATTGTTACAAATAATAACAAAAATTGATTAACACTGTAATCCGACGTGTCATTGTCTTTCGTTCCTTTATGGAGGGTTTCCCTTTACTTATTTATTTCTTTTTCTTATTTTCCTTTACTACTCAACTCCTCTTTATGTTGCATTGATTGTTTCCACACAGACATGGATTTAAAGACGCCCTTTCTTCTATTTTGATTTGATTTCTGAACCCGTAAATCTTTCTTTCTTTCTTACGAACACTACTTTCTTCTTCATCCTCCTCTTACTCTCACTGCAAACCAATATCCTCATATTTTATGCAATGCATACTTTACATGTACAGTCCTACTGCATTATTCTCGGTTTTAGCACAACATTGTGTCTTATGTAATATGACTTAAACAAACCTTTATTCATGTTTAGTCCCCTTTTCAGTATAATTTATTTGTGCATCTACAATAATAATAATAATGCTACAGAATTTTGTGACTCGTGCTTGATATCTTTCTTTTGTCTTACTTTTTTTTTTTACACTTTTTCGTAGTGTAGCTTATCCTTGTTCTTGTTCTTGTTCTTGTTGTTGTTCGTCAATTGACTTGAGGTCTGGCCAATAGCAGTTTCTCTCTAGTAACAAACCATACATTGTCTAAGACACACAGACACGAATTCATACCCCCCCTTTCTCTTTCCCTTTACCTTCCCCTTTTTTTTATTATACTCGACCAGTAATCACAACTATCGCTAATCAAGACTATAATTATTGGTCTATCTTGTTAATCATTGTATTTGTACCACTTCAAATTATAGCCAAATAATTGGCTCCACCACAAAGTGTACTACATCTTTAACTCAACCAGTGCATACTTGATTCTCGGAATGATATCGTGTTTACCAATATAAGCTTATTGTTTATTCATCTACAATGTCTAACACAACACGATTCAAACAAATAAAAAAATAAAAATAAAAGAACTTTAACCTTACTCCTATTCTTAATTCTATTTCTCTTTGATTATATAATCCATAGTCGTGTGTACTCTACTTCATTAGTGGTTACACTAAACTCATACTCTCTTTCACCAATATTAAATCTGTCTATTAATCAAATTATACACGTAAATTAAGGTAAAGTAAAGTAAAGCAACATAAAGCAAACTAAGCACACCCGTTTATTCAACGATAATATGCATGGAAAACAAAAGGATTTACGGAGTGCAATTACTGTCGATTTAAAATTCCTTCTCTAGCAACCCTTTCCAATGAGCATCGAATTTCATTTCAAATGTAAGGAATTTACTGTACAGTTGTACATCACTTAGTAAACATTCCCTTATTACTATTATCACACTATGTGTTGTTGTTTTTTTTTTTGGAAAATTTTAACTTAGGATAATTCATAATCATCAATTTTATTTCTATATTTAAGAACATTTCTTTTAATTTTAGAACTATCAACCCAAGTCAAATAATCTTCCATATTTCTAGTTACCAAATAAGCAGGATCAGTAATTACATTTGGACCAACTCTAACATGACCTTGTTCAATAAATTTAACTGCATCACTAATAGTTTCACTCATTTTTAAACGACACATAACAACACCAATTCTTCTTCGACAAAAACTACTAACGGTTACTTTATTTTCTAAATCGGAAATTTTTGATTTTGTAGCTAATATACCCATATCATATAATTTATCTAATAATAATTGTTCATGTTTAATTCTATATGGATCTGTTGCTTGTAGTAATGATAATTTATGAGCTAATTTTCTAATATCACCACACATTCGATTATATTTATGATAATCTTCACGATTTTGTAAATGATAAGTTCTCATGACTTGAGTGTCACGATGTCCTTGATCTTGTTTCCAATTAAGGAAATCAACTTTCTTTAATAATTTCTTTTCGTGATGTTTCAATACTCTAACCATTGTGGGATAAATGATAACTATACTTGGTGATAATTAGAAATAATAGATGGGTTAGTTCTCAAGATGAGCTTGTAGATAATTTTTTCTTTTTCTTTTCTCCTCTGCCTAAATTCTTCTCTCTCTCTGTCTCTGTCTCTCTCTGTCTATCTGTCAATTGTACACGACCTCTTTTTTTCATTCTCACTATTTAAGCAGAACACTTGCCACATGAAATTTTTATTGAAATTTTTTTTTGACCTTCTTCTTCTTCTTCTTTTCTTCTTCTTCTTCATCGCCAGAAGATCAATTTCGTTCAATCGTACATGGTTCTTGTCTTTTCCCAGAACCATCCGGGAATTGTCTTCATTCAATGGTGTATCAAATTTTAATTTTTTGGAACCCCCCTTTCATTATGATATAAAAAGGACTTTGTCTTTTTATTTATTCAATTTTTTTTTAAGTGAATCTTAAGCCAGGTGGTTTGATTCATTTAAAAGGAAAATGAAAAGAATAAATATGATTATTATTATCAACAAACTATTTTATCTATTTATTTACAAGAATATATTAACCTATATATGTATAAGTATCAATTTTCAACTTTGTTTAATCTTGCTAAACGATCACCATAAATTTTAATAGCATCTCTAACTCTAACAATACCTCTTTTTGGACCTGGTACATTACCTTTAACAATTAAAACACCAGCTTCTTTATCAGTAAATAAAACTTCTAAATTAAATTCAGTTTTATTATTACAACCCATTCTACCAGGCATTTTTTTACCTGGTAAAACTCTACCAGGATTTTGATTACCACCCATTGCACCAGGAGTTCTATGAGCTTTTGAAACACCATGAGTTGCTCTACCACCACTAAAACCCCATCTTTTCATAACACCTGCAAATCCTTTACCTTTAGTAATACCTTTAATATCAACTTTTTGTCCAACTTCAAAATAATCAGCAGTTAATTCAGTTCCTTTTTCAATTAAATTATCTGATTTTAAAACTCTAAATTCTCCAATTTTATATTTTGGTGAAATTCCAGCATCTTCAAACATTTTAATACTTGTTTCATATTTATTATTTTTTAATTTATCAATACTACCAACAAGTATTGAATCATATCCATAATCTTCTGAATTTTTAGAATTTATAACTTCACATGAATCAATTTCTAATACTGTTGCAGGTATAGCTTCACCTGATTCTCTAAACCATGTAATCATACCTCTTTTAATAGCAAATAATCCTGGTCTTTCTAATAATAATTTACGTTGATTTTTAATTTCAACTGAATGATTAATTGATGGTGCTGTTGTTTTCATTGATGTTATAGCATGAATACTGGTGATTTTAGCAACATTACGTGTGAATGTTGTATTTAATGGTTTCAAACAAAACCCAGTTTGTTTTAGACTAAACATTATTTATCAATAGTTGTTACTAAATTAATCAAGTTATTTCAATTACTATTGGTTCATTGAAAAATTTTTTTGTTTGATTTTTTTTTTTTTTTCCTCCTCCTAGTCTCACTCACTCAAGAGTAAAATGTGCGTGTACTTTGACAATGCAGGAGTATTGAATATTTGGGTTAATAAAATCAAATAATCATCAATGAATTGAATTCCTAATTTTTTATTTTATTTATTTAATAATTATAAGAATGAATATATACAAGTAATACTAATATCATATCCAAGCAAATGATAATGATAATAATACCAACAACAAATGAATCATTTATTTATTTAACTTTTCTTTGTTTTAAAACAATAGTTTCATCATCAACAAAAATCCCTTTACCTTTATAAGGTTCAGGTTTTTTATGTTCTCTAATAACAGAAGCAAATAATTTAACTTGTTGTTTATCAATACCTTCAATAATTAATCTTGCAGGACTTGGAGTTGAAACTTTTAACCCTTTTGGAATTTTTAATTTTGGAGTAAAAGGTAATCCAATTTTTAAAGAAATTAAATCTTCTTTAGTTTCTTCATTTTTTTCTAAATTTGCTCTATAACCAGTTCCAACAAATTTAACAATTGATAAATGTCCTTCAGTTATACCAATAATATTATTATTTAATAATGATCTATAAGTACCCCATAATGAACGTTGGATTTTATTTTTGGGTTTTTTAACATTAACAATTAAATTTTTATTCGATTCATCATTTTTAATATTTATAAAATCTGGTATTTCAGTACGTAATTTACCTAATGGTCCATTAATAATAACTTGTCTATCTAATTTATAAGTTTGATTCCCTTTAGTAAATGATTTACAAAATTCATGTGGAATTGATTCAATTGAATAATTAACTCCTTCATATAATTTAATAGGTTTTTTACCAACATTCGATAATATTCTACCACTAGTTGAAAATGAACGAATCCCAAATTTACCTATACTATTCATCTCTATCAAATAATGATCCTCTTAAGTTCTTTGGTTGGTCTGTCAATATATATATCTAATATAACCCTCTTGTATTGACTATAGAGGAATGAAGAGAAAAAAAAAAAAAATTTCTCACTTTGGTTTTTGGAAAATTCACCAATGAAAATAGTCGTGTGTATGGTTACAAGTCGATGTGTCACGTGATTCGTTTTTTTGGTTAAAAAAAAATGAAAAGATCTTTTTCACAAAATTATATATACATCTTATACATATATATATATATAAAATACAAACATAATGGATACTACGACTACTCTTATTACTATTATTATTATTATTATTCATCATCCATTTCAGAAGGTCTAATTAAACCACCAACTTGTAAATCTTTTTCTCTTTGAATTCTAGCTCTTTCTTCTTTTTCAATTTCTTTATCTTCAGCAAATAAATAATCAGTTGGATCTCCTCCAAATTCTTTCAATTGAACCAAGAAATCTCTTAAAATAGATTTAAATTTATATAAATCATTGTAAACACTAGTTAATACTTTCAAGAAATTAACCAATTGTTCTTGTTGCAAATTGGCAAATGCAGATGATAATAATTGTGATAAATATTGCTTCAAGAAATCAGAATTACTGGTTCCTTGTGGTGCTTGGTCAGGAGTATATAATGGATTCTTAATAACATTATCTTGAACTAAATGTATCAATTGTGCCAATAGTTGTGATTGATATCTAAATCCAGCTTTATGATCAGGTTGTGTGAAAACATACAAAGTATCTGATAAAATTTGGAAATAAAAATTCTCATAAAATGCTTTGGTAAATGGTGTATCACCCAATTTTTCAACATTTTCAATCAATTCTAATGTTAATGATAATCCATTATCTTCAACTTCTCTATTATTATGCTTAAATGCCCATAAAGCTGCATTAATCAATGATTGGAACGCTTCTCCTGATAATTGCAACAATCCTTGGAATGATTTAGCATTGATTTCTTTCAATAATTTATAAAATTCAACTCTATGTTCGGGATATTCAACAAAATCATTCTTAATCATATCTAATGTACATTCAAAAACATTTTGTAAAATCAAAACCACTCCATCAGGAATTAAATGTCCCGCCTTGGAAACTAATGCAGTTAAACATCTTAAAACTTCAGCATCTCTTGCATCTGGAACATTAGAACTGTAATCTTCTAATACAGCACCAAATAATGGTTGAGCCAAATCTCGAACAATTTCTTGTAAATTATCAGCTTGATTAATATAAGTTTCAATCATCTTCAAAATTTCCTTCTTGATGGTTCTTAATCCTCTAACTTTAGGTGTTTTAGTAGCAATTATACCATCCTTAGCAACAGAATCAGAAATCATTTGTGAAACAGCTTTATACATGGTCAACATATCAACATATAATCCACCCAATTGTGAATAGAATCCAGGTCCTAAAGCTTTACAAACAGATACATTGGTTTTAATAATATTGGCAATGATTTTAACGGTATCAGTATTGGTTAATAATTCCGGATCTTGATGAGCTTGTTGAATAATTGCTGTCCATGCCATATTTGGTAAAGCCATCAATTCTCCCAATAGTTTATCTCTGGCTTCTTTATTATTTTGCGCACTAACGATAATACCACAAGCTTCATAGAAAGTATGAACTTGTTGTGGTTGTAAATCCTCTGTTATAGATTGAATATTATTGATAATTTCATTAATAAAAGGTTCAGATTCATTCAATTGTACCACAACAAAATGTTTCTTACATTTCATGGTAATTTTAATAAAAGTATCACATGCCATATCTTGAACCCCTTCATGAGTTTCATGCATAAATTCAAACAATTTATTAACCACTGTCTTTAAGAATTTCCAATGAGCTTTTAAGAATCTAGGGTATTGACCAACAATGTACATAATATTGGAAGCAACCACTGCTTTATTGTCTTTTCCACGTTTCATTTCTGTCAAGGACAACAAATCCTTAACAACACTAACTAAAAATCTCTTTTCCATATCTTCATTCATGGCACCAGATATCGAACCAATGGCCCAACATAAAGTATTGATATTTTGCCAGGACCATTCACTTTCATCAATTTGTCTAGCCAATTTTTCAATCATAATTTGTTCAGTGTCAACAACATTCAAATGAGTAAGATAAACTAAAACTTCTCTCATGGATTTATACAATTGAATGGTATCACTTTCTTTAACAAATTCACGAACAATTTCTCCTTCGTCATTTTCAACAACCAAAACTTCTTCTGGTCTGGCCATATTTTCAATGATAACTAATCTTAATTTTGACAAAATTTCTGCATATCTATGTTGTCTCAAAGGGAATTTTTCCAAAACAGCTGGATCTGGTGCTCCACCAGAAGATCCACCTCTGAAATTATTACCATAAGTTAATTGCATCATTGGAGATAATTGACTACTTGGTAAATCTCTCATTTCTTTGAATAAATCATAAACAAAACTTGACCAGAAATCTAAAGTTGTTTTAAACAACTCACGTTCTTCAATTCTTGATAATTCTAATAGATAATACAAAGCATTTTGTAACAATTCTCTAGCTTCTTCATGTTTCTCCAACAAAAGTAAATGATTACCCAAAAAGGTACATAAAAACATAGCAAAATCTTGCAAGAATGATTGATCATTAGAAGAAGCAACTTTATAAGAATTCCTCAAATTAGTAGTAATTGGAACAATAGAATAAATTTGTTCCAAAGTATTCTTGAAATAAATCAAAGTTTTTTCATTGTCGCCCGGTAAGGCTGACACTTCAGTTAAACATTTTAATGCGATGGCTCTAGTATCAGCAGGAGCTAAAAATTTAGTAGATAAAAGACTCAATAAATCAGTTTGATAGATATAATCAGTAGGGATCCATTGAATATATTTTAATAAAGCGTTCAAAGTGGCAATGATCAATGAAGGTTTAGTAGTTTTATCTAAAATCTCATAACATAATTTAAAAATTTTTTCAAATTCATTCTTCATACTAATTTTCAATTGTTGAGCTTTAGCTTGAGTTAATTGATCTTGACTATAATCAAAAACTTCTTCGCTTAGTAATTTCAAAATAATCATATTATTTTCACAAACGTTATAAGAAGATCTTGAACTCATGACAATTTCTGGAATGAATTCAGGCCAATTATGTGGCCATTCTTGTTTCAAGACAGAAACTAATGTTAAATCAATCTTATTAATCAAAGCACGCTGAGTTTCAAATTCCTGTTCATTATCACAAAGACTAATAATCATATTGACAATGAAATTTCTAATACCAACTCTTTCATTATCAGGGATAGTTTTCCATCTATATTGAATTAATTTATTCAATGATGACAAAGCGATATATTTTGATTGAGCATTGCTTGAATTTGATAATATTTTATCGGAAAATTTCCATGAATCAGGATGTTCTTGAAATTTGTTCAAAACCAATTGAGCATTTTTTTGATCATTACCTGATCCTTTATAAAAAGTATCAACAACTTGATCAAATAAAGCAATATCTAAATCTTTCGAAAAATCTAAAATTGCCTCCATAATTGTGTTAACCTTTTTAAAGTAATTTCAGAATAATAGACGATGATGATGGTGATGATGATTGAATATTAAAAACTAGTTGGCTTACTATATGGTTTGTTTTTTAGTTCTTTTTTTTTTCTAAGTTGGTTTGTTTTTTTTTTCTTCTTCTTCTTGTTTCTGTCTCTCAGTTATTTTTTTTTTTCGTGCACGTTAGAGATTTTTTTTCCGTTTCCTTTTGTCTGATTGAAACAGGGGAAAGGAAGAGTATGTGTGTGAGAATATGAATCTAAAGCAACGTTAGATGATGATAAACAAATGAATTTAAATAATATGATTCACGTGATCTCAATAGATTCCAATTGATTTGATTGGATACAGTTTTTTCTTCTTTGTTTTGTCTTTTTAAACTTGTTGTAAAACCTTGTGTCGAGAGTAGGGAAAAAAAAAAATTCTAAAAAGGGGGGGAGAGGAGCAAACAAAATGTACAAGGAGAAGGAGGATGGCAATAACCGGTTGTAAAAAAAAAAAAAAAAAAAAGAAAATTTTTTGCTGTCTCTTCTTATTTTTTGTCTGTGGTTGGTTGTCCCATCACTGTCGCATTGAATATTTTAGTCGGATTATTTTTAGGGGGGCCAGTCCATTTCGTTTGATTTCTCGGTGAATTTTGAAAGACATCATCATCATCAGCATCATCACCACCTCTCCTGTATGATCTCTGTAGGACCCTTAGATCTTTACCAAACAACTAAGCCAATATCTGTGTAATTGATATTTATGGATTTTCTTTGGTTGTTAATGTAAATTGTTGTATGGTTGACAACCATTGACAATATTGATTATGGATTTATCTCTGTCTCTCACTCTCACTCTCATATTCTTGCCCTTATTTCGACTTTTCTGTGATGTGCATTGACAACCATTCGTAATTCATACCTATTTGACAAGTATAGGTCTAGTCAATTGATTTGATGTTGCATATTCATAAATCACGACATATGTTTCTTTCAAAAGTAGAAAAATTATTTCCAACATTTGACATATTTTATTTTTTTGCAACATGGGACAGCCCTGTCATTATGTTACAAATTCATTCTACATCAACATATTCATGGTTATCAATATACATAATAACGGTTGAATTACATAATCAATCAGATGAAGAATTATTAAAGTTAATAAATGAAACAATTAAACCACCTGGTATAATCATTCTTAATCAATCTTATTCATGGGATATATTCAATACAATTCAATTAAAAATTATCAACAATAATAAACAAATCATTGTCCTGTTTATTAAAGGAAGTATTATTGAACAAACTAGAAGAATTAATGGGTTTGTACAATTGATTGATGAATTGATTTTAAATATAGATTTTGAAGATATTTCAAAGGAAAAACTTGCATTTTTAATGTTAAATATCCCCGGGTTTATGGAATATCTTGAACTTAACCAACATGAAGAATCTTTAGAATCTACATTTCAAAAATTCGTACTTCATAATAACTCGATTAAGAAAATCATACATAAACTCAAATGAAATTAACATAAATAAATAAATAAATAAACTTAAATTCGTATCTCTTTTTCGCTTTTTATAAGGAATATGTGAAAGCATCGAAAAATATCTATATAATTACAGTATAAATATTAAGCGAACAAAAATATAACTACATAGTACCTTCCATTTTCTTTTTTTTTTTTGCATTAACTTTTGTAATTAGATCATTAGTTTTTAGCAAATGAAACACCTTTTTCAATGTTTTTGGCCAATTGCTCAATGGCAACGTCCAATAATTTCTTTTCATCATCAGAAACTTGGTTCAAAATATCGTATTTAACTTCTACAATACCATTCTTACCCAATTGCACTGGCAAGGAGAAGAAATCTAAATCTTTAACCAATTTCTTAGCTTCTTCAGCACCCTTGATAGAAGAATCCAAGTTCAAGTAAGCACATTCAACAATATCGGATTGACCGTTAACAGCCTTCAAGATAGATTCGGCTAATCTATAACCAGCATAAGCCATTGACAAAGTGGCGGAACCAGCACCATTTTTAGCTTGAACAACTTCATCACCACCGAATTGGACTCTTTTAATCAATTCCTTCTTTTGTTCTTCTGATAATTTATCATAGTATTGTTTAGAGTTACCCAAAGAATACAATGGAACAATTGTTTCACCAGAATGACCACCAACAACATTAATGTTGAAATCAGATGGTTTAGTTTCTTGTGGGTATAATTGAGCAATAAAAGTGTTAGCTCTAACAATATCTAAAGTAGTAACACCGAATAATCTAGCTGGATCGTAAACACCTTTAGCTTTCAAAGTTTCGGCAACAATTGGAACAGTAGAGTTGACTGGGTTAGAAATAACCAAGACAAAAGCTTTTGGAGAGTTTTCAGCAATACCTTCAGCTAAACCTTTAATAATTGAGGCATTAATGTTGAATAAATCATCTCTAGTCATACCTGGTTTTCTTGGAACACCAGCTGGAATGATAACCAAGTCAGAATCTTTCAAAGCAGCAGCTAAAGCAGTTTTATCTTCTTTATCTTTTGGTAAATAAGATTGAGTTTTAGAGTTAGAATTGATGTGACCTAAATCGGCACCAACCCCTGGTACATTGACAACATCGAACAAAGCCAACTCATCGACATTCTTGTCCAATTTAGTCAATAAAGATAAAGGTTGACCAATACCACCTGCTGCACCTAAAATTGCTACTTTAACCATTGTGAATAAATAAATAAATAAATAAATATGTGATTGATATGTGAAATATTAAAAAAAAAAAAGTTGTTGAACTAAAAGAATAAAAGAAAAACGGGGGTTCTATAAAAAAGAAAATTTTTATACTAAGGGAAAACAATTAGTATTTATATCTGTAAGGAAAAAAAAATAAAAAAAGTGAAGAAAATTTTTAGGGTACGATTAATTAATAGGAGAGAGAAAGCATGTGCGCAAGGTTCAAATATTTAATTTTTCCCCACTTAATTGTTTGTTGATTTGATGGGAAGTTTCTGCAAAAAAATTAATGTGTTTCACGTGATTCCGGGATTAAGGAAATATGGGGTAGATTATACCACTTGCATTGAATATAGAGCAAAGTAATTTATAAGATTATCAATCTTGCCCGGGTGGATAAATACGGATGGACTATTCCTTCAGCTGCCGGGGAATTCTCAACGATTAAAACTTAAATTTGAAACTCCGAGGTTTGTTTTTTTTTTTTTTTTTTTCTGTTCTTCTTCTCTTGCACCGCACTTCGAAAACTATGGAGAAAGAGAAATCGGTCACATGTGCACGCACACATGATACACTGTGGAAATACAGCAAAAGACAGAGTTGAATTCCATGCCCCGGACACCCGGCGTTTTGAATTATTGTTCCCGAAAGGAGAATAGTTGAAATAAATAGAAGGTCTGAATCTAGAGCAATGCAGTAGAAGAATGTGAAGAACAATAGGGTAGAACAGGAGAACAGCGATTATTAAAGTATAAATAGTTTGACAAAGTACACTTGATATCACCAAAAATAAGAATAAGAAAAAAATTCTCGACCTATAGAGAATTAATCATCTTTAACCAATCAAAAGCAATGACAGATCTCGAGGAAATTAGGCTAAAAATAAGTATAATGTAAATAATAACAATTAATTTCTGACATTTAACTTCAATTTATTATTACAATCTTCAAGAGTCAAATTGTTAAAAAAAAAAAGAAAAGAACCCTCAGTATGTTCTTGTTGTTGTTGTTTACTACTATGTGGATATTGGAACAGAAAAAGGAAAGGAATGACAAATTAATTATATAATAACTCGTGATTTGAAAAATCACTTTTATCTACATGTTCACTGGTTCTTTTATCCGTTTTTTTTTTTTCTTATATTTAATTATTGCTTCTAAATGGAGTTTTTAGATATATTATATTTTGATCCATGATATTATTAATTGTAAAATTAAAGAAAAAAAAAAGGAACTATGTCAACTATATTACTTTTCTTATTTATACATCATCCTTTCCCCCTGGTTTATATTTTAATTGAAGAGAGACATGTAGAGAAAGATATGGGGAGGCCGCCTTGACAATTTAACAGGTCGTTTCTTTTTTGATCATACATCCCATAGTAGTAGTTAGAATAGGTTGTTAATTACTTTGCAACAGGTTTTTGGTAAAATAACATTCAAGATATTTGATAATCAAACATTATTAACTCAAGGAAATTTAAATTCAAATCATGTCGAGATAAATACATTTTTGGTACCACGAAAAAGTTGTGGAACCAAATCAGTGGTGTTACGTCATTGTGCCCAGGGCGAGGTTGCATAAAGAAAGAAAAAGAAAAAGTAAAAGAAAAAACTAAGCAAATGTGGGGATTACAGAGAAGATGGAATCTATACACAAATGAGGAACAAGTGGAATAATATCTGTTACAAATAATAACACCATTAATAATAATAGAACCAAATAGAAGAGTCACTCATGCACACTCACTCACTCATATCTGATACATCCCCTCCTCCTCCCCTTACAATAGAGATTTTATTTTTTGAAGTTTCAATCAGAAATTATGATAAATTACATTAAAAATTCATCACGATATATCCCACCTTTTTAGTCCACACCCCCCCCCCTCCACTTTGGTTTCTCCACGTCGTCTATTACTCGTACATCACTCGCCCGTCATTGACTACTTAAACTCAACCACGAGATGAGAATAGAAACAAGCCAAGTTTTTTGTTTTCTGTTGTTTTTGCATTCTTTAATATATTGCGATAATTGACCCGAAGTTAAATAATATTCAAGTTGTTGAAGTACAACAAAATGTATTAACCGCGCTGATGGAAATATGACCCCCTCTTACCCAAAAATTGAAGAAATCAAACCACAATTGTAAAGGGATAAGAAGTAAATCCATCATCTGTTGTATTTTTCTTTTTCACCGGAGCAACTGTATTACAATTTAGGTTTATTCTGGATATACTGTATACCATTTGATAGCGAATTATAGTGTGAGTGAATGAGTGAATGAATGTGGAGAATTTTAGACAATTGCAAGTATATTGTGCACTTCTACACTACCACTAGCTAAAGATAACACAAAGGTGGTTGTGTGCAGGATATTATTTTAGCTCATCCAAAATGTTTTTTCTTTTCTTTTTTTTCTTTTTTGCCAGATTTTCCCAAAAAGAAAAAAAAATTTTACACAGTATAAATATGAATATGAATATGAATATGAATATGAATATAAATATAAATATAAATATAAATATGAATTAAAAGAAAAAAGTAAATGATTTTTAAATTTTTGAAAAATAAATAAATTAATAAACTCTTCTTCTTCTTCTTGTTGTTGTTCAATACAGGGTTGTCGAAAACTTACTTATTAGAAGAAATTATTCACAGCGTCACGTTAGGTAGGTCCCATTAAACTTATTCTTTTTTTTTTTCCCCTTATCAAAAAAGGACACAGAACAGAATATTGACACCACGACTGATACATCACACATCACGCACTTATCGAAATTTTTCAATCAACATTTCATCATTTCATTTTTTGCATTTTTTTTTGATTTATTTTTTTGATTGGACTAGACATCATTAACAGGTAAATCTTTTGATTCGGTGTATTCCCATTATTAGCCATGTCTCCCCAACATAGAAGACAATCATCTACTTCAAGTGATGATGATCCTTTCGAAATAGCCGAAAGTTACTACGGTGAAGATAGAAAGAAGAAATTAAATAGAGTAAGAACTTTTAGTACCTTTGAAAGAAGTTCAAGATTTACTCCCGATTTGATTCATTCTCAACCTCCAAGTTCTCATTTCCAACCTCCTCCTATTAGAGAATCTCCTGAACCTCCCTCAAGTTCTTCATCTTCTTCAACTCCAGGAAATGTAACCCCTCAACCTACTCATCAACCTCAAATTCATTTCAATCTTGATTTTCATGATCGTAATGGCTCAGCTGTTCATTCAAGTGATGATGACGACGACGACGATGATGATGATGATAACGAGGATCCAATTGGTGGAAGAAAAAAAATTATTCCTGTTCCAATACGACCAGTGCCAATTTCTCCAGCAACTTCTCCTGATGATACCACCACCAAATCAAATATTACTCAAGATCCATTAAATTCAACTGATATTATCCCTCATCCAACTGGGTTCAAAGGTCCAATAGAAAGAACTAGAAAACCTTCAATTATCCCCATTTATAATGATGAAATTCCTCAAGATTCTGTTGCTAGTCTTAATTCAAGTAGAGAAAAATTCCATTTAAGAAGACAATCTTTAGATGAAAATGATTTACGTCCAAAGAAATTCTATATTAATGATGTTCAAGGTACTTTAGATGAATTATTAGCAAATGAAGACACTGATAATAATTGTCAAATTACAATTGAAGATACTGGTCCAAAAGTATTACGTTTAGGTACAGCAAATTCATTGGGTTTTTATCAAACCTCTGTTAGAGGTACTTATATGTTGAGTAATTTATTACAAGAATTAACCATTGCCAGTAGATTTGGAAGACATCAAATTATACTAGATGAAGCAAGATTAAATGAAAATCCAGTGAATAGAATGAAGAGATTAATCTCTACTCAGTTTTGGAAAAGTTTAACTAGAGAAGTTACTAAAGATAATATTGTTGATATGTCAAAGGATACTAAGATTAAAGAATCATGGGTTGATGAAGATGGTAAGCTTCATGAAAATCAAGAATCTCATAGAATTTATGTCCCATTTAATCGTCCTGATCAATATGAATTCTTCAATCTGATTAAACAAGCAAGAGATGATATTCACTTGGATGTTCAATATTTACCTGAAAAAATCGATGCTGATTATATCAAATCAATCAACAAGAAACCAGGATTATTAGCCATTGCCACCAAACCAGATCCAAATGATTCCAAAAATTTAATCAGTTGGCCATATGTTGTCCCTGGTGGACGTTTCAATGAATTATACGGTTGGGATTCTTATATGGAAACTTTAGGTTTATTAACTGATGTATTGCCAGGTAAAAATTTAAGACATTTAGAATTAGCTAGAGGTATGGCTGAAAATTTCATTTATGAAATTCATCATTATGGTAAAATTTTGAATGCTAATAGATCTTATTATTTAGGTAGATCCCAACCTCCATTTTTAACTGATATGGCTCTTAGAATTTTCAACAAATCAAAAGAAGTTTTACCTGATGAATCCAAAGATAGATTAGATTTCTTGCAAAGAGCAACTTTGGCAGCTATTAAAGAATATGAAACCATCTGGTGTGCTAAACCAAGATTAGATGAAAAAACTGGCTTATCATGTTATCATCCAGAAGGTAAAGGTGTTCCACCAGAAACTGAGGCTACTCATTTCGATGCTGTTTTAAAAGAATATTTAGAAAAATATGATAATATGGATCAAACTGAATTTATTGAAAAATACAATTCTGGAGAAATTCAAGAACCTAAATTAGATGAATATTTCTTACATGATAGAGCAGTAAGAGAATCAGGACATGATACAACTTATAGATTAGAAGGTAAATGTGCATATTTAGCCACTGTTGATTTGAATTCTTTATTATATAAATATGAAAATGATATTTCCCATATTTTGAAAACATATTTCAATGATGATCTTGAAGGTAATTCATCTAAAATTTGGGATGAAAGAGCCAAACAAAGAAAATTAAATGTTGATAAATATTTATGGAATGAAAAGGATTCTATTTATTATGATTATAATGTTCATGAAGAACAACAAACAGATTATGAATCAGCAACTGCATTTTGGCCACTTTATTCAAAACTTGCATCTGAAGAACAAGCTTCTAAATTAATTGAAAATTCATTATCTAAATTTGAAGAATATGGAGGTTTAGTAGCAGGTACTTTGAAATCTAGAGGAGAAGTTGGATTAACTCGTCCTTCAAGACAATGGGATTATCCATTTGGTTGGGCTCCTCAACAAATTTTAGCATGGATTGGTTTAGTTAATTATGGTTATGATAAAATTGCTCAAAGATTAGCTTATCGTTGGTTATATATGATGACTAAATCTTTTGTTGATTATAATGGTGTTGTGGTTGAAAAATATAATGTTACTAAAGGTGCTGTACCTCATAGAGTTGATGCTGAATATGGTAATCAAGGTTTAGATTTTAAAGGTGTGGCAACTGAAGGTTTTGGTTGGGTTAATGCTAGTTATTTATTTGGTTTAACATTTTTAAACTTATATTTACAACGTGCTTTAGGTGCTTTAACTGAACCAAGAACTATCTTAGACCGTTAATCGTTTTGGTTTCAGATTGTTTTGATGTTTGATTTTTTCATATGTATACATATATATTCTTGAGTGTGATTTAGTTTTTTTTGTTTTATTAATAGATAGATATTTTTATATTTTCCTTCAGCAAGTTCCTCTTTAGATATCACATTAGACTTGGTTCGATATTTTAGTCATGATATGTCATACCTATTCAGCAGCCTCAGATCCATCACTGGATTGACACGTTGAAAATATTGTTCTTAGTATATGAATCTGAAAAAGGAAATTCTAAGCCGCGTGCTGTTACTAAATTTGGAAAAACACTAGACGGCAAGGTGGTACCGAGTACTCCGATTATGTAATCTCAATCAAATTAAGCCAATCCACACGACAAGGCACTTTACTACGAAATTTTAAATTTTTGAAATTTTTACAATAAACTTATTCATTCATTCTTCAAAAACAACCAAAAATACAAATCCAGTTGATTTACTCCATCATATATTAGTTGATTGACCTTTCCTCTCTTCCCTCCGCTTCCCCCCAGCAAGGCAATTATCCAGCTTAGAAAGGAAACGTAATATCGGTGATTAGGTAAATTATAAATGACAATGAATAATCGACGACCAGGTATGATTGGTATGAATACATTCACCAATGAAATTCTATCTTCAAATTCATTTCCAACTGTTACCACTACAACATCTAGTACCACTACAACAACAGCAACAATGACGAATAGTGTTCCACTACATACATTTCCTTCGGGTTCAGTTCTATCATTGCCTGATCTTAGTGAGAATGGAAGAGATTATTTAGAAGATGAAATATCTACTATTTTAATTAATAGTGATCCAGAAGAATGTAATGAGAATTTTCTGATTTATTTAAAGATTATATTGGATAATATTTATATTAACAAACAACCATTATATAAAGATATTTCAAAATATTCATTGAAATTAATTAAATCAAATTTATTTACTAAAAATTTTAAATTTTGTGTGGGGAAAATCATTGCATTTTTAGAAACTTTTACTGTATTAACTAAATTCAGACTCGAAGAAGAAGAAGAAGAGGAGCAAATTAATGAAGATGATGAAAGAGCTAAATATGAAAGTGAATGTTTAAAAGAATTTTTATGTATTGTTTTATTATTATTGATTAAAATTAAAAATACTGAACATGAAAAAAATAGTAAAAATATAGACTTTAATGATGGAGATGTTCCAAAAGTTAAAGATGATGAATTATCATTGATTCCAGTAAATGAATTATTTGAAACATTTAGAGAATTTAAATTAATGTCTATTTTATCATCATTTATATCAACTCAAATAATTGCCATTAATAATCAAGAATCAAAATTTGTTATATTGAAATTTAGTTGTGATATAATTTTTGAATATTTTTATCAAGTTGAAATGTTGAATAATGAAGAATTGAATGAATTAACTAAACATGATTTAATACCTACTTTAATTAAATATTTATTAAATAATGATGATTTCCATAATTATGATTTAGATGGGGATGAATTTGAAGATGAATCAAGATTAATTGCTTATGAAGAATTGAAATTATTATTATTGATAAATGAACAATTTTTAATGAAATCTTATTATGATAAAAATTTAAATAATTTAGTATTTGATGAATTATTGAAAAATGTTGAAAATTTAAATCAAATTACTGGATTAATAAATCTTTTAATTTATCATTTGAATAGAGAAGAATCTCAAATTATCAAGATATTAATATTGAAATTTTTATATTTGGTTTTTGTTTCAAGTTGTACTTGTAAATTGATTTATTTAAATGATTTGAAAATATTAATTGATATCATAATTAGAGAATTAAATAATACTGATGATGATAAGAAAATCTTAACCATGACTTATCTTCGAGTTTTATATCCAATATTGATATTTTCTCAAATTAATGAAAATGATAATTATAAAGGTTATAAGAATAATCAAATTTTACAAGTTTTACGGGAAATTATAATCAATTATGAAACTAAACTACAAGATTTATCAAGAAATGATTCAAATGATGAAGATAATAGTATTTCAAAATTAGCAATTAAATGTATGCATGTTAAATGGTTAAAAAATCCATCTCAACCAAACCAACAGCAACACCCACAACATCATCATCAACAACAACAACAACAAGGGACATTTAAAACAGAATCTCCTGAATCAGATGAACAAATTTCAATTCAATCAACTAATTCAAAAGAATCATTGACTGGTTCATTCACAAGAGTTGCTTCAGTTCGTGCATCTTCAAGAAGTGATTATCATAAACATACAACAACTCATAATATTGTACGTAAAAATAGTGGTAAATCTAAAAATTCATCAAATTCTTTTAATAATCAAAGATCTTTAATGATTGAAGAAAATAATGGGAATGTATTTTTATCTAAAATATCTAAAATTTCTTTATCTGATCAATCTACTACTACTCCATCTAATCCCCAACAACAACATCATCATCAACAACATCAACAACAACCATCTTTAACAACAACAACAACATTAGAAACAACAACTTCTATACATTCAGATCAAATTTCAATAACTAGTAGTGTTGGTACTTCAGATAGTAATATTTTAGATTTACCTGATGAATATTTAAATTCAAAACCATTACCTAAAATCCCATTACCTACAAAAGCTAAAAGAACTTTTAATTTATTCAACAAGTAATAATTCTTCAACTTCTTCAATTAATTCATCTACTTCATTGAAACAAAAAGCATTAAAGAAAAAAGGCTCCCACCTTCCAACCTCCTCCTTCCTCCAAGAACGTAAGAAAATAGTTTTATCTATTGGCCTTTTTATTATTATTATATTATTATAATTTAAATTCAAATTAAATAAATAGTTAAATATAACTATATACGTTACATATTACACATTACATATTACATACTAATGTCTTCTTTAAAACTTAATACATCATCAAATCTTAATCCATTGATTTCTGTTTTGGTATAACAATCCAATTCTTTCTTTATAATTTCATCTTCTTCAATAGCATCATGTTCATCTGTAATGACATCACTTGAAGCAACTAATACCAAACCTCGAGATCTAATTAATGGAATTAATTTGGGTACTAAATCTAATAAATGAATTGAAGTAATTAATCCAATTAAATTATTATTTATTGTAAAATTAACCGCTTCTTTAATTGATCTATTAATTAAATCAACATCTCTTGAATAATAATTATTTGATGATTCAATAAGTAATCCATTAGTTGATCTTTTTTCAAATTTATTCAATTTATTATTATATTTAATCCCACTCATAATTAAAAATACCGGAAAGTTTGGTTGTTTCCAATTTAAAATTTTACAAATTAATGAATTTGATGAAAGGAATATAATAGATCGATGAATTTTAATTTTATTTGATCTAATATGATTGAAAACTTTGCTCAATGTATTATCAATAAATAAATTCAAATTATCTTGGATATTATTAATAAATGGTAAATTATTCAATTCATAAAGTGATGGAAATACAATTTCTAAATTTAAATTAATCTCAACATTTAATACTTCCAATATTAATTCCAATGGGAGATAAATTATTTGCAACATTTTCTTAATCAACTCAATATCTTTATTGGTTAATTTAGATAAATCTTGAATAACTTTATTATAGTCAAATAAATCATTGGTAATTGAGTTTAATTGATTCAATGTTAAGTTTGGTAAATATAAATCAATATTATCAGTAATTGAAATAGACCAACTTGGACACACAATCGGTGTACCATCACTTAATAAACACACTTTGATTCGTAAATATTCACCAGATAATGATGTAGCAGTAACAATAGAAGATGAAGGTTTGGTGGCCTCAGGCGGTACGTTACCTGCTGCATTACCACCTGCTGCTGAAATATTACCTTGACTATTGTTATTGGATGGATTTCCTAATATATTATTCCCACTTGCTGGGGATAAGAAATTATTAGGTGATAATCCGCCTGCGGCGTTCAATTTTAATGTTTGCTTGTTTTTAACAAAACTAGTAGAACTCTTCCAATAGGTATCAAATTTAGATGTTTCGAGTAATGTACCAGAATATGGGAATATCACTTGATAATTAAACTTCAATTCACCAATATTTCTTAATCTTAAATCAAATAAAGGTAACAGCACAGAACTAACCTCTGGTGAAGTACTATTCAAATGTTCAAATGACAATGCAGTGGTTTTGGCAATTAATCTGGTACCGAATTTAGGAAATATTTCAAAATCAATTCTAAAATCATGCAATGAATCAATGTCTGTTTGGAAAACACAATTACTTGAATTGTTGGAACTATTATTGTCACCAATTGGTAAGAGTATATTTCTTGGTACAATATCAGATATATTTGATGTAAGTGTGATTCTTCCTGGTTTCAAATCAGCAGTTGAATTAAACAAATTGATAAATTCTAGATCAGATGGAAATATTAATTCAATCAATACTTTTTGCTCCAAGAAATTATGACCATATCTTCTTAATGGTAAAATTGGTGGTGGCAATTGCAAATCTGGTATACTATCAACATTGTTAGTGTTGTTCGTTGTTTTCTCCAAATCCAACAGCCCTTCTCCATCTTCTTCTTCACCTGAGTCTAAATCATTGACTTCTCCCAAAATAGACATGGAATTAGAATTGGTAGAATCAGTGATCATCTTGGTTGGTTTGAACTCATTCTTGTGATAGCTTAACAATTCATTAATCACACCAATATGTCCCTCGACAACACAATAGTATAAGACATTATATCCATCTTCATCGACTATGTTCAATTTCGCGCCAAATTTAACTAACTCCTGAGTGGTCTTGACATGTCCTTCAGCAGCAGCATAGAAAATAGGAGTCCACTTATTAAATTTGTCCAATTTATTGACCTCAGCTCCATATTGAATTAACAATCTGATCAACTTGTAATGCCCCTGTCTTGATGCCACATGTAATGGTAACAACCCTTCAACATCTTGTCGATTAATTAATTTTTTTATTAAATCCTTAGACTTTTCATTGGATAAAAAGTACTCCAAAGTTTTATAATCACCAAATTTACATGCATAATTAATTGGCAAATATTGTAATGTTTCTTTACTTGTTTCAGGGAACGGATTAGACCCAAACTGGACAAGTTTTTTAATAATATTGAAATGTCCATGTTTAATAGCCAATAACAATGGCGACATGGAGTCTTTATCCAACTTGTCTATATGATCGGTAGGAAAACTTACTAATAACAAGTCCAATAAATCAGCACGGTTCATTTGGGCAGCATAATGTAAACATGTTCTCCCATTAAAATCGTTACAGATTAGTAAATTTGATCTTTCTTCATTAGATAATTTCTCCATAATGTACTTGACAATGAAAGTTCGTGAATGATTAATTGAATCGCTAGAATTGACTACTTTAACCCCATTATTAATTACAACGTGCTCTTGTTGAGATGAAGCAGGTGGAATTGAACAACATTCATGTAAAATTGTCTTGTTGTTATTAAAGTCGTCATTCACAAAGGTGAAATCAACATCAAAGTTAACTGTCTGTAAAAATGATTCAAGAAATGAATCAGAAATTTTAAGATTGGCAATTGATAATAAAAAAATCTTTGAAACTTTGTATTTAACAACCGGTGTAAATAATTGATCAGGAATCTTATGACTTCCGTTGACTTTATCAACCCATCTGGCCAATAATTCCAAATCTGGGACTTTGATAGTAGCAACATTTACAAAACTTGAATACAACTCATCAATTTCATTATTATTTGGTTGATTACTCACAATTGATGAATGTCTGGAAAAACTATCTTCCGGTTGATCATTAGATTGAGGAGCTGGTGATTCTCTAATTATAGAACTGGAATGAAGAGTTGCGGAATTGGCATTGAAGTTAAGCAAACAGGTATAATCACCATCCATAACACTTTCAATATCAAACAATGACTGGGTAACTAAATCACTCAATTCGTTGATCTCATTCTTATGGAAAACAGGTTGAACGCTCACTGCTGTGCTAATAAACAATTCCTTTGTGTGAGATTTAGATCTTTTATCCCATTTCTTAACCACTTTGGAAAACCCTGTTTCATTCAATTCGATAAATTGTTGTAATCTTAATAAATCCTGATGAATTTTTTTGAAATTCTGATATAAATTCAAAAAACTGATGGAATTCTTAAAATTTGCATTTGCTAAATTATCACTATCCCCTTTTTTGTTCAAATATTCATTCGATTTATTAAACAATTCATATTTCTTCATCAATAATAAATTTAAGTTAACAGACAAATTTGCTTGCTTCTCCAAATAAAAGGAGTTCACTTTGTCTAGTTCCCTTTCAACTCTAAAAAAGAAAGACGCTTTGTTTTCTTTGAGAGCTTGTTGGATTTCTAAGCTTGTAATTTCACCATTGGGGTTGCTAGGAATAGCCAACTGTTTGATCAATTTCTTAAGAGATTTGTAATCAATGAAATGACCTGAATATTCTGGTAATTCCAATTGTCTCGACGCAAGATACTTCCCAAACTTCATGATGATTGATTATAACTATCTGCGAATCAAGATACTAAAAAGGAACGTTGTCTCAATGGAAAAGATAATGAAAATGAAAATGAAAAAAGGGTAGTTATGAATAAATTAAATTTGGCGACCACAATGATTTAGAAAAATTTATCATTCTCTTTCGCACGTGTACCCACCGTGGAGAAATTTTTCTTTTGTCTTTTTGGCAATATAAAAGTTGTTACACAAACATGTAAATCACGTTACTTGCGGTCACGCGTGATTTGATCTACGATTTCTCTTCTTTCGATGGCAACGATGAGATCAGCGGTTACAGTATTGTTTGTTGTTCAATTATTCACTAACAAAGAATAATAATAATATTACTATATACTTCTGTGATGCAAACTAAATACGCAAAATACTACATACACATTTATATATTCAAGCACTTAAAGCAAATAGAATACTCTTAGTCTTATTTAGCAGCTTCTTTTTTAGCATTATCGAAATGTTCTTTGAAAAGATCAGCATTTTCTTTGTTACCGAATCTGATGGCCAAAGTTTGAGCTTCTGGTTCACCTTCAGAAACATCAGCGGTAACAGAATAAACCCAAGATCTGTCACTACCGATATTTGGTTTTAATTCATAATCTGCGGAGATCAAATGGTTGGCACAGATTTTCAAAGTCTTGTCTCTTCTCATCAAAATTCTAACTTTACCAGTTACTTTATGTTTCAAGAATTTAACATCACCAGTACCTCTTTCTTTCCATTCTTTAGTGTCGGCATGGAATCTAAATAATTTGGCTCTAACTTTGTATAAAACTTCTTCATCTTCTTCGTTGGTTTTAACATCGACTTTTTTATCTAATTGAATAACTGGAGTGAATTCAACGTCGGCTTCTTCTTCTTCGGCAACTTCGTTGTCATCGGTTTTCTTTGATTCTTCTTCCTTGGTATCTTTTTTTTCTTCGTCTTTTGGTTCTTCTTTCTTTTCCTTCTTAGCACCAAACATTGAGAAGACATTAGCGGTTGGTGGTTTTGGAATAGAAGTGGTGGATTCTTCAGTGGTCTTTGGTTTAGTATCTTCAGCAGACATGATGTGATGTGTATATGTAATGCAGAAATGCAGGTATGAAAGGTGAAAATTAAGGAATGATTATTATGATTAACAAAAAAAAAAATTTTTTTTTTCTCTGTCTTTTCTTTTCTTTTTCCTTTCTGGTTCTATTTTCGACTTTTCGATTTTTTGTTTGTCGTCGTGAACTTCGTGCCAATTTTGTGTGCTGCATTGTGGCATTGAACATTGTACACACTCACATACTAGTTAGCAGGAGACCATGACAAGAACCAATAACGGTACACCTTTATAGATACTAAATGTATGTATTATTACATTCCATATAGTTACATATTTATATACAAGATTACCTCTTCTACTTACTTCTGGTTAAAACAGAATTGGTCAATAATTCCAATGCACTTCTAGCTTCAGAGTCAGGTAAACATCTTAAATTCTTCAATGCTTCATGACAATACATGGTGGCCATTTCTCTTGTTTTTTCAACCCCATTATATTTATCAACAGCTCTTCTGGCTATTTCAACATCACCTGGTTGACTGAACTTTCTGCCAATTAATTCACCTAATGCTGGTTCTTCTTTCCATGCATACAATATTGGAGCAGTTGCCAATCCCAATTTCAAATCAGCTTGACTTGGTTTACCAATAGCTTTATCACTACTAGTATAATCCAACATATCATCGACTATTTGGAAACATAATCCCAAATTTCTTCCAAAACTATAACAGTTTTCAATGACATCATCTTGAGCACCACTTAAAACAGCTGCTGCACGACAAGACTTGGACATTAATGAGGCTGTTTTCAAATATGTTTTGTGCAAATAATATTCAAATGCAGCATCAACATTTGTTTCATGGTCAACAGTTCTAACAGAATAATCATGGAGTTTGGTTGGAACTTTACCTGTAGGACGAGGGATTTCTTTAACTTCACCATCATTTACTATTTGATCATCATTGTTGTTTTGTATAACGGTATTCTTCAATTGCATAAATTCCCCTTCAACCAAATTGGCAATGGTAGTACTCAACAATTCAATAACTTCTGGGTTTCTTAATCTGGCGATGGCAACAGAAGCTCTTCCCAATAAGAAATCACCTGCTAAAACAGCCATTTTATTTGTAAATGCAATATTCCCACTTGGTCTACCTCTTCTGGAATCAGACAAATCGATGACATCATCATGCAATAAACTAGCAGTATGGATCATTTCCACAATCTCAGCCAATCTTCTTTGTTTAGGTAATATTCCAGTAGTGTTTCCATCCAATATAGGTAATCTATCCATTGGTTTGCTTAAAGGATCCAAGATGACTTTTGGATTAATTCCATGTAAAATAGCCAATGGGGATAAAGAATCATCGACTGATTTACCAGCAATTGTGCTATTTTCAGTAGTTGGTGTACCATTGAATTTAGTTTGATCAGTAACATCAAAAGTATCAATTTGTATTCTATTTCTTTGTTCAATTGGGATTTTCAGTAAAGCTTTAGATAAAATTAACACAATTAAAGGACGAACATTTTTCCCTTCGGCTTCAAAATAATACGAACTGACTCGATTCAAAACAGGGTGTCCTGACCCAATCAAACTCGCTATAGACTTTGCTAAATTTGACATTTCATGACTTACTATTGAGAATGGGTCTTCAAATTTACTAGCTGGTGGAGATACCAATTTTTCAGCTGTTTCCACTGCAGTTTTAAACGTGGAGTTGGAATAATTGTTTACAAAACACCTTGTCTTTAGTAATCGTGGAGATCTCCTAGTGATATTTCTAATTGAAAGCATAGCAAGTGAATGTGATGATGAGGTATTCTATAAAAAGATTGCTAAATCAGCTAATAAATTGAGTTGAATTTGGTGGGACTATGAGCGAAGAAAAATGAAAAGCAATTTTCAGTTTTTTTTTTTCTTTCTCTCGCAATTTTCATCTTCTGTGATTGAACCGAGTGTCTCGAATTAATGGCTAAATAAAAATTTTTGATGAGCTTGTAATGTCGCATTTATTACTGTCTCATAATGAAGCAATGGACTTGCTGCTTTTTTGCAGCATGTTAGTATCGCATATGATGACGAATCCTTTCTGTTTCAAGATTATACAAAAAATAAAACTGTTAGTTAGGACCCATGTATTGCTTGTTGTCGCCTTTTGTTACTTTTCCTGAAATCATGGTTATAGCTGATTGGTAGCTCTAATAAACTAATCAGTACTCTCTCGTTTATTAACTTATGAATTATAGACGTTGTTGTAGTTTCCTTTTTAACAGGTAACTTGTTGTATGTCTAGTATTTCAGCTAGAGTCTACAGTTGAATTTTAGTTTCAAGAATTTATGTAAGAATTTGATCGAATTTTCCATCAAAAGTCAATAAACTCTCCCACCAAAACTTATACTACAATACAAGGAATTATATTGACTGATGATACTAAATGACCATATAAACATCACATCACGTCATACTCGACGTGTTTGACACCCATTTAGGTTGATTCGAAATTGTCTTTGCTGATCCATGTTGACAACCAACCAACTCGGTCGTGTTATTAGGCGAAAAATGTCAATACACCTGTAATTCACTGACGTTGTCAAACTACCCAAAATGGACAGTAATCGTTTTGGTAACAACATATTAAACTGTTGTGTACCCTGGATATGTATTTGACTGATAAACATCAATTTTAGTCCCACTACATCTCTAAAATCCATTAGTTTCTTGACTATGAGTACATATCTTAGAAGGTCCGCAATCTTCACCTACAACAAGAACAGCTTCTATGGCCAAGTTGGTAAGGCACCTCACTAGTAATGAGGAGATCATAGGTTCGAATCCTGTTGGAAGCATTTATTTTTTCCATTTACACTCACACAAACCCAACCCATCCAGACTCCGCACCACCACCACCATATCTAGCGGAGACTTCGTGTTAAGGAGTTTTATTCTTTTTTTTTTTTTTTTTTCAGTTTGTCCCACATCTCAGTAATGTTCAAGGGCCAGACTGCATTGGTGACTGGTGGATCACGAGGAATTGGATTAGTTCTAAGTAAGAAATTAGCATCAGAAGGAGCTACAATTACCCTACTTGCACGAGACGAAAAGAGACTACAACAATCACTAGAAGAACTATCTACTTCACATGGTCAGCAACATTCATATCAAGCACTTGATCTACTTCGGTTAATTGAGCAAAAACATCAACAACATCATCATCATCAACTTCATCAACATGATGTGTATTTGGGATCACCTAGTATATTAATCAATTGTGCTGGTGTTACTAATCATTCATTGTTACATCAAACAACAGTGGATGAAATATTCAATACTATTAATGTGAATCTAACTATACCTATAATATTAAGTCAAATGGTAGTGAAGAATATGATTAGGAATAAGAAACTTAATCCTTCGATATTGAATATTCTGTCAGTGTTATCAATGACAAGGTATTTCATTCCAGGGACATCGGTTTATGCTGCTTCGAAAGCAGGATTATTGGGATTCAGTCAGAGTTTATCACATGAATTGAAAGGAAGAGTTCGTGTGAATGCATTGATGCCTGGATTAGTTAAAGAAACAGATATGGGATCTAATGTGAATGCAGATGTTACTGTGGTTTCAATGGAATCGGTTGTTAATGAAGCAATGAGAATATTACGAGATACTACGATAAATGGACAATGTATAGTTTTAGATAAATAGTATGTTAGTTATTTTCATATAACCAGTATAAAAAGTCTTCACTATCAAACCCTAATTTAACTGCAATTTTTGCTGTTTTGTCCACAGAGTCTATTTTAGATTTTGTCTCCGGATAGATACAATATTGTCCAATGGTGTCAACTGTATCTAAAAGTCCCTTGTAGTTGACATATAATTTCATATACTGTCCTCCTTGTTGTGAAAGAATAGACAACTTTTCCTCTGAATATTGACGAAGTCTTTTTATGGAGTTGAAGACAACTTTGTTATTGTTAAATCCTCGATTGTAATATGGTAACCAATGACGTACGACTTCTAGTAACAACTTGTATATCTCTTTAAAATGAATGTATGCTTCATCATAGGATGTCAACTTTTTACGTGTCTTTTGAAGTATCCTCACCATCATCATAGCTATAACGTTTGTATTCTTTTCATATTGATACACACCATAGACCTGTTCCCTGAAATAACCTGACAGTAGTTCGTGAACAACTTCTAATTCTTCAAATAGATCTAAAGATATTTTGTACGGTATAATTTCCAGAAGTAGTTGTTGGTTCATAAATGGAGCCCAGTAATTCACAACATACAAACTCCAAAACACCAATATTGTATCATTGAATGATAACCCATTCAATTTTTCAACATTCGTAGTAGAAATATCAGGAAATGTGAAATACTCGTAACTAAGAAACAGTCCCAATTTTCTCAAAAAAGTACCCTGCATTAACAACCAATGCATCAAGACAGGAACAAACATATAAAGCGTAGTCTGTGAATGAATAACAATAAGACGTATAATATACCCAGCAAATAACTCCCTTGTATAATTTACAGTAATAGACATTGGTTCCATTTCTACCTTCATCCAATCATCAAGATCTTCATACAATTCTTGATTAAGTTCTTTTATGGACTCATTTACCAGTGAAGGATCAAATAAAGATACATTATTTAGTCTATAATATGTGGTACGGGTAGATTCTGCCATTTCTTTACCTATTTCAAATGCACATCTTGATGATAATTTCCATTTGTGTTCTTGCTTTGGCGCCAATAATAATAGAATAGACTTGACAATATGAAATAAATCGGTATATGACTTGTATAATTCTGGTGTAATAAATGGCCGTAGAGATCTTAGTCTATCATCTGAATTTATGGGATTGTAGAAATCAGGAATAGGTTCTTCTCCAAGTTTTGGTCTTTTTGTAGTATGCAATCTTTGTTGTTTGTGATTCAGATGAGGTGTTGTTTCATTGAGATGTTTATTGGATTTACAATCCTTGTTAATTTTTGAAATGTCAAAGTCGAAAACCAATGGATTCTTCGAATAGAGATCATTCAACGCATGGATCTTGGATAGTAAAGGTCGTAAAACTCTTCTGAATCTAGTCGTTGATAACTGATCCGACATGTGCTGGGTAGAACAAACGGGATATGAAAACACAATTGATTCTCCTTGAATTTTTTCTAGTATAATAATGAGAGATAATAAATGAGTTATTATGCAATATCAATTACAACATTGATTCGATTCAAGTAAGTAAGGCGATCAATTACAAAAGAAATATACTACAAGTCCATAATTGGTGAATATAAAAACATCAATAATACATTGTATATTTATAAAACAATTGCTCTGAATAGGTTAGTAGATGCTAATCAGTGATAGCATTTGATGGGAATAATCTCCCGATACACAAGCACTAACGGAATCAATCAGTTAACACTAAAAGAAAGTTCCTTAATATCCATATATATCAATAAAACAAGATTTATTTAATTTACCATAATTTTATTTGTAAAGAAAGGATATGGGCGTGCTGAGTTGTTCATCAATGTTGTGTCATTGTACACGACCGCAATTTACACACAAGCACGACCAGTTGTCACTATTTTTGATTTTTCTATCAGCACACAATAAGATTTCATCTCCATACATGAAAATCCAATTTTGCATGCAACCGACAATGCTTCAAAACGTTCTTGCTATAGGGTTACTAGTACCAATTGCATTGGGGAAGTTACGTGGTGTCAGTCCTGATAATGAACATTTGTACCAACCAACCATAGAAAATGGTCAACAATATTGGCACTGTTTGAACGATTCAAGTATTAAATTATCATTTGATCAAGTCAATGATGATTACTGTGATTGTCCTGATGGATCAGATGAACCAGGTACTAATGCCTGTTCTAAACCACTTTTTAAATTCTATTGTACAAATGAAGGACACTTTCCAGGTTATATTGATCAATTTAAAGTAGACGATGGAATTTGTGATTATGATATTTGTTGTGACGGGTCTGATGAATTAGGGATATGTGAAAACAAATGTGGAGAGATACATCGTCAATTCGAAGAATACCAGACAAAAGTTGAGAAATCTATTAGCGGAGCATTATCCAGAAAAGAAGGAATTCTTGCAATTGCTAAAAGAAAGAGAGATCACTTAATCAACCAATTAAAGAAATTGGAACAAAGTTTACCTGCCAAAAAGATGGAATTGAATCAGTTACAGTTGGAACTCGAGGAAAAAGGAGATGAAGATTTTTCTGTCTATGATGTATTGGGTGATCATATCGCTGATTTGGCAACAAGATTAGAATCACATAAGAAAGATATCATTAAACAAGAACATCAGATTCAATTGTTGGAGAAATTATTAGAGAAACTTTCCAATGAGTACAATCCAAATTTTAATGATCTTGCAGTTAAGGAATCAATTCATAAATACCAAGAATATATTTCAAATAAAGACGAGGAGATCAAAGAAGATATCAAAGAGACTAATAAAGTACTCCATCAATTAGCTGAGAGAGCAAAATCTATGGTTCACAATGGTGGTGATAACGTGTATGTCAAGCCGACTTTAAAAAATATGATCCACCATTATTTTGAATTATTCACTGGAACTTTCTTGACCAAACCAGAATTACAGGTTAAATCAGTAATCTCATCAGATGAGTTAACCATGAAAATCGATGAATTAGAAGATGACATTAAGAATATTGAACAAAAAATAACTGCTATAAAGGCTAACTTGAATTCTGATTTTGGTCCAGATGATATTTTAAGAGCATATGAACTGAGGGCAATTACTAAGAAGCTAGGTGGATATAACTATGTTATAAATCTTTTGGGTTCAATAGTACAAGGTGATGTATTAATTGGTAACTTCAAAAAGTATGAAGATGGCAAGATTTATTTTGATAGAGGTGCCAAATGCTGGAATGGCCCACATAGATCAGCAATAGTCGAATTTGAATGTGGTGACGCATTAGATTTGATTTCTGTCAGTGAACCTGAAAAGTGCCAATACAATTTCCTTGTCAAAGGTGAAGCCTGGTGCAAACCTCTTTCCGAAGAGGAAATTTTATCTAGTTTTAAGATTGATTATGCATTACTATAGATTATACAACATGATAGTTTAATCAAAAACAACTTTTTTACCTTGGAATTTTATATTCTTCATCTTTTCTTTCTCTAATTTCTTTGCTTCCCAAGATGGATGCATACCCTTTGGTTCTGCTGGAGGAGTTGGGGTTGGTGTTGAAATTGATGTAGTTCCTGCTTTTCTTTCACCCAATGGTAAGGCATTTGCACCCGTCTGTTGCTTTTCAGCTAACAATTTAGCTTTCAATTCACGCTTACGTTGTCTTTCTTCATATTCCAATTGTCTTTGTTCTCTCTCACTAGCTATTCTTTGTTGATTTTTCTTTACATGAGCAGCTTCTTTACCATATTTCTTGGCCCATATCTTCTGTCTTGCTCTTTGACCTCTTCTATTCTTACGTTGGGTAGTTATTTCCTTAACAACCTTATCATTATCCACATCATCATCTTCATCATCAGATCCACCTGAAAAATAACCAGTTGCAAGCTCTGGAAGTTTGTATTTTTCTTCTACTTTGGTTTGTTTCTTTTGTTTTTTAGTTGGTGGCTCTTCTTCGAAAAAGTCATCTGCACTTGATTCTTCACTTTCTGAATCTTCTTCATCATCATCGTCTTCACTCGCCGATTCGTCAGATGGTTCTTCATCTGTCACTTCGTTATAATTCACATTTGGATCTAAATCTGGAACTTGTTCTTCAGATTCATCATCAGAACCTTCAACTAGATTATCATAAATAGCAAAATTATCATATTCCTTTTCCAAATCGATATCCTCTTCATCTTCCTGTCCACTTTCACTCTCACTTTCGTTTTCACTTCCACTCTCACTTTCATTGTCCAGATCTTCTTCTATAGTCTTACCAGTTGCTTTATTTCTTGATGCAAGTTCTTGTTTGGTCAAATCACCACGAACAATCCTGAATGACCATTCGATTTCATCCAAGATTTTCTTGATATTTTTATTATTCCATAAATTTCCAACAAATTTATTGACTTCCTTATCATTCTGACAATATTTAATATAAAATCTTGAAGGATTGGATTCATTTTCTTTATCGGTAATAATAGCTCTAATATTTTCACTTATATATTTTGGAGGATCTGATTTTAAAACTTTGTTTGTTAAGATAGTTACTTGAATAGATTTGATTAATCTTGACGTTATTAACTTATTCAAAAACTCTTCGTCTTTAACAGGCAATTCTTTCTTATTTAACTCTTTAAGAAGTTTTATATATCCTGAATGATATTTCTTTTGAAAGATATCTGATTTCAAAGTATCTATTTCCAATTGGGCATCTTCTTGAGTTTTAGGTAATTTTTTCACAAGTTTTTGATTATGATTACTGGCAAGTAACAATTTCTTAGTATGTGGATATCTAGGAGTGGATTTATTAAACTTAGCTTCCAAGAAGTCAAGCTTCCACATATGATTATTTGATTTCATTGTTGATCAGTTGTTAAATGAAAATGGTAAAAAGCAGCAGATGAGATGAGATGTATACGGAGGACAAAAAAAAAAAAAATAAAAGAAAAAAAATTGAGTTGAAATTTTTCAAGTTTGATTATTTTTGCAATTTTGTTTTTTCTTCCTTTCTCTAAACCAACATCAACAGAATTCATTTTACTACAAATATGGCAGAAACAAAAAAGAGAAAACTTAACAATGATGTCTATATATGTGAATATGTTTTGCCTAAGAAGAATAGAAGATGTAAAATGATGCGTAAGAAGGATGTCAAATACTGTTCTGAACATATGATTTATGATGAAAAATTTCAAAGTGAAAGAATCCCATGTCCTTTGAATCCTAACCATTCAATTTGGAAAAAAGAACTAGAACAACATCTATTAAAATGTAATAATAGACCAAAAGAAGCAACAGAGTCTTGGTTTGATTTAAATTGTAATATTGACTTGAAAGGTGCAACAAAATTTGAGTTGGAACATGAGGAAGAAAATGACGAATTAATGAAGAAATATATCACAGTATTGGAAGAACTTGATTATAAACCACTAGAATTTAAAGTATTCCATCATGATGGGTTGAAATCTCGATTAGATGAAAAAACCAATCAAAAACATCCTATTCAACAGAATTCACTTATTGCAAATTTGAAAAATAGACAACTTCTCAATGAATCATTCTTTTATTTAGAATTTGGATGTGGTAAAGGTGAACTACTGAGATATTTAAATCAATGTATACTACAACAAAATCCATCTGAATCATCTACATACGGTTTTGGATTAATTGATAGAGGTAAAAATAGAATGAAAGCTGATAGTAAAATAGTACAAGATTGTGAAAATGTCACTTTAACCCCACAAATAAAGAGAAGTAAAATAGATATTAAGGATTTGAATTTAGATAAATTTATTTCTGATTTGAAAATTGATAAAGTTGTTGGTATTTCCAAACATTTATGTGGAGCAGCAACTGATCTTACTTTGAAACTGATTCTTAATTCATCTATATTGGATAATAACCAATTTGGAGGTGTGTTGATTGCTATGTGTTGTCGTCATGCATGTTCTTTAGATCAATTATTACCACAATCAAGACAATATTTGTATGATAAAGGATTCAAGACTGTTGAATCATTCAATATTCTCAAGAAGTTAGTTTCATGGGCGTTAGATAAGAAAAACGAAAATGAAGTAGACAAGTATGGGTTAAATTTCCAACAAAGAGAAAAGATTGGACTCATTGCTAGAAGGGTTATTGATGAAAGTAGAGTACATGCATTGAGAACAGTTTTAGGTGACCAATATAACATCGAAATGTTTTGGTATGTTGAAAAAGATATCACATTAGAGAACGTCTGTTTGTCTATTTCTAAAATTGAACAATGATTAAACTGTACATACATAAACAAGAAGAATATACAAAAAAAAAAAGGGATTATGATAATAAGATAGAAACATCCTAGATTTCTAATCTTCGTCGTCAAAACTCTCAAAATCTCTTTCATTAATTCCATTATACAATATCCGATTTGGTGTCTTTTTCCGCAAAAACAATGATGATTTGGTAATTTTGTTCTTTGCTGCCATTCGGATTAAAGAAGCTTTTACATCACAAGGCTCAACACCTTGACTAAGCAAATTAGCCACCATACCTGTAACAATAGGTGATGCCATCGAAGTTCCAGATAATACTTGTGTTTTTTCATGATTTTTGGCATCGACACTTCGAACATAGGCACCACTAGCAAAAATATCAACACATTCTCCCCAATTGGAAAATGCCGTTACTGAATCATTATAATCATCTATGGCACCAACGGTGATTGCAAACTTCGAACTTGCAGGACTAGTCAAACATGCATTTATATTTGAATTACCTGCAGCGACAACAAATACCAAGCCTGTTCTTGTTGCTTGTTCAATAGCTTTGTTCAAAATATGGTTCTTATAAGCTCCCAAGGACAAATTTGCAACTCCTTTTCTACCAGAATCCAATCTATGGTTAACTGCAAAATCAATAGCAGCCAAAATAGTACTCAATGACCCAGCTCCTTTACTGTTCAATGCTTTGACTTCAATAATACGGACATTTTTTGCAACACCATAGGTTGAAGAACCAATTAAACCAGCAACGTGAGTTCCATGTCCATTACTATCTCCAGAACCTTCATTGGTAAAGTCATGACCGGCAGAAGCTCTGCCTTCAAACTCAGGATGATTCACTTCAACACCAGAATCAATTACATATGCATTGACACCTTGTCCCAGAAACTCACCATCATACATATATGGATATTGCTTGTTTGGTTTCATTCTTTTACGTCTACTAATTCTTGCCAAATGCCTAGGTGCATTCTCTTGGATTTCAAAATCAAAAGCACTTAGAATGATATCCTCAGTTATTTCCAGCACAAACGGACACCTTTTCAAACGATCAAGTATATCTTTTGAAAACCTTCCAGAGAATCCTTTGAATTCACCAATTGCTATTGAATTACTTATGAAATCTCGTACTTGTAAATGTTTGGGATATCTTTTATCATATTCCATAAATTTATCAAATGATTCACTTGCCTTAAGGGAAACAAAATACAGTTCATCTCCAAAACACCCAGTGATTAATAATACACCGATAATGATTATTGATAGCATTCCTCGATAGGATTAAATCCAAAGAAATAAAGAACAAACTCAAGAAGTACAGGGTTCTAGTTTTTTTTTTTATTATTATTATTATTAATAAAATTAATGCAAGGGACAAGGGGAACCCTATGTTTCTGATTGTTTAAATTGGACATAAAATACAAATATTCTTGGTTTTGTGGGGGGTTTTGGATTCAATAATGGTTATGCTACATATCATAAAATTGATTTTAGTTGTTGTTAATTTACTACCAATTCAAAGCATATATATGCTTTAAATATCTCCTGGATTTAGATCTGAAGAAATTTATTTTGTTATGAAAAAGTCTATTCTGATTCACAGTCGTCAAAGTCTTCAAAGTACAGGTCCCCATTTTGATTCATCTTGTATCCTGTACAAACACCATTATTGGCTATTCTGTTGGGTGTCTTTTTGCGAAGAAATAGAGAAGACCTGGAAATCATTCCCTTAGTAGATATCTCAATAATATGGTCTTTAATCATTTCGGGATCAATACCTTCACTCAATAAATTTGCAGCTATACCACTTACAACCGGTGCAGCCATCGAAGTACCCAGTAATGTCAGTGGTTTTACATTACTTCTTATATCAACACTCTTGACATATGCCCCGCTAGCAAACACATCAACGCATTGTCCCCAATTTGAAAAACTGGCTATGGAATCATTAAAATCATCTATTGCTCCTACGGTAATAGCATAGGGTGAACTTGATGGACTTGTTAAACAAGCATTGATATTGTTATTTCCGGCTGCAACAACGAAAACCATTCCCGTCAAAGTAGCTTGCTCAATTGCTCTATTTAATAAATTATTTTTATAAGCACCCAATGATAAATTCACCACACCAGGTCTACCTGAACGAAGTCGATGATTTACTGCATATTCAATTGCTAACAATATAGTACTTAATGCTCCTGTACCTCTTGCATTCAATGCTTTAACATCAATAATTGTTACTCCTTTAGAAACTCCATATGTTTGTGATCCAATTAATCCTGCAACATGAGTCCCATGTCCATTAATATCTCCTGGTCCTTCATTTGTAAAATCCATTCCAGATCTTGCTCTTCCTTGAAATTCTGGATGTCCAATTGCCACACCAGAATCGATAACATAAGCATTAATTCTTCGTCCAATAAAATTTGAATCATATATAAAAGGATATTTTCTTAATGGAATCATTCTTTTTCTCCTGCTTATTCTTGCCAAGTGTCGTGGAGCATGGTATTGATGGGTTAAATCATATGCATGTAAAGTTATATCAGGAACAATTTCTTCAACTAATGGACATTTAGATAGTCTTTGAAGGATTTGATCAGTGAAATTACCAGAAAACCCACTAAAATTTCCAATATGAAATGATGATTTGATTAGTTCTTTAACTTGAAGATGGGAAGGATAGGTTGAGTCATATGACATGAATGTAGATAAAGTTTCCTTTGGATGAAGTGAAACTAAATAGGACTCATGTGCTAGTATTGTAGAGAGTAGAAGTGCCAACACAACATGTTGGGTGATTTTCATTGCTTGAACTAATGTGTATTGAAATGGTTATTGGGTTGCCAGATGGTTGCAAAAGTGAAAGTTGAAACAAATCAAATTAATGATTATGCTCTCTCGCATAGACAAAAATGGATTTCTTTCATATTCGTAAATATTTGTTAAATACGAACAAAGTGAGTATTTACACGACCCAGAGGAATGGCAAGTAAAGATCATTCTACCAAGTGTGAAATTCTATTTAAAAATAATTTATAGAAAGACAATTCACCCTATCAAACAAGTCTGTTATCCATCAGACATCCAATCTTTCTTACTTTTGATGGGAATGAATTTCTCATTTTAGGAACTAATCCAATATCAACATCAAGGAATTCAAAATGTGGTTTCTTATTCAATTCTCTAAATATTGCATCAGCAGTTGGCTTTATTAGCCCAGTTTTGTTCAACTTGACATATCTGATAGCATCACCGAATATTTTACCACTTCTTCTAAAATCTTCAAAACAATGACCAATACCGTTTCCTTCTAAATCCAATTGCTCAAGGTTTTCAAGCATAGTTAATCTAGACTTTAATGACACCAAACCACTTCTATTGAGTTGCAACACAACTAATGATTTAGGTAACCAATTGGGGTTCAATTCATATAAAGAAGAAAACATCAAGTTCAACTCTTTCAAATTAGTCAAAATGGCTAAATTCAGTCTTCTGATCCATTCACCATCTATTTTACAAGATGACAAATCAAGTGTTTCTAACGATAACGGGAAATTAGCTATTGAATTTCCACTTCCTAACCTATTCAACGACATATTCAATCGTTTCAATCCTAATGGAAGATAATGAATATCCTCAAGAAGGTTTGTTTCAAGATCCAATTCCTCTAGTGAATCCGGCAACTCCATAGCAATTTTCATGATATTGCAGTCTTGTAATTTCAATTTTTTAATAGTATCTGGGAAAGTTACAACACTCTCATTTAATACGGGTATATTTTGTTGCGTTAACACCAATTCCCTGAGGTCAGGTGCATCAATATGAATTGTTTCCCAATTACCCTCTGAAATTTCCAAAAACTTTAAAGAATCCGGAAGTTTAAAGGTAAAATTTTTAACCACCGTCAGCCCTGTTATAGTAAGCTTAGTGAGTTTAGATAGAAATTTTAATTGCTCCAAACCCGCATCGTATGCATTTAGATGCAAACTTGTTAAATTAACTGGAAATTTCCCTTTAATAGTAAGCTGACTACAAAAACTCGTGAATAAATCCTCCAAGTTTGGCAATTCATTTACCTGAAAGTCTATTTCGAAAGAAGATGGATAATCATTTCTAAATGCAGAAATAGTGAATTCTCTTAGACTACTTGGTAGTTTGATTTGAGGATCTCTTAATTCATACATGACTCGTTTTTGCTTATCCTGTTTCAGCTTCGTGATATTCTTACGAGGTGGTAGAACTGTAAATGCTTTTATCGGAATAGTCAATTTTTGCAAAGTTTCTGGTAAATATCTTACCAAGAAAGGAAGTTCCTTTTTTTGAATAATTGATTCTTCTATCTGTAAAGAATTTAATTTCGGACACATAACGTTTAATTTCGTTACCATGAAATGTCCTGATTCAAACCTAGCTTCTTTTAAATTAGAAGGAAGTTTCAAATAACAATGTACATTATCCGACGTCTTACTACTAACACTCACCTTTTCAAGTTTCAGTAGATGTGAAATATCAACTGTGGCAGCACCCCTATTATTGTCGTCTTGCAATCTTAATTCTAATTCAATTAAATTTTCCGGTAAATCTAATTTCAATAAACGTTTCCCATTTGAAGGTTTCTGTGGACCCATTGGAATTGGATCAAACAAACATAAATGCATTTCCAATTTTTTCAAGCGTGCCGGAAATTTATCATAATCATCATCAGGAAACATCAAATACCTTAACGAAAGTGATGTTAAATTAGGAAACCTTTCAATTGATAAATCATTCATGAAAATATCCGTCATCAACATTTCTTGAACTTTATCATCAACATGAGGAATTGTAATATTATTCAATCCCGCATAAAATTCAGTTTCAGTATCGTCATCATAAGGAGCCATATTACCAAAATAATGATATTCAAGGGAAGTGACAAGAAATGGAGTTTTCTTATATTCTTTGAAAAACTGTATCATATACTGTAGATGATTTTCTTTAGTATCAAGATTGATATGTACTCCAACTCCTTTTAAACTATGCGGATATTGACGAGCCAACAGAAGTGCAATACTAGGATCATCGACAATTAATTCTTTAGGAGTTATCGCTTGATGTTGTTCCAATAAATTCACATATTCCATAGGACTTTTCAATACGGGAATTCGATCTAGATCAAGTAAAGGACCATGATGTACTTTTATAAGAATTCCATCGAGTCTACCAGTAATTCGGATGGTTGAATAAAGTTTCTTTAATACTTGGTCTCGAAGAAGTGGGATCTCAAGCAATGTAACCAAAACATCATTGGGAACATATTTAAATATGACCTCAAAGTATTCACCTAAGTTGGTCATCAGTTAAAAAGAATCATGTATTTACCGTACATGAAATTGCAATCACTTCGAGAAATTTAACTCGGTGGAACCTAAATTCTGAAGAACACCGCAAAACAAAAAACAACGCCGAGCAGTCCAGCCTTCACTGTAGAACGAACATAAAACAGACATGCAAAAAGGTCGTGCGCCTGATTCAAAAATTTATTCCTGTTTTACAGTGTTTCTACTTTCAGTTCGTACCAAGTTCAAAGAAATTATTAATACTAGTGCGACAATTTAATTCATAGTAAAGGAGATTAATTGTTCATAGTAAATGGAGTCAAAATGTTCACACCAGCGGAAATAATACTTTCAAACTAGCTGCCCTTTTTTGTTCATACCATATATCATACATTTTCAGTATGAACAAATAGAGGTCACGTAATATGAACATTTTTTGCGCACTAGTATCAAAAATATTGACCGCCTTAATATGAACTTTTCTTTGCAAATAGTGCGAATAATTTTGACTCACTGATCTGAAAATTATGCTCAAACTAGCGCGAAATAAAACTGCAACGACTGTACAATCGAAATTTCTAATAAAAATAGTATAAATACATTTTTTTTTTATCTAATTATTTAATAAAAATCTATAGTACATAAATTTAATTCAAATTTTTAAGGAATTTTTCCTTTTCTTCATCAGATAATCTATCAATGAATTCTTTCATAACAGAAGCAGCATTTGATGGATCTTCTTGTAACAATTTAATAATGTTAGATTTCTTACTTTCGAGTTTCAATTCTTCGATTCTCTTTTGTAATTTAGCATGGCTTTCTTCAATCCAAGTACTAACGGCTTGGTCATCATCGTAATCGACAGTTGGCATCCAACTCTTTAATCTAGCAACTTTTTCTAACTTATTAGCATTCTTGAGTTGTTCACCAATCAATTTCAAAACATATTCTTCATTCAATCTTCTTCTCAATCTCCAGAAGAAGAAACGTCTAGCATCGACCCATTTAATTTCACGTCTGATAACACCTTTAGCCAACATACGTCCTGATCTGTCATGCAAGTCAGCAAATTGAACAGAAATTTGAGCATAAATTGGTAACAAAGCCTTTTCACGTTTAACAATCTTGCTACTGATTTCAGCATGTTCTTCTGGTGACAATTTAGAATCGTTCAATTTTTCCTTCAATTCAGCATAGGTAGGATCCAATCTTTGCATGGTAGCCAACAATTTATCACGTCTGTATTTAATACCAACCATACCTTCTGGTTCTAAAACACCAGCTCTGGAATCAACATCAGCATACATTTCCATCATATCAGCGTTAATGGTTGGATCAACAACAACCCAAGAACCACCTCTCAATTCACCATTTGGTGGAATGTAAGTGAAAATTGGTTGCTTGAAATCAACCAAGGCATCAACAATAAAAGAACCATATTTCAAGACTTCATTGTACATATCTCTTTGACCACCAGAGAAACCTCTCCAGTTGGCCAAGATCATCAAAGGTAATTGTTCACCATTGTTGAAATCATTAATAGCTTGTGCAGTCTTGAATGCAGAATTTGGATACCAAACTTGACCAGCTTCTTGGATCAAAGCTTCAGTGGAGCTTGGGTTAGCTGGATCAGCTGGAATCATGTTTTCAATAGTTCTAGTTTCAACACCAATAACACCAATAGGGATACCACCAAGACGAGCTCTACCAACAACGACACCTTTAGCCCATCCAGACAAGGTTTCTTGGAATGATCCTTTATCAAACAAACCAGATTCGAATTCTTCACCTTCAACTTGTTTACCTTCAATCATCCATCTGACATCAAAGGCTTCTTGCTTTGGTGGGTAGTAATCGATATCTCTGTCCCAAGTATCTTCAGATTCCAAGATTGGAACTGGCATACCACGCTTAGCTGGAACAAAAGATAACCATTCCATAATCTTTTCAACACCAGCCAAATCATCACTGGCAGTCAAATGGGAAACACCATTGTTATACATAATTTGAGTACCACCCAATTGCAAGTTAGAGGAGTAAACTTCTCTACCCAATAATTTGTTAATGGCTGGAGCACCAGTCAAAATAATTGGTTGACCTTCAATTTGAATAGCTCTTTGACCCAATCTGACCAAATAAGCACCAATACCAACAGATCTACAAGTGACCAAAGTAATAGTGAAAATATCTTTGTAAGCTCTGGAGGTGGCACCAGCAATCAAACCAGAACCTTTCAAACATTCAACACCCAAACCATTTTCAGCACCAATGATGGCTTTGATAACATGACGTTCTTGACCTTCTTCAACGATACGTTCAGTGACAACAGTATCACCTTTACCATCTTTGTCCAAGGCTTCTCTGGCTTCAGGAGTCAAGTACAAGTATCTGAAACCTTTATCTGGACAACCTTCTTCATTCCAAGCAACTTGGTATAATGGAATCAATTCTTCGGCAACACCAATTCTTGCACCGGAGTTAGCAGAAAGGTAAATTCTCGGAACTCCCAATTTTCTGGCTAATTCAGTACATTTGTTGAAATACTCATCTTCATCTGGACCGAAAGAACCAATCTTGTGGGTGATATCATTGGCAACAATGATGAAAGAACGGCCACGTGGGTATTCAGGAGTCTTAGCAGTAACTTTGAAACCAACCATACCAATCTTGTTGGCACCTGGATCTCTTTCAACTGCAACCAAAGCACCGTTTTCATCAGTGATCAATTCCAAGGAAGTAAAGACATCCTTTGGAGCCTTTTTACCATACTTCTTCCATTGGGAAATAGTAGCTTGACGGAACAATTCTGGGAAATCGTAAACAAAAGTAGTTCCCATGTTGTGAGCTCTGTAACGTTTTGGTTGCAAAGATTCCTTAACTGGGTATGGGGTAGAAATTGGTTGCAAGTGCATAGAACCTGGTTGACCAATAGATTTGAAAACCCAATCACCTTTAGGATTCTTAACTTCCAAGTACAATTCAGATTTGACAACATAACCGGAAACATTACTGATAATGGCACGCAATGGGAATGAAGTACCTTGTGGATCAGTACAGACAATTCTAATTTCAGCACTGGTAACTCTCAATCTCCACAATCTTCTACCAAATCTTTCCAAGAATGAAGCAAAAGCAGCTTCAACATCAGATGGTTGGACATTGAAGACATTAGAAAAGTTAATGAAAATATGATTCAAATCAGAATTGGAGGTGTCAATAACTTCCAAAGTATCCAAAATATCACTGATCAATCTGTTAGATTCAGCAATCAAATATTCAGAAATACTGATTTCATCCTTAAGGACACCACCTCTAATGATACCTCTAGTGAAGAATCTCTTATCTGAAGGAGCATTCTTACCAATAGCTTCATAAACATGAATGTTTCTGTTGTTGGTGAAGATTGGTTTGATATCAAAGTTGGCCAATCTTCCTAATTCCAATTGGAATGCCAATGCTGGTTCAATGTGTCTAATAACCTTGTTTTCTTCGTAATCTGGTCCACTAAAAGTGTAGTATTTAGGATAAGAACCGATTTGATGAGCAAAGACAAAAGTGACACGACGAACACCTGCGAAAACCAAGTCATCTTGGTATTCTTCCAAAATTTCATGGATTCTCTTCAAACATTCATCTTCGTCAGAATAACCATCAACATTGGTGACAACAATGTTCAAAACATTCAATAAATCTGGTCTATCACCTTTAGCTTGGAAAGAAAGGGCATCAGATGGTTGGAAATATTCCAAAGCAGCAGAAAGAATTTCATCAACATCATCCAAATGTCTAGCTGGAACCAAGACACCGGTTCTGGCAGTGGATTCACTCTTGGAGTCAACAACAAAAGACAAGTCAGAAACAGAAGCAGCATGTTTCATAGTAGTTGAATCATCACCACTACTGGCTGGTTGGATGGCGTTGTATCTAGAACCAGCAATTTGTGCTAACTTGAACTTCCATTCAACAATTGGCAATCTGTCATGGATATGGTAATCAATTTTACCTAAATCATAAGCTCTGTAAGAACGTCTAACGTAAACTTCAGCAGCAGCAATGGCGACCCATGAATCTTGGTGAACCAAAAATTGAGACAAAACATCAAAGACAACATGTTTGGAATCAACAACTTCTTGAATAATTTCCAATTTTGGTTCTCTGTGTTTGGCATAAACTTCACCATAAGAAGTTTCAACAACAGCACTTCTCAAAATGTGTTCCAATTGATCGGATCTTTCCTTGATTGATGGTAAAGAACATTGGATCAAAAGTTCTCTAGCTTTCAAACCAACCTTGGCACAAGCACGAGAGTCTAATTGAACAATCTTCTTCAAAGAATCTCTGATGGCAACAGCAGTGGAGGAATTTGATTGTAACAATGGTTCATATGCATCCAAAATTGCCAAAACTAAATTATTCTTAGCACTGACACGAGAATGGGATAAACAAATGCTGATAACTTTCTTCAAATCAGATTTATTTTCATCTCTCAATTTCAAAATGACATCTTCTTCTCTGACATTTTCACCACTGAACAAGCTTTCAACTTCACAGTACTCGTTGATCAATGAAGCAAAGTAATCGTATTCATGTTCAACCAAACCGTTTTGGTAACGATCAGCAATGGAAACAAGTGGAGCAACAACATCTTTCAATAATTCGTTGCCTGGTTCGGCAAGAGTCTTGTTGATAAGTTTCAAAGCATGACGAGCTGGGAATTCAGCACCTCTGCTTTCGGTTCTTTCAATCAAGGAATTCAAACCTTCGTCTAATTTTTGTGGGATTCTGGAGTGCAAAGCAGAAATTTGTAATCTCCATTCGGAGTATGGCAAATCCTTGTTCTTCAAGATATCCATCATATTCTTCAAAGTAGAATTCAAAATGACTTGGTTATCATAACCAGCCAAGATGTTCTTCAAAATAGTATCATAATGTTGGAATAAATGAGCTGGTTTGGAACCAGTGACAGTTGCATCACCCATAGATGGCAAGGTACCTTCATAAGGCTTAGCATGTTTAACTTTAGATGGGTCATCCAAGGCTAAGATGGCTAAGATATCACCAGCATTAAGAGTGGAACCTGGCTGTTTAAGTAATTGAACCACACCATTTTCTTGAGCAATCAATGGCATACACATCTTCATGACTTCAACTTCGGCATAAGATTGCCCAGCATCGACATGTTCACCACTTTCAACCAAGTATTTAACCAATTTACCTGGAGATGGAGTTCTCAATTGAGTTGGATCATTTTCAACTTCCAACAAACAGGTTTTACCATCAACTGACAATCTAGTGGCAGCCGCTTCTTCCTTCCAGTAAATGGAATGTGATTTACCATCCAAGGCACACAACAAACCACCATCAGATAATGGACGAGCACCAATAACACATCTGGAACCATTAAGGAACAAAGTGTATTTGTCTTCAGAAGATTTAGTGGCAGTGAATTTGTATCTTTCACCTTCATAAATGAATTCAACTGGGAAAATAGTTCTCAACAAGGATTTGTTTGGAACTTGACCCTTTTCTAAAGATTCAATATATTCCTTCTTGTCTTCTTCGGCTTGAATGTGAGCTTTGGTGACGGCACCACAAACAACAGCAACGATAGGATCAGGTCTTTCAGCAGTTAATTTCTTGGTGATCAATTCATCCAACCAACCAGTAGTGATAGTATTATCAGCAAAATCTGGGGTCTCTAACAATTTGATCAAATATTCAACTGTGGTTCTGAAATCACCTCTAATACTCAATTCTTTCAAGGCAACAATCATGTGTTTTCTGGAAGCTTGACGATTTTCACCAAAGGCGAAAATATGACCGAATTGGGAATCAGCAAAAGAATGGATAGAGGATTGGTTGGCAACCGAGAAGTAACCCCAAACATTTGAAGATGAACGGAAATTTAACTCATGAAGAGTACCACCACTTGGTTTGAAACCTTCACCAGGATCTTCAGAAGTGATACGACAAGCAGTACAGTGACCCTTTGGAGCTGGCTTTCTTTGAGTGATTAATGAGTTTGGAGACTTGAATTCAAAATCAATCTCAGTGGCAGAATGTGGATCAACACCATACAATAATCTAATATCTCTGATTCTGTGCATTGGAAGACCCATAGCAATTTGTAATTGAGCGGCTGGTAAATTGACACCGGAAACCATTTCGGTAGTTGGATGTTCAACTTGCAATCTTGGGTTCAATTCCAAAAAGTAGAATTTGTCTTCAGCATAAGAATAAAGGTATTCAACAGTACCGGCAGATACATAACCAACCAATTTACCCAATCTAACAGCTGCTTTTTCCATTTCAGTGAAAGTTTCCTTATTGGCAATGGTGACTGGGGCTTCTTCGATAATCTTTTGATGTCTTCTTTGAACAGAACAATCTCTTCCAAATAAAGAAATGTTGGTACCATATTGATCGGCAAATAATTGGACTTCCAAATGTCTAGCATCACCAGCCAATTTCATGATGAAAATTGGAGAACCTGGGATTTCATTGGCAGCCTGGTTATATAAACTGATAAAATCCTTTTCGTTATCGACTTTTCTGATACCTTTACCACCACCACCTTCAGAGGCTTTAACCATTACTGGGAAACCAATCTTCTTAGCTTTCTCTAAACCGTCTTCTGGGGATGTACAACAACCTTTGGCGTAGACATCGTCACTAACTGATACTAATTTTGTAGCTGGATCAATTTGAACTTCTTCAACGCCAGTACCGGACCATGGAATACATGGGACTTTGGCGTGTTGTGCAACGATAGTTGAGGAGATTTTATCACCCAAAGATCTCATGGCAGATCCTGGTGGACCAATAAAGACAATTTTCTTTGGAGATGCAGCCAATTTTTCTGGCAACAATGGATTTTCAGAGGCATGACCCCAACCAGCCCAAACAGCATGGACATCGGTTCTTTCAGCGATTTCAACAATCAAGTCGACATTAGCATAGTTATTGTTGTTAGTACCACCTGGGACTTCAACAAATTGATCAGCCATTCGAATATATTCGGCATTAGCTTCCATATCTTCTGGGGTGGCCATGGCAACAAATTGAATAGCTCTTTCGTCACCGAAAGTTTCATAGGCCCATTTTCTCACGGATCTTATTTCTTTGACGGCACCAATACCATTATTTGCAATCAAGACTTTTGTGATAACAGTGTGACCTTGGTGTGATTTGACAAAATCTGTCACTGGGGAAGGTTCTGCATTAAGCACGGAATTACCACCCAAAAAATGTGCTGGTAAAGCTGAATGTAATTCTGTATAATTAAAGGAATCTGTTGGACTTGGGGAAAGGTCTGTCATTTTCTTTAGTATATTTTTAAATGAAAAATTAAAGGAATAATGACGTCTGGGAATAAATAAGGTATTTACAACAGGATATTTAAAAAGTAATCGTGGGAGTCTATGTACAAGTAAGTTAGTAAGTTGTGCTGGTTGAGATACTTTGCATCTCATAAATTTGGCAAGGAACTAAACTTTAAAACTAGTATTTGATGAGGAAAAGGAAAAGGAAAAATACGAAAGAAGGGATTTAAATGAAAATTCAAAGGATTTTTATTGTAGGGAATTTTTCTTTTCAAACGGGAAAATAATTTCGATGATATTCTGGTTTGTGATATTGTTGGGTTTGAAATTTTATTTTATTTTTTTTTTTCGTTCCCGTTTGTTTTTTTTCGTTCTGCGTTACTTTAAAAAATTTTTATTTTTCCCACCCGATTCGTATTGCAGTTGATTGTCTCGGATACCTTTGTTGTAGATACTCGATTATAGATCATGATCATGGATACCTTGAATACAAGATACGTATAGTCTTTCCAAATCTATGAGATCTCTCTGTTTAAAAAATTGAAAAAAAAAAATAAATAAATAAGAACATACCTATTATATATGTAGTTTGGAATTCTTCAAAACGATAATGATACGATCCAATTGAATAAAAATCAAATCAAGCGGAGTTTATGAATTAAAAAAAATGTAGTAATAATAAAGTTCAGGAATATAGAACCAATGTTGATGGAAATGTAGTATGAAAACACGTGAAACAAGTTAAAGAAATAGGAACAATTCTTGATATATATATATATGTATATAAAAGGACTATTCTGATTAGATTCACAACTTTGAACAAAACACCAACTTGAGGAAATTCAAAACTCTTTTATAAAAGATTATAAAAAAAGAAAATAAGAAGGAGGAATTGATTGAATTTAAATCAAAAAAATAAAAGGGAGAAAAGGAAGATCAAGTCAACTAGAAATGCAAAAGGAAAACGTTTTAAATTAATAAAGTATCCCGATATTCAGTTACACTTGAAATCAATACAAAGAAAGAAATAAATAAAATTCGTTATTTATTCCGATACAACATTTGTTGAGTATGGTGGTACTGCATATGCTTCTTTTAGACGCGATACACGCTTTGCTTTACATTTTTTAATTTTTTTTTTTTTTTTTTCACTTCCGGAGTTCGCGAAGTATAAAATGAGAGACACTGTGATTCTTTTGCCCCATTTGTACATACATACTAGAAGGGACTCAGAAGATGTTAAGATGTTAGTATTGTCTTATCCTATAGAGATGTGGATATCTTACTTCTAAGAATCAATGAAACAAAAAGAAGAAGACTATCCTTCTAACCGATCATCTGAAATACCCTTGCAGTAATTGGATGCAGCCTCCATAATTTTTTGTTTTGTTTTGCTTTGCTTTTTTTTTTTGTTTGTTTGAACCCAACATTTTATTATGCTGATTGTAGAGAATGGCAGTGTAGACGTTTAATTAATCTAACCTATTTTTTTTTTTTGTTGGTAGAGATTCACTGCGCGGTCGTGTACAATGGCTACAGACAACTCACCCAAAAAATTTGCAACAAAAAATTATTTCACCAACAAAAAAAAAAGGGGACACATTCATTCATTAAGGGAAATAAGATAAAAAAGAAAAAAAAAAGAAAATCATGCAGATCAATTGACGTCAATACTATTTCACTATTACCTAATCACTCGTACAATAGAACAAGATCTCTCTCTCAACATATATATATATATATATATATTTACAGCTAACCGTATAGACGACCGTTACAATAACGGTTGGAATTTTGGAAGAAGAGCTGGTCGAGAAGGTGGTGGTGTAACCGAATGTGCGCCTTCATCTGAATTACTTATAAAATTAAATCCCATGGCTCCTCTGGATTGTATAGGTGGTGGTAAAATTATTCTATGAGAATCCATAACTGATGGCTGAGAAGGAACTGTAGTTGGTGGTAATGATGGAGGTGGTGCTGCTGCTGCTGTTGGTTTGGGTACTGGATTATATACCTGTTGTGACATTCTTCTATGCATCTCATAAATCGGCATTGGGTTATGTGTAGTGATCTCTAATTCTATTATATCTTCTTCACTTCTAAACACTCTCTCTAATTCTAAATCTCCTGTGATCACATGACCATGGTGTCTTATTATTATGGTTGTGTCTGGCAACTTAAATGCAGACTTGGCATTCTCCAACAATTCATTAAATCTAGGGGTGGCTGCAATTCTAACAGGATAGAAAAACTCTAATTTTTGGTTGAGGAACTTTAAATATACTCGTTTCTTATAACTTGTAGACGTGGACGAAGACGATACTGGAGCTGGAGGAGGTGGTGGTGTTCCTGAAGGAGTCATGGATCTAGATGAAACTAATGTTGAAGTTGTGCTTTGGTTTGAATGAATTTGTAAATGTGTTGCAACTTCCGCTAATTTACTCAATGAATGATCATCATTGCCCCTTATACTATCAATCAGACTGCTTCTTCTCATATTTTCCTCACTTCTATAAGGAATTGAATTTTTCGCTACTAATGGATATTCTTGCAACACACTAGCATACAAAATCTCACAAATAGGATTCATAATATCTTCAAATCCAAAATCTTTAACCATACCCCCTAGTAAGATATATAATGAAATCACAGCTGCTTCATCATTAATCGAGTTGGTATTTATAGGATCTAAATCTCGGAAAAATTTAGCCAATGAACTTTCACTGGTTAATTTATTTCTCAAATAAGTCAATGATTGTTGATTCACATGAATAAAAGATTTTTCAAACACAAACCCAATACATGTTGCCATGAATGATTTCCCCAAAAACTGTAGATTCTCCAGTTTTGAACTAACACTTTCATTACATGACTTTGAAGTTTCAATTTTTTTGAGGATAACTTTCTTTGCATTTGATGCCAGTGGAATATTAATTGTCTCATTCATGCTTAAATTACTTAAAGGTGGTAATCTTGGTTTGGTCATATTATCGATGGTATCGTTTGCCTTATCTTTATTGGTAAATACTTTGGTTTTATTATAATTCACATCATACACATCTTCATCATTACGAACAATCTCTGACAAGAAATTATTACTATGCTGATTTCTTTCCTCTAGTCTTTGTTTCTTATAATTTGTGGAATAATGATCATAATCGTCTTCATCGGAATGCTTTTTCGATGATCTTTTTCTATTTCGTCTCACACTTTGAATGGCAGCTCGGACTAATTTGTTAAAATCTGGTGCATATGAAGAATGATAATTGAATTCTGTTCTTAAAATCTCAGAAACTTTTCTAATCTCTTGTTCTTGTTCACTTGCTTTTCGTGAACTTAAGTCTAGTGTATCTATTAGCTCTAATCTTCGAGCACTGAATCTCTTCCATAATCTTTCATCATGGAAATTTAATTTATCACGAATTGAATGTGTAACACCTAACTTCTTATTCGAATCCATTGTTGATATCTTTTGAATTTTGTTTTCAACTGATTTCCTCGATCTCACTCACTATGACTCAGATCTGAAAAGGTTGGAGGTAAGGGTATTATATATATATATATATGTATATCGAACTGCAAAAAAAAAAAAAGAAACAGTAAAAATGATTAATTACCCAACAATGACTCTGAATCAAACGAGAAAAGAGAGAGAGAAAGAGACTAGGAAAATTTTCTTTTGCTGTTGTTGTGATTATGTAAAGAATTAAAAAAAAAATTTTTTCTTTTCTTTTCTTTTCTTTTTGGTGCCTCATGAGTAGTCGTCGTGATGGCTACTGAGACATTGGGTGACTAATTTAGTCATATTCTTGGAAAATGTACTGGTGCATGGGTGTGATACCTTTAGAGGGGAATAGGGTTTCTTGTCATATTCAATGGTGGAGAATAATAATAGTAAATAATAATAATCACATTAATCAAGCCGACTATTAAGTGGAGATCTTGTATTTGACCGATGTATAGATGACCTAGCTCCAAGTACGAAACTAAAAACGTCTATGTCCTTGTCAAAATGTGGCAATAAATTTCGAGAAAAGTTTAGTACTCAATAAACATGTGGGGGTAAATAATCTACTGTTATCTTATGATTACAATATTATAGTTTTGAGCATTTTGCATAAAATCTTTTCATGTTACTTTCATCATATATAATTAAATCTATAAATGACATGTGTACCTCTGTAACCTTTGATTGGTTAGTTGACTCACAAACCAAACGAGAATAGAAAAATGTGCACTACCACACGACCAATATTATTTGTTACTTTTGCACTACCTTATTTTGATTTTTTTTTTTTGTTTTTATGTACACGACCAATTTTTCGTGTGGACAAATGAAATAAAAAAAAAGAGAATTATGACTAATTAGGTAATTGGCGAAGCGACAAATGAGTTTACCGCGCTAAACTTATTTCCTTATATGAAAAATTTTTTTTAAATCACTCATTTAATTCGACGATTCGATGAATTAAGGAAAAAATAAATTTTCACTATAAATAGAGGACATAAAAACTTTTTCATCTTTTCAAATTTTTTTTATATCTTTTTCTTTTTCTTTTTCTCTTTTATACAATATCAATCAATTGAATTTTCTTTTATTATATATCTCATATATATATATATAAAACAACTACTCACACATACATACTCACATAATGTCAAAAGGAAAAGTTTGTTTAGCTTACTCTGGTGGTTTGGATACTTCTGTTATCTTGGCCTGGTTGTTGGAACAAGGCTATGAAGTTATTGCCTTTTTAGCCAACATTGGTCAAGAAGAAGATTTCGAAGCTGCTGAAAAGAAAGCTTTAGCCATTGGTGCCACTAAATTTGTTGTTGTTGATGTTAGAAAAGAATTTGTTGAAAAAGTTTGTTTCCCAGCTATTCAATCTAATGCCATTTATGAAAATGTTTATTTATTAGGTACTTCTTTAGCTAGACCAGTTATTGCTCAAGCTCAAATCAAAGTTGCTGAAGAAAATGGTTGTTTTGCCGTCTCTCATGGTTGTACTGGTAAAGGTAATGATCAAGTTAGATTTGAATTGAGTTTCTATGCTTTGAAACCAGATGTTGTTGTTATTGCCCCATGGAGAGACCCAGAATTTTTCAACAGATTTGCTGGTAGAAAAGATTTATTGGATTATGCTGCTTCCAAGAATATTCCAGTTGCTCAAACTAAAGCTAAACCATGGTCTACTGATGAAAACTTGGCTCATATTTCTTTTGAAGCTGGTATTTTGGAAGATCCAGATACTACTCCACCAAAAGATATGTGGAAATTGACTGTTGATCCAACTGATGCTCCAGAAAAACCAGAAACTTTTTCTGTTGTTTTTGAAAAAGGTTTACCAGTTAAATTGATCTTGGATGATGGTAAAAAGGTTGTCACTGATCCAGTTGAATTATTTATTGAAGCCAACTCTTTGGCAAGAAGAAATGGTGTTGGTAGAATTGATATTGTTGAAAACAGATTTATTGGTATTAAATCCAGAGGTTGTTATGAAACTCCAGGTTTGACTATCTTGAGATCTACTCATGTTGATTTGGAAGGTTTAACTTTGGATCGTGAAGTTAGAGCTATTAGAGATCAATTTGTTACTCCAACTTGGGCTAAGATTTTGTACAATGGTATGTATTTCACTCCAGAAGGTGAATATGTTAGATCTATGATTCAACCATCCCAAAACACCGTTAATGGTGTTGTTAGAGCTGCTGCTTATAAAGGTTCTGTCACCATTTTGGGTAGATCTTCTGAAACTGAAAAATTATATGATGAAACTGAATCTTCTATGGATGAATTGACTGGTTTCTCTCCAGTTGACACCAGTGGATTCATTGCTGTCCAAGCCATTAGAATTAAGAAATATGGTGAAGCTGCCAGAGAAAAGGGTACTCCATTGGATCTTTAAATAATGTCATTCCCATATACACATACACAAACCCATCCAATTATAGTTCATGAATTATTGTATATTTTTTTTTATATTCATTTCAAATAGTTTTCTTTTAATTTTACGATAGATATTTTTTATTTCATTATATTAACAACTATGTAGTTTGTCTTTCCACGTTTTTAGGTTCTCAAGAAAGATAACAGGTTTACCAATTATCGAAGGTATGCTTCTTTTAGCAGTCGAATTGGTTTTACTCAATTCTAGATGCTTCTTTAAATGTTCAATCAATGAATCTAGTATACCATTTGCATCTTCATTTTTCCCAATATCTTCCAAATACTCATCTTGATGATTATAATAATACCATGCCGATAACCATAATACTTTGTTAAACATTGGAAATCGAAACTTTGAAGGAACTTTAGTTAATTTCTCCACTGTATTTATTCTTAATTGCATTTTCATATCTCGTAAAGTCAAATAATTTCCTCCAATAACAACTGAATCCTGTGGAGTATGCACTGCATGAATCCAACCACTTGGTATAATAAACAAATCACCTGGTTGAAGAGTTACTTTGAATCCTTCTGTTGGATATATCTTTTTTTTATTCTTGGTAATCAGATGATCAGGATACCATATGAAATTCTGTTTAGGTTCAAGACACCATGATTCATAGATCTGAAGATTACTTTCTGTAGGTGGGAACATTAGAAATGTTTTAGCACCTCGACAAATAGTATAATACACTGAAGTACCACCAAAATCTATATGAAAATCAGTAAATGAATTTTTCACTGACATTAAACAATATTTAGTAACTTTACTTCTTGGTTGTTCATCTAATGGATCCCATATCTTATCTACTAAATCTAATTGTTCCACACAAGTTGGTCTTTTGAATTCAATTCCTAATTTAGATACATTGGAGATTTCCAATGATATAACATTTCGTATTCTATCTCGTGATTGTTCTTCAGTATTAAAATAATCTCTCCATTGTTTTAATCTCCATGGTGGTGATACTCCTTGTTGTGAGATGACATCCATTACTTCAAGTGGGGTATCTTCTCCACAACATTCAGTTACATAATCCACGGTGATCTTATTCTTTGATATTGGGAATTTCATACCATTTTTATCTAAATCTGCTTGAGGTATAAGAATCGGTTTTATCATTTTAGATTCTAAAACATAATCTTTAGTTAATTCATTAATGATGCTAATATTTGGAGTACCTTTAAAATTCAAAAAATTATTTAATTGAAAATGATTTGATTTATCAACTGCATATGCTTCACCATCATTTAATGCTTGATAATCAATAGATATTTTAGCTCGTTTTGATTTTCTTTTATAAGTAGAGGGACCATGGCTTGAAGTACAATTAGGACAATGATAAGTGACAATAGTATTCACTTCAAATTCAGGGATTTTAAGACATGATGTATGATACCATTGTTTACAATGAGAACATTGAATCCATGAATATTCTTCTTCGTCCTCGGTTGAATTGATACATAATGGACAAGTATCAGTTGATATTGGCATTTTGATTCCTCAGATAAATATCAATATTAAAGGTTCCTTCCCGTTGATTGGCTGAATAGGTGGGTGATAGAGTTCAAGTCGTACGATACAAAGGTTGGCTGTTTTCTTTTTTTTTCTTTTTGCTTTGCATGATTTAAAGTTTTGGTTCCTTTGGTTTTTCTCTTGTATGACTTTTACAAGGCGAGCCATTCGACCGGACTTGAATTATCATGAGAAAAGTATATAAAGAAGAAGAAGAAGAAGAAGAAGAAAAAAAAAATCAGGAAGAAGATCTTATTCCTAGTTGTCTTTTTTTTTCATTTCATATAATTTCCCTTCATTTCACAACATCTAGTTTGTATCAAAATGATTCTTCTACCAAGTAGGACTAGTACCTTTCAAGTGCTTTGTCGTCATTCATATCGTCCTATACTATCCATTAGAAATATTTCAATATCAAAAGAAATTGAAGAATGTCATCCCCAACAATTGAAATTTCTTGAAGAATATAAAATTCGTACTATGTTGGAACAACCAATTATTCATTATTCAAGTAAGAAATTACCTCAATTTTCAATTCAAGAATTATACCTGCAACTGACAAAATTATCTAATAATTTCATCTTACAAAATGCTCGTGAGACTATTGAACATTTATTAATTTATAATTCTAGAAGATTAAAAGAATTTAGAAAATTACCTTATTTAGTTGTTCTTAACCCTTCAATTCTGGAAAGTTATAATATTTATTTACAAACTATGTCAAGTTTATTAATTGCAAGTACTTATACTCCTCATACTTTAGAAGAAAATCTCAAGTTTTCTGAAGAAGTTTTAACTAAATTTATTGATGTTCATGCTGATACTTTACCTAGTTTATCTAAAGGTTTAACTGAAGTAAGTCATCTTTTAAGTACGAAAACAATAACGGAATTTTTGGATCAACACTTGAAAGAAAGAATAAGTATGAGATTAATTGCTCATCAACATATTGAATTAACTAGAACTCTTAATGATCCCCTGAAATTTGTTAAAGGGGGCAAATATAATGGTGTTATTAAAATGTTACATATTCCTGATATAATTAAGAAAAATGCTGAAATTGTTAATGATATAACTATGATGAAATATGATCAATCAGTTAATGTAAGTATTGATACAAATTTATATCCTTTAAATTATTGGAGTCAAGCAGAACCTGAATTGAAAAGAAAATCACCTGAAGAAATGTTGAATTTCCCATATATTGAATATCATTTAGATTATATTTTTATGGAAATTTTTAAAAATTCATTTAGAGCTCAAATTGAAAATAAAATAAATGAACCAGTACAAATTACTATATCTACTTCATTATCTCCTGAAAAATATTTAGAAATAAGAATTAGAGATAAAGGTAAAGGAATACCTGCTAAAACATTAAAACATATATTTGATTATTCATTTTCAACTTATGAATCTGGTGAAGGTGATAGTTATAAAACTTTAAATGTACCTCCAGGAGTAGCAGGAAATACAGTTGCTGGTATGGGTTTTGGATTACCTTTAGCTAAACAATATATTGAAGTTTTCAATGAAACTATTAATAAAAATGAAGACGAAGATACCCGTACAAAAGGACTGTTGACTGTACAAACTTATCCTGGTTGGGGTACTGATGTTTATTTAAAAACAGTTGGTTACTAACCTCTCTCCCCCTTCCCCCTTCCTCATTCTGATATATTAAATTACGTATTCCTTATAAAATGCAAACTTTCTAATATACTATTTATCTAAAACTATACATTGTCCATTTATCGTAGTATCTCGTAATATTCTCATTGCTTCATTAACAACCGATTCCATTGAAACCACAGTAACATCTGCATTCACATTAGATCCCATATCTGTTTCTTTAACTAATCCAGGCATCAATGCATTCACACGAACTCTTCCTTTCAATTCATGTGATAAACTCTGACTGAATCCCAATAATCCTGCTTTCGAAGCAGCATAAACCGATGTCCCTGGAATGAAATACCTTGTCATTGATAACACTGACAGAATATTCAATATCGATGGATTAAGTTTCTTATTCCTAATCATATTCTTCACTACCATTTGACTTAATATTATAGGTATAGTTAGATTCACATTAATAGTATTGAATATTTCATCCACTGTTGTTTGATGTAACAATGAATGATTAGTAACACCAGCACAATTGATTAATATACTAGGTGATCCCAAATACACATCATGTTGATGTTGGTGACGTTGATGTTTATGTTCAATTAACCGAAGTAGATCAAGTGCTTGATATGAATGTTGCTGACCATGTGAAGTAGATAGTTCTTCTAGTGATTGTTGTAGTCTCTTTTCGTCTCGTGCAAGTAGGGTAATTGTAGCTCCTTCTGATGCTAATTTCTTACTTAGAGCTAATCCAATTCCTCGTGACCCACCAGTCACCAATGCAGTCTGGCCCTTGAACATTACTGAGATGTGGGACAAACTGAAAAAAAAAAAAAAAGAATAAAACTCCTTAACACGAAGTCTCCGCTAGATATGGTGGTGGTGGTGCGGAGTCTGGTTGGGTTGGGTTGGGTTGGGTTGGGTTGGGTTTGTGTGAGTGTAAATGGAAAAAATAAATGCTTCCAACAGGATTCGAACCTATGATCTCCTCATTACTAGTGAGGTGCCTTACCAACTTGGCCATAGAAGCTGTTCTTGTTGTAGGTGTAAATTGCAGACCTTCTAAGATATGTACTCATAGTTAAGAAACTAATGGATTTTAGAGATGTAGTGGGACTAAAATTGATGTTTATCAGTCAAATACATATCCAGGGTACACAACAGTTTAATATGTTGTTCCCAAAACGATTACTGTCCATTTTGGGTAGTTTGACAACGTCAGTGAATTACAGGTGTATTGACATTTTTCGCCTAATAACACGACCGAGTTGGTTGGTTGTCAACAAGGATCAGCAAAGACAAGTCCGAATCTACCCAAATGGGTGTCAAACACGTCGATTATGACGTAATGTGATGTTTATATGGTCATTCAGTATTGTCAGTCAATATAATTCCTTGTATTGCAGTATAAGTTTTGGTGGGAAAGTTTATTGACTTTTACTGGAAAATTCGATCAAATTCTTACATAAATTCTTGAAACAAACAAAACTTTACATTAGTAAACTACAGTATATAATTAAAATAAAAAGTAAAAACAGGAATTATATCGAAAAACAAAAGTCACATGTATGAATAAGTGTATCAGAAAACAAATCAAGCTTCTTCTTCACCATCACCAAGTTCAAAATATTCAGCGTCTTCTTGCATTTCCATTTCTTGCAATGAACCCAAATCACCAGGGGTTAACAACATGGATCTTGGAGAGCCTGGGACAGACATTGGACGAGTCAATTTGACCTTTGATTCGACAATATTTTCACCAACATAATCTGGATAAGCTCTCTTTAATGCCAAGTTTCTGGCCTTGACATATTCAATACCAATTCTTCTCCAATCGAGAAGATCACTCAATCTTTCAGTACGGTTTCTTTGATTGATTCTTTGACGTCTGGTTTTACCGACAAAGTCATACATATAATCAGTCAATTGGTTGATGGATTCATCAACAGATTTCATTCTTCTATCAACAATGTAGATACCGTAATCAGTAGTGTTTTCAATCAAATCTTCCATGTAACAACCGAAACCAGACAAGTTGGTAGTGATGGATGGAATACCCATAACAGTACATTCTGCAGGAGTGTAACCCCATGGTTCATAATAAGATGGGAAAACACCCAAGTGACAACCACGAACAAATTCATCATAATCCAAGGACAAGATTGGGTTATTGGCATTCAAGAATTCTGGATGGAAAATAATCTTGACTCTATCTTCAGATCTGTTGAATAATTGAACTCTTCTAATATGGTTTAAAATTGGATCGTTGCTATCATCAACCATGTTGTGAGTGACAATTGGTGGCAAACCATCTCTCTTCAAGGCAAATATACGTCTCTTCAAAAGAACTCTATCAGCTGGTTTGATCAATTCATCAATGGAAGGAACTTCATCATTGGATTTGTGGTTGGCATTTGGATATCTTGCACAATATTCAAATAATCTATCACCAACTTTCTTTTGAACTTCTTCAATAGAGTTTTCCAATTGTTTAATAACGGCTTGACCTTTCAAAGTTTCAACAGTGTATGATTGAGTTTTACCTGGCATAATGATAAATGCAACAACAGTCATCTTAGAACCAGATTCCTTCAATTTATGGTTCAATCTGGCCAATGCTTCAATGAAGAAATCACAACCCTTGTTTCTAAATTCATATCTACCAGCAATAAAGAAATACAAGGTATTGTCTAAATCGAAATCATAATTACCATAGAAATGTCCTTTAATAAATTCGTTAATTTTATCCTTTTTAACAGCATGCAAGTTTTGGAATTCATGAACAGCTTGGAATTTGACAACATTCAAACCGTTTGGCAAGACACCGTCTGGTTTTCTTTTCAACAAATGTTCAGCTTCATAAGCAGTAATGTGGGAAACAGTAGTGAAAACATCACAAGAATGAGTAGCTGATCTTTCAATACAATATCGATGATAGATACCTCTCTTTCCGGCTTCTGCATCCACATCAAATTTGTCCAAATTGTTGTAGAAATCAGTACTACCAGCACAAAGATATCTACCCAAGATAGTGGCATGGGTTGTGAAGATGGTAGTCAAATCAATTCTTCTCTTTCTACACAATGGTAAAGCAATACCGGCCAACCATTCGTGACAATGGCAAATAACAGCTCTATCTCTGTCGTTATAGACCAATTCACCCAAGAACCAAGCAACCAAATAACCCAACAAGATGGCATCATTAGTTTCCAGATCGTGGTCAGGGGTTGGGATTCCGGCAATATTCCACAAATCAGCTTTCCATTCATTCAAGTAATGACCAGCAGACCAGATATCGAATAACAAAACTCTTGGGGCACCTTCAATCAACCATCTACCATATAACCATCTGATACCTTTGGCAGACATGGAGTCCAAAGTTTGTTTAATCATTGGGTCTTTAACAGGCAATTCTTCAACTTCGATTTGGGCAGAAGCATGATTCAAAGGACCAAGTAAAGTGTAACGTTCTCTGTATTCTGCAACAGTAATTGGTGCTTTAGATTTCAAAACGGAGTAAATACCCCCGACTTTGTGGGCAACTTCGGTCGATACCTCGAACAATAAATGATTGGCAATATCTCTAGTCATAATAATTGATGATTAAAATAGAAACAAATATATAATAAAAATATGAGCAATTGATAATGAATTGAAAGGAGATAGGAATATGAATCTTAGATTTAGTTATTAACAACAACAACAAAATAAAGTAAAAAAAATTGAAATTAACAGTGAATGTGGGTAAAATGAATTGATCGGGGGGATTGTTGGTGTCAATTTATAATGCAAGACAAAAGACAACAGAAAAATTAAATTACAAGGGTGGACAAAATTGAATGTTGTAAAGAAATGAGATTTTCAGTCACTGGAAAAAAAAGTGGGGTGAAACAACAACAACAACAACAAAAAAAAGACAATTAAAATTAATGAATGAGCACTTTGTTAGTGATTAATGGTTGTCTCTATTTTTGTAGATGCTATAAAGAATGACTGTCTTTATCACGTGGTAAATCCCTTGATTTGATATTAAATTGAAGATAAAGAGAAAATTAATAAAAAAAAAATTAAGAGAAATTTTTCTTCTTATATATATATAGAAAAACGACAACCAGGATAATTTAGGGGGGTTTTTATATCATTAGTTGTGTATTTGTAACAACCTCAAGAATATTGTCCATTTGGGCTAATTTAATTTAATTTTTTGTTCAACTCCGTCACTCTCTTGTTGTATGCGTGTGTGTGTGTGTGTGTGTGTGTGTGTATGTGTTGTAAAAAATTATAGTTCTCTTTTTCTGCTTCTAAAAATTGTAACTTTTGCTTTGTGGTACCTTATTTTTTTTAGAGAAACTTGCCAGCAAATTATGTATCTGGTAAATGCACGTCCCAATATTTCATTATTAGTAAAAATAATAATATTAATCTACACCTGGGATTCAAAGAAGAAGAAGAAGGTCGAGTGATACAAAACATCTGGTCTAATGAAACAAAGGTACGTACCCATACACACACACACACGACGTATACACAGACGTAATAAATGATTAATTAGTCAAAGTGGGGAGTGCTATTGTTCCTATTGAACTAATATTATTGTCACTAATTATGGAACAACAACAACAACAACAAGAAGAATAGGAACTAAACAGAAACAGAAGTTGCCCGTTTAAGCTTTTTCTTGTTGTTCATCAATTCTGTTGGTGATGCAAGAGCTAATATTGAATGTAATGATTTTCACCAACAAATCCCACACAAAATGTATGACCCAGATTAAATTAATCCACTGCAGTACGTTCTTCCGATATTCCATTTCATCCCCCCTCCTTCCATTCTTCCATTTATCCCTCCTGTCGTCTCGTTTGCATTCCATTCCATTCCAAGTCTTATCTTTATTATTCCTCCCCTCCTTTTCCTTTATTTTTCTTCTCCGTAGTCCCCCCAGATCTGGTGATGTCGTTCCGCATAGAAAAATAAAAAATTACTTGAATGCTTCCAACGTAAAATAAAGCCTAAATTGCAAGGGAAAAAATACTACTCGAACAATCCAACTACAGGAACGAATGATGTTCCGTAAAGTAAATTTCTTCAGCATCACCGTGTATAATTACACTGAGTTACCAACAACAACAACAACAAAAAAAAACACCAGCTATTCTATTAATACAATTTGACTAATTCATCTCGAAGGTAATTAATAACCATCATTTAATTTTGGTTTGTGTGTTAATGTTTATGTGGGGAGAAATTCAATTAATTAAATTAAGGGAATAAATTTTTTTTTTAATTTTGTAGGTTTTTGGGTTCTGTGTTTTTGTTCGTACCATTTGACGCACCATTGGCTAAAAAAAAATGGACAACAATTATCTCCGTGCTGGTCACTAATCGTACGCAAAGTTCAAACCACCATGAGACTTCACTTTTTCTATTTTCTATTTTTTTTTTACTAATGAATCAGTGATTCCCATCACCAGCAAATGTAACATTTATACGTTTTATTATTCTTTTCCTTCTATTTTGTGGATCTCTCCCCTTCCAATTCCTTCTTTCGTAATATTGCAAGGGTTTCCATATTGCAAAAATGAGATTACAACCTCGAAACCACCGAAATGACCACAACAATAATCAGTTTCAAGTTTCTGTAAATTTTTCATTTTGTGAAACACCAACTAAACACACACACACACACACACACATTCATGCAACTGCCGTCCCCCATGGGTAATTAAATTTAACCCTACAATACACATAATGTTTCCTAATTGCTAACCGAGTCATTAATTAAAACATTGATACAATGACAAAGGAAACTCAACTTAATTGGTTCTGGGGTATTAGTTTTGATTTTTTTTTTGGTTGCAAGATCCGGATCAGGAGACATAATATTTAAAATGACAGTTTCAAACACACACACACACTTATCACCGGAAATATCTGTATATCGGACCAACTCGGGCAACTCAAAACATACACCTGGTTGCTAATGTGTTGCAAAAATATTACTAATAGGATTTACACTCTTAAACTATATACTTCTATACTTCAATCAACTCTTCTTGATCATCATCATCATCACTATCATCGTCACCTGGACCGGTGAAAATAATACCGTTAGATGCTTTGACTGATTGTTCGTTTGGTCCTAACCATCCTGCTTCGTCATCATCCTCTTCATCAATTACTATATCTTCAACATCCAGATCTTCTTCACCGCTATTTTCATCGTCTTCTACTTCAATTGGTTGTTTCAAGTCCTTACTGATAGTTAAATATGTCAACAAATGATCGTTTCTTCTACCAATATTGACAACATCTTTAGCAGTCTTATTTAAAAATCTAGACAACAATTTCATTGATGCTTGGAATTCAAATTTGTGTTCACTGATATATCTACCATGTTGGATTAATATATTTTTAATAAAAATCAAATAGTATTCAATATGTGGTGATTCCTTCTTAACTAACAACTCCCCAATGAAATTCAAAACTCTATTAACATATATCACCGGTATATCTTGACAAACTAATTGAATATCATGCAATGGAATAGATTCAAGAACTTTATGAATCAAATAACTTTCATTTAATCTGAATGCCATAACCAAAGCAACCAAAAATTCCTTTTCATTCAAAGATTCCAAAGTAGCTTCTGGAGTAACATCAACATCTAAATCAAATGGATCGAAGATAACTTCTTGATTAATAGAATATATTAGTAAACCATCAGTTGATGCAGCTGAAAACGCAGTTGTTGTTGGAGAAAATCCAATACTTGTAACTCTGATTTCTGGTCTGGTCTTACGTTCACTTGGATCACCACCTCTTCGTGAACCAGGAATGGTATTATCAATTCTATCTTCCAAATCACTCAATTCACCATCACGATCAATCAAATCAGAGTTAATACCAGCATCAGTGATTTTCTTACTATTCAAAAATTGTAAAGTACCATCAAGTGACATATTCTCAGAAACAATGAATCTTTTCAATAAAACTTCACTGTCAATGTCATACATACAAATGGAATTGTTATTACCACCAGCCAATAAAGTCAATCCATCAAATGAATAAGCAATAGTGCTGAAATATTTACCTCTGTTGGAATTTTTTGCAGTAAATCTATCTTCCAAATATCTACCAGTAAGAATATCTTTTCTACCATCAATTAAATGTAATTGTTTGGCATCTTCAATATCATAAACGGAAATATGTCCATCTAATGTCAGCACAGATAATTCTTTACAATCTGGTCTCATGGCAAGACACAATACATCACTTTGTATATCAATTGGTTCAACAGTTTGACTACGACTGAAAATATTCCAAATTCTAATGGTTTTATCCCATGATGCTGAAGCCAAGATGGAATTCTCCACACCAAATGTCAAACATGAAATTGGACCTTCATGACCAGTTAAACTATCCAATAACTGACCTGTTTGAACTGACCAAACATAGATTTCAAATGTATCTTGTGATCCACCAACAACAACTTCACCGCTTGGATCAACTGCTAAACAATTGAAGGGAATTCTTGTAGTAGCAGTAAAAGTTCTAAAATTTCTAAATCTAATTAAATCCCATGCTCGTATAGTACCATCTAAAGAACTTGAAAATAAAACATTACCTCTTTTAGCAAACTGAACTTGGGTAACAGAAGCAGTATGTTCAGTGAAAGTCATTAAACAGAATCCAGATCGAATATCCCAAATCTTGATTTTACCATCTTCAGAACCAGTGGCGATTCTAGAGCCATCTGGAGAATAACACAAAGTATTCAAAGAATCAAAATGTCCTTGTTGTTTCAAGATATAAGATTCAGATTGCCATTCGTAAACTACTAATTGACCCAATTTAGAAGATCCAAAGGCTAACCATTCACCAGTTTTATTAATATTAACAGTATTGACAGCATTTTGACCCATACTTAACAGTTGAATTAAATTGAAATCTTCAATTTCATAAATTCTAAATTCCCCATTGGTGAAACCCACAACTAATAATTTTGAATCTGGGTGAAATGTAGCACATCTTAATTTCCCATCAGAATAAAAGAAATTCTTTGCAGTGATTCTCCAACTCATTGGTTTTTCTTCATCTTCATCTTCTTCTTCATCGTCACTTTCTTCAGAAGGACGTTCGGTATATTCCCATGTGAACAATGCACCATCTTTAGAAACAGTATATATTGTTTCTTGGTCTTTACTGAAAAATGCATCAATAACATAATCACGATGACCTGAAAAAGTCATAGCAACATCTTTTTCATCAGAATGTAAGGAAAACATTTTACAAGTCATATCTTTACTTGAACTTATTAAAAATCTTGAATCATTTGACCAAGTAACATTTAAAACATCATTGAAATGTCCCAGATATGTTTTATATCTAACAAATGGATGAAATTGTTTATCTTCTGTTGACTCAGGAGTTTTCCAAATTTGAATAAATCTACCTATAGCAATTGCAAAATATTTCCCACATGGACTGAATTTAATATCATTAACTTTTGATTTAAAATTAAAATGATGTAATACTACTCTTGATACATAATTGATCAAAATTGCTCTACCATCATCATCAATAGAAATCAATAAAGTATTTTGTTTATTTAATGCAATATTATGAATATTTTTACGGTGTTGATAATTGAATGTAAATGATTCAGATTTAATTAAATCAAAACTTGATACTCTATTACCAACTGGTGATAATAGTTTTGTTCCATCATCAGTAAATATTAAATTACCCTCACGATAAACAGTCCCTAATAAATTGGAAAACTTGAAATCCGACTTCATGTTGATGGTTGAAACTAAAGTTATAGAAGGATATAGAAATGGTTTAAAAGAAAAAAAGGAAGACTATGAAAAATTGACTTAACTTATGTGAAAAAAAAATTCGTCTCATCTCTTCGCGTGCACCACGACCAAAACCTCAAACCATCAAATTTTTTTTTTTTCATTTCCATTTCTTTCTCTCTCTCTCTTTAATTCAAAAAATGTGTGAGTGTGAGTGAGTTTTTTATTGTTCATTGCTTTGTTTCCTTTGGTATAGTTTTCAACATCAATCATTCAAGTAGACATGTCATCTGGTGGATTATCCAATCGTGTCATGAACATGAAGTTCATGAAAAAGGCAGAAGATAATCAAATTAGTAAACAAAGAAAAGAAGAACAAAAGAAAATTCATGATTTATCAGAATGGATCATGCCAAATCTGGATAAATTACTAAAATTAGCATCAATGAAACCAAAAATTGAAACTGTGGGTTATGGAAATATAATGAGTAGTTCAAATTATAATTATTCTTCAACTACTTCTGTAAGAAAAACTTGGGGTGATGTAAATAAAGCAAAATTGGCAGTTGAAGAAATTACTGATGATAAAAAACCAGTAGATGCTGATGATGATGATGAACCACCACTTGATTTAAATACAATGTGGAAAAAGAGAAAATTAGAATCATCTTCAAAATCAAACAAGAAGAAAAGATTAAACTAGATATGGTTCAATTGGGTCTATATATTTATTGACAAGGGAAAACTAATCTATTTCTTTTTCTTCTTTGTATTATTATTATTATTATTATTATTATTTTCATCATTATTTGCATTAACAAAGTTCCCTTTGATAACGACCTCCCTAGCCGCTGAATTGATATGTTTAAATCTATCAGGTCCTATATGAATACCTCCAAACCATCTACTAACAACAACAATCACATTCCATGCATCCATCATCTAAAATAAATATTATTTTTTATAGTTAGTATTAGATTAATCTTTTTGTTTAAATATACTAATATTAGAATTATTTAATAACATACCTGTAGTAAATGTAGTAATCTACTACCTGCAGCAGTTTCCCCATCATCATCACAATCTTGATAAACTACTCCATTTTCAGTTTTGATTCTCCAACTTGAAATATTATGAGCAGCTTTTGAAACTTTTTTATCAGTGATTAAATTATTTAAATAATCTTGAGCTTGTTGCAAATTATCAACTTTTCTAGCATATGCAATAAATGTAGAAGATCTATCAACAATTGGTTCAGATTGAAACCAACCTATTGTAGGATCAATTATTTCTTTAGGTATTTCAACTTTCACTGGTTGTGGAGTAATTGATCTATCATCAGGTGATGATATGGGTTTTTGTTTTTGTTTTGGTGATGGTGTAGGTTCTGGATGTTCTTCAATATATTTATCAAAAAATTCTTGTAATTCAGTTAAAAATTCAAACATAACTACTTGTTCAGGAATATAAACTTTTGATAATATTTCATTTATATGTTTTTCTAAATAATTCACATCAGTAAATCTTGAATTATTTTCAATTAACACTTGTAATAATTGTGGGATTGCTTCAGGATATTCACTTGGGAAATTTAATTGAATACTTAATGATTCATGTTGAGGGATTTTAAAAGTATATATTTGTGGAGCTATTGGTATAACAGTATCTGGATAAATAGCATCAATTGCTCCTATTTCATCTTGTAATTCTTCAACTGTCATGACGTTTGATTTATATACCGACAAAAGAAAAAGACATGTCAATTTAATGAAAAAAAAAAATAAAAATTTAAACAAATGAAAATCTCAAACTCTTGATATTATTACTCATCATCATCATCATATAAAACAAGATGTCAGCAGTACAATTGAAAGAACAAGGAAATAAGGCATTTATATCTAAAGAATACAAAAAAGCCATTGATTTATATACATCGGCAATAACAATAGATCAATTCAATCCAATTTTATATTCAAATCGAGCTCAATGTTTTATAAATCTTCAAAATTATCAATCTGCATATACCGATTGTATTAAAGGATTAGATCTTTCACATAATAATACTAATAATAATGCCAATATTCCAGTTTTAATTAAATTGAATTTTCGTAAAGGTATAGCATTAAAAGGATTAAAAAAATATAAATCAGCTAAAGAATCATTTGAATCAGTTTTAAAATTAGATCCAAGTAATAATCCAGCAATTTTAGAAATTAAAAATTTATCAAGTATTCAAGAAAATAATTTAATGGATATTGATATAAATATACCAATTGAAGAAGTTGATGAATTACCTGAATTTTTTTCAAAAATTTTAAAACCATCTCAAGATAATCCAGTAACTGAATTGAAAACAAATTCATCTACACTTGATAAAGAAATTAATGAATTATTTGGATCTAAAAAGATTAAAGAACCAGAAAATGAATCCATAAATAAACCTATTGATCAAACTCCTAATGTTGAATTGAATGAAAAACTGCCAATGCATTTTTTAACTGCACTTAAACAATTACCAGATAATAAGAAAAGTAATGGCTATAAATATGTCTTGAACCTAGATTCTGATTCATATCAAACAATATTTGAATCAGGTATTGATACTGAGTTTTTACTGTTCTTTTTAGATGCGGTTAATTATGCCTCTACTCAAAATGATATACCTAACTGGAACACTTTAATCTTGAATCATTTCAAACAATTTTCCACTTTTAAACGATATGATCTTGCAATGTTAATGTGTGATGATTCGGTTAAAAAGAGTATATTACACAATGTTGAACAAAAACACCCTGAAGATTTAGCAAACTATAGAAAGTATATAGAATAAAATTTATCTAATAATGCTTGATCTCAAGACCTCTCCGTAAACCCTTTTTATTTGAAGGGGCTGTATTAGGCTGTACTATTGGATGAATAAACTCTGGAATATACCCAGTAAAATCAATATCCAAATACTTGTTAGCAACTATTGGTAAAACAAAAATACTAGAAAACAAAACAAACCCAAACACAAATACAATCAAATATAAATTAGCTTGAAATATCCGTCTTCTCTTTTGCCTCTTGGATAATATTCTAGGACGAATTTGATTACTTGGCTTCAACCAAAATAACATTAGCGTATGCCACTTATCAGCATAAGGTATCAACAATATTGGAATCTGGGCATACAAAATGATATGAGTTGCAATTAAATCACCTGCAAAATATGACATTTCTGTCAACTTGCAAAATGCTTCACGCAAAGGTTGAGTTATAATATACCATCCAAGACCCGCAGTAGCCCATTTACCTGACCACCACGAACGGTTGGACCTATCGTGCCTAAATTCTCTTGATACAAATATAATCATTAACATTTGCAAAAACCAACATTGAATAAGCACCGACAACGAGAACCCAAGAACCGTTATTGAAAAATTCCAATTCTGCAATAGCCACAAAAATTCAAAGAAAAATACATGATTCACCACAGCTAACAGATGTGCTATTGCTGCTACAAATGATGGGAACTTCTTGCAAAACAAAGTAAGCACGGGACCTGTAACTGTAGAAATGATAAAGCACACAGTTAAAATAACGAAATTCACACCAATTGGAACAAAGCTGACAATAAGTATTCTCAAAATACTATTCACAGGGTAAGTACCTCGTGTCTCATTCTGTGAGTTGCAAAACAAGTAAGCAAAGGCAACAAGTGATATCACACCAAGCTGTAATGCCGACTCAGAAAGCACAAGTTTAAACCTGGAAGGTTTAACTTCACTAACAACTTTAATCTCTTCATTCAAACTATATCGTTTGCTTTTAACACCAACAATTCTGCTTCGTTTCAATCTGGTAAAATTTATCCACGAGGAAATACGTGGTTTGCTATTACCACGATGTAACCATTGAATATAGTCCCTGTAATCCAAAAAGAAATCGTTCCACGAAAACTGGTTAGGATTGTACAAGAATGGACAAATCAACAATCCAAGTATCGTGATCCAGAAATACACCAACAGCAACTTCCACATACTTATAGAACAATAGAAAATCAACAACCCACAAAGCGAACCATAATATAAACTTTCCAGGGCAAACCTAGAATACAAAGTCGCAAAGGGAACTCTTATAGTAGCAAAACCTCTTCCCGTGGCAAGATATCGTGCTCCACCAATGGATATATCACTCGATAGTGAATGTGCATATATCTTGCAAACAAAAACTTCAAACAAGGGAGAAAAAGAAGCAAACTGTTTACCCAATCTTGTAATGGCTTTGAAAAATCCCCTTTCAGTCAATTCTTGCACTGCCAATGGCACAAACGAAATAACAAACACTATGAAGATGGAAAAGATACATCTCTGCAACCAATGAACCACGGGAATTAAATTTGAACAACCAGCTGGACGCTTAGGATCGGTTACTGGCCTAAATTTGTCATATTCACAAATAGTACTTTCACTAGTTAATGCTGCAAGGTTTGCACCCACAAGTAAAAATAAATGTACTGATAACATAATGAACAAGTTGTTCAAATGAAATCCAGGGTGGGCATAATAGAACGATAAAAATCTATCCAAAGGAAGTTGGGTCCCCATGTAGAAATACTCTCTCGACAACATTTGTTCACCCATTCCAGCACCAATTTTTGTAGTGAAATTCAAGATTGACCCAAAACCCAAATCTCTTCCTTTACCACATTGCATATATTCACAGTGTTTGATTCGGCCACCTCTTAATACAACATTCATACCGGCATAAATATCTTCATTCAAATGTAATCCTTTTTGTGCCTTTGATACACCTCCTCTAGTAGTCATGAAAATTCCATTCAAGAAATCAGGATGTCCATAGTGTAACTTACCACCAATATGAGCCAAAGTTCTAGCAAACAAAGTACCAAAAGTTTGTTCCTTACCGGCAGCAACATCACCAAGGATCCCAATGTTTTCTGAGAAAATATATTCTCTAGTGCCAATGATAGCTACCGGATAAGCCAGTTCTGTACCTTGTAAATCCGTTGCATATGGATCAATTGGAAAAGTGGCTTCTTCAAACTCAGCCAAGATGCTTCTAATCTTCAAACATTCTTCCAAATAATTATCTTGATTAGCATCCACAAGCTGGATATATTCACCTCTGCAGAAAATCAATGAATGATTTTGGTTATCCGATTTACCATCTCCAAGGATTGGATTACCTGATAATCTAATTCTATATTTAGGTTCACGTTCGCCATTTTCTAAAATTGCACAACTACCATCCACCAATGCCGAATAGTAGACCACTTCACCGGTAGATTCATCAACTTCTTCATCAAGATAACATATCTGAAGTTCCGGATATGCCCTCAACAAAAACTCTGTATTCTCCTTTTCCTCTGGAGTGAAATATTTCAATCTTTGCATCGAGGTGATAATACGGAACTTTCTATGAGCCATAATAGCTGCTTGTTCTAATTTTTCATTCTCGCTACCAAATTTGGTCAGATCTGGGTTTTCAACATCAAATAATAACTTTATAGCACGAGAATAGTTCATAAACCCGGAAATGGTTCTGTATAGAGTCTGGGATCTTAACGAGGCCCAGATTCGTGTTCTTAGAATATATTCAGGAGTGGCAACTTTGAATCCAACAGAATAGTAAGGAAGGTCGTCTAGTTTCTCCTTTCTAAACTCTGCTGATGACGAATCAGTTTCAAATTCTTCAGCAAGCATTTTTGTATCTTTGACAAAACAGCTCCATTCTAATGGGTGCAACAGTTTCAAATATTCCAACATAGTTACATGTGAGTATTGTTCCTCTTCACGGATAATTTCTCTTAATGATAAAGTTATCTTCTCACTGTAATGAGGAATTAAAACAGTAAAAGACGGCATTAAATGAACAGGACTGACTTCTGGCATAGGTGTAGACAATGATTGTGCAAAAAATGTAATTCTTCTTTGTGCTTCAGATTGATCTTGGAACATAGATGATTTAATTGATTGATCTTCTTGAGAGACAAAGAATATTGGTTCTTTCAATACTGAACCACCTTCCACTGCAGGGTTATCAATCTGTTTATAAATTAGTTTTTGAACATGTTCCAACGATATTAAATGCTCTCTATACATGGAAATAATAATCGAATTCCAGACTTGTGAAACAAGCATTTTAGCCTTGACATTTTTATCACCAGAAACAGATATAATCTTTGAGAATATTCTTTTGGGCAATCTTGAGAAAATGTTCCTCCATGGAGTCCAAATAGAAACTCCAATATAAAAAGAACGACAAACAGAAAATACTGTATTCCATACAATGTACCACAAATAGGTGTCCAAGATGAACAATACCAAATCTGTGACATAAATCAATATTAAAACAATAGTTGGCTGTCTTGAACACAACCAGGCACCAATCCATTCCTCTCCAGTACATCTATGCACCAGCATGATACTCAATTCACGAACTGGATCTCGAACTGAAAGCGTTAAAAAGAAATACGATTCAAGAAATTTGGACACAAATATCGCAAACCACAAACCATATGATGCAATTCTATCACCTTCTGTCAAAGAATAAAAATTCGTAACAAATGACCTTTGAGGTAAGAATCTTCGATCATTTGGCTTGGGAGTCTTACTGAATAACTTTCCCAACGGAACTGCCGACAAGTATAAAACCACCAATATGGAGAATGCAAATTGTAGTGATGACATGACTAAACCAATAGTATTTTGTGCACTCAAGGGGTAAACCACAAACAAATATACACTGGGAGCAACATTCAACATAAGGGTCAAAATTAATAAAACCATTCTTTTGGTTATGGGCTGAGCTCCAGTCCACTTTCGAGGTATGAATCGAAGTTCAAATAGCAAGCTTATGATATCAACAATGATGGCGACGGCCCCACCAAGTGATAATACTGACAATCTGGCCTGGGTTGTTGGTTGGTTATCTAAATGAGGTTGATAATTGCTTGTGTACAATGTTGGGGAATTGAATGCTGTGTAATACCAGAAAACGGCCGTATGAATAACCCACACCCTATGGAAATTCACCAACACATGGGACCATCCTCGTGTTTCTTTAAAGGTTTTATAAAAAGCTTTATTCCACAAGACTTCATTCAACTTCTCGTATCTTTCGCCTGGTTGAAGGCTCATTAACCGGGTTTTCTTGTCAGCAAGTATTAATTTTTCTAACCCTTTACTGTACCAAAACAATTGATTCATATCATCGTACCCAATAACCGATTCATGATCTCTATCGCGACGGTGATATTTCCCATCAACAAGTACATACGATTGATCCCGGTAAAACTGGTACAATGGAGTGATAATATGATCAAGAAAACTAGGAGTGACTGTTGCAACTGGGGTATCAGGATCAATTGAAAAATAGAAATCATTGCAACACTTGAATATGAAGCATATACATTCAGGCATAAATCTAATATTATTTGCTTCACCCCAAATTAAAAGGTACAAGGCTAGCTGAATCACAGAATCAGTTGGTGATAAAGCAAGCATATTAGTAGACCATTGCATTTCGGCTTGTTCTAAAGTTGGAATTGGTTCATCGGAACCTTTAACTTTACCATTTTTGTTGACATTATCAAACCCAACAAAATCATCAATATCTAATTGTGCTGCAAAATACCATTTTCTGAAATTAGAGTTAATTCCACCAATATAATCAGCATGTACAGATCTAAGTGCATGTGTTGGTCCCAATCTTGAAGATCTAGAATCTAACAACCTCATGAGGAAATCAAACATGTTCCTGGTGTTGTCAAACTGGAAACCAAAAATGGTTGTTAGCTGTAAAAAAATAGCTTCAATATCTTCCCTGGTTATTGGAACAGCTTCTGGTGGATTCCATGTTGGATATGGATCATACTTGTTTGAATAGATATCATAAATACCATTTTCTGCCAACAGTTTTCCTGGTTCGTCATTATATTTGTCATCTTTATCAACAAAATTCCCAATCTTCTCTACTTCTGCCCATCTACTAGTATTGACATATGGTGTTTTAAAACCACTCAGAGGGAAAGCAGAATTATATCCCTTTGGATTACGATCTTATTTAAATTTAGTTAGTATCAAAGTGTGGGTGGAGAGACACTTATTTATCTTCCCATTGCGAATTTATCTAATATCGGTAATCCCATACTAATCGCAGTTGCAGTTCTTTTAAGTATTTCAATCGAGTCATTTTTTTCAACCGCCAGAGATTGAGGCTTCTTTTTCGGCATCTCTGATGGTGTATTGACTTCAAAGGGTTGGTTGTAAAAAAAAAAAAAGATTAATGGTGGTAAAAGTAAAATGGAAACACTAAAGAAAAGGAGACAGCCATTTACCAGTGTTTGGTTGCCAATCACGACATTGACCGACACTATAGAAATGTCGTTTACACTCTAGTAGAAGTCACGCACGGCATTCTTAGACCCATCTTTTAATTCACACATTGATTGAACTCCAATCAAAACAAATTGAAAGCAATTACTCTTAGTCATTGTAAAGAAAGGTAACATATAGACTCGTTGAAGTTCAATTGATACTCAATTGATGGTCAATTGAGTGGTAAATTACTCTATTCTACATTAATATTATGAATCAAAAACAAACACCTTAGTTTTTACTTTAAAATTTATAAATACTATACTCAGTAATATAGATATCTATATAACGAGAATTAAAAACAGTATTAAGCACTCTTAGATCTTGTTTTCTTTGACACCGTGTTTCCAGATGGCAACGTATGGAGTGGTACCATCTTCTCTGTAGTTCAACAAGACAACCATAGCATCTGGGTCCATGGATTCACCAGTGTAGAATTCCCAATCTTTGAAAGAACCCAAAACTTTCTTGACGTAAGCAGTAGCACCTTTTTCGAAAGCTTCAACTTCATCTGGTCTGTTTTCAGCCAAGTAAGCCTTGACTCTCTTCATGTAACCTTTAATGTAGGTAGTGAATGATTTTTTGTCAAAGACGGTTGGTTGTAATCTGAAAGAGTAAACAACGTTGTTGACGGTTTCAGCACCATCTTCCAAAGCTTCTTCACCATCTTCAGCAGATGGGTTAGCACCAATATCAATATCACCGTTACCAACAGTGACCATAGCACAGTCAGCTTCGTAAACGGCACCATCGACTAACTTTGGGTCGTAAGCATCGGATAATAATTCATCACCAGAAATAACGTCTTCGAAAATAATCATTGTGTCTTAAGTATTCAATAAGGGAATTGATGTAGTGAAAGAGAGGTTGTGATGGGAAGATTTTTTTTTTTTTGAAAAAATTTTTTTTCACTCCTTCTCCTCGTCGCTCTAACCTCGTTGGTTTTCTTTTTTTTTTTTTTTTTTTTTGGTAACGATGAGTAGTTCACGTGTTCAAAAATTATGATTTCCTAAATAGGAATAAACATGCAAAAAGCTGGTATATATGCTATCTATTCTATACAAATATTCTGTCTATAAAATTTTGCCAGAATCCTTTGTCATAAATATTAATAATGTCTGTTTCTACTGAGCGTATCGGTTCTAAATTATAATTATCAATGCTAGTTTCGTCAATCAAAATACGTTCGTCATTAAGACTAATGTAGACAGGTTTACCATCAAAAGATGCTCTCTCAACAAAGCTCTCACCATTGATAGGTGGGTTAATTTTGTACAATAACTCCAAATTGACAAGATGTTCTATTTCTTCCCATTTATCTAACTCATTTGTAGTTACTCCAAGGTAAACGTATCTCAAATGTAATGCAGTAAATAATGCTGTTATGATTATGAAAATAGAACATAAGATCAAGAAAATACCGGTTATTTTGTTTGCTTCATTTGTTGATGTGATCTTGGACCAAGATACTGGAGTCAACGCTGTATAACATAACCAACCACCATATCCCAACATATTGATATTTGAAATTAAAAACAACATAAACCAGCGATAGTTTTTGTATCCAATACAATTGTTTAACCAAACACAATGATGATCATATAATAAGTAACAATTATTACAAACAGAACAATGTTTTGAACGAGCTGGTTTAATGATCTTGCATGTTGAACACGTCTTGTTGTCAAAGAATATCAATTGGTTAGGGGTATATTGATAATTTTTCATGTTTGCGTTATTAATACTTCCTGGATCACTACATGTACCCAATATTGTTGCAACATAGATCAAGCCAATGGAAAGATAAATAGTAAACAATTTGAACAAACCAACAGGCTGCATCATTGGCACTGTATGTTTGAAAAATAAGTGAAAACAAAATGTGACAACAAACATATAACCAACTGGAACTATCCAGTTGAGAATTTTTAACAATTGGCCATTTGCCTTATCATCTAGCCAAGTATAAAACTGAAATAGATCTTTTGAAACCGAGACTAGTCCATTTCGTAATTTCTGAATAGGTGTATTTCTGAAGCTTGGGGAGTCACCAAATAGTAGTAAAAAAGTTGCTATAGAAGATACTATTGTTATTCCTATAATCAATTTGAAGAACATTACCAGTGGTGAAATGTAATTGTCTATATACTATTGAAAAAAAAAAGAAAAGAACAAAAAATAGGCAGAGCAGAAAAATCACTCACAAAGTTTCAATTACTATACAGTCCGCACACGACCTTACTAATGATACGAGTTAATTGAAAACCAGTAAAACAGAAAATTACGAATTGCTGTGGATTCTCAGCTTTCCATACTTCATTTATTCTCGATGTCAGCTGATTTAAATTATGTGCAATTGGTGAGTTATTGATCGTCACTGACAGTGATTGGGATAGAGCAAAGCTTGCCAATAAATCAGCACACACACACAGTAGCATTTGCTTTGGAGAAGATTTCCTAGTGTGTTGCTCTCAATGGTACTGGCACTATGTTTTGGAATGCTTTCCAAGGAATGAAAGCTCTTGACTGAGTTTTTTTTTGGTATCTGCCTCTTTCAGGAGTTACCATTTTTTATGAAGAGATATGTACATATTAAAAATAGAAACGTGGGACTATAATAGACTTGTGATTTTGCATCATGGTTTGTGGACTAAACCGGTTCACTTTAGACAAAATCTATCTTGAATTAGTTTATACATGATATTACTTTCATATTACACAATTAAAGAACACCCAATTAAAAGTTAATTGAGAACTCACGAAAACAAAAGAAATTCTATTTATATTCTTTTACTTATCATCCAATATCATCAGATATAGCGATTTACCAAGGAAACACAAGCGACCGCTGTGTCTTGTTTGAGTGTGGGACCCTCGCTGTTCACTAGAATTCGTAAACCTTGCAATGCAATTCACATAACTCTGGTATAAAAATCAATATCGAATATTGGTTTATTTATTGACACAATATAAGAGAAATAAGGATACAATCACAAATTACCAAACCTCGCTGATTATTCTATCACCAAGACTACTTTCTGAGAACATAAACATTTTTTTTTCGTAACTGAATTCAGTCGAAGTTGGTATAAAATCAAGAACGCCACCGTTTCTCTCATCTTTTTTTTTTGATTTTCAATAACTTGAAACTATGTCCATTATGAAGATGATAAGATCAGTGTGGTTTCTGAAGATCATAAAATTTCAATAAGCTGTACTATCGAAATTATGATGTTTGTGATATCTACTAATAATAGAAGCACATCTATAAAAATATTGCCATTAGAAAATACACATTGCAGCAAGAATTCCATCCGTATATTAGCATTCTGTAAAGTAGTTCCATGTAGTACAAGACATCACTCGTATAGATGATTAATTAGGGGAGGGTGTTCGAAGGTAATGTTGGGGAATATAGTAGTTGTTACACCATCATCTGAACCTAAAAATCATATTTCCAACTTCTTTGATAGAAGAAAATCATTCCTCCAACACCAGGAATTGACGGTGTAAAGAAAGTAGTAACCAAATCAACCAACGAGTACGATCTAATGAAATTAGTATGACATAAGCAAGTAGAGTTTATTTACCAAGTTGAATCAAGAAAATGGTAATACGCTCGAAACGGGAGTTTTAAAACGAAGCGGAAATTACATCGATGATTTTTGTGTTGAATAATGCATGCACAACCATGTCTTGGATAACTCGTATCCAGGCGAGAGTTCCTGGATAGTGGGCATTTCTACACTTCTTCCATACAGATACACATTTCAATTTTGATTTCTATTATACTGATTACTATCAGCTCATGTTGTACCCTGCTTACTTGTCAGCATCTTACTTGCCAAATTAACATAACTGGATGAAAGTTGATTCAAAAATTTCAATTCCAAGTTCAAGCACAAATGAGTTCTTGAGTTTAGTCTGGAGAGGAACTACTTTATATAATGAGGAATCAAACTTACAGTTTTGATCCTTGTTTGTGCGACAGAACTAAAGTTTAGCTAAAATTTAGTTTATTCAATGTGCAGATAAGAGATTTAATACCGCATTAATCCGCACTCAATTTGTGTAAGTCCAAATGATGACCAGTCAAATAAACAACTTAAGCAGAAATCACTATAACCCAAAGCAACTTTTTGTAAAGTATTTAATTGAAGAAAATTCCCAGCTACATCGGCATGTTCCAGTGGAATGAGAAATAGAGCAATCATGAATGAACCCTGTCAGTAATGTATCTGTTACGTAACGGAGAGTCGTGTAAATCTTAATTTTTCAGGAGTGTTCCAAAAAAAGAAAAATAAAAAGAAAGAAAAAAAAAAAACTTGCTCAAAAGTTACAAAATCTATGCGCGCAACCTTTGTCTAGATTCTTTATTTCCTATGAGTGGCAGCCATTGTAAATGTTTCTACTTGTCATTATACAAAAGCCTTCACCCAAAAAACAGAAAGACACATTTTCATTCAATACTGACCGTGTATATTTTTGCTATTTGTCATTTACTTTTTTAAAGTTTTATTTTTGTTGACTTCGTTTTTTTCTTTCCTTCCTTTATTAACCATAATTTGAACTTTTCTTAAGGCTGAGCCGGATCATCTTGAACTTAAAGCGACAATGTATGATTCAAATGTTTTGTATTTCCTGTTTGGATTGATCCTAATTATTCCCTTTTCCATAGTCATGGCCAAAAAATTACCTATCAATGGAAACAAGAAGGCCAATAAAAGCAACGTCTTCATTTGGACATTACTTTCTTTAGTAATTTTCAATATTGTTTATTTCCTTGCAAGTTCTATTAATGATAATAACAAACTTAATTACGATGATAACAATGACTTTGTTCCAGTAGGGGAACATATCCATAATATGGAATATAACCCAATGAATATAGCTGGATTTGTGTTTTCAAGTAAGGAATCAACCCCTGATTTGGCTTGTGATAAGATTTTACACGATGATCAATCAATTATTGAGGTTACTCCACCTATAGATTTAAACAAGCCAACTGATTTGAAAACATTTAGAGATCAATTAAAATCACGTAGTTCTGAAAACAACGTCTATGAATTGTTTTTCCAAGATAAAGAAGATGAACTGGAAGAATCAATTTTAAAAGATAAATGGTATAAATTTTGTGGATCAGCAATATGGTTAGAGAAATATGGAGTGTATTTCATGGTTAATAGAATCGCTTACTCCTTCGATAAACGCCGTAATCATCCAACAATTTCCGTCTTGGCTGGTCAAGTATTTGATAAAAATTGGGATGAAATATATGGTATGCAGTTTCCATTCTCAAATCTTACATTCCCTACTGTCTTACCTCATTATATTGATGTTGGAACTCAAAAGAAGAAGGACATCTTGGGTTCTGAGGATCCTAGAATCATCATGCATAGGTATACCAATATCGATGGGGTAGAAATTCAAGAACCCTTGATTGTGTTTAATGCATTAAGCCAAGAAGTTAATTGGAAAAGAGCAATGCATATCTATCGTCCGTTATACGATGCCAATGCAACTATTAGATTAGACATTGAAGGTCTTGAACCTAGAAACAAAGAGAAAAACTGGATGCCATTTGATACCACCGAAGATCATATCCATTTTATTTACAGTTTCCCATTAAGAGTCATCAGATGTGAATTGGCAACAGGAAAATGCCATAAAATAAGTGGGCCTGATTTTAATGATAAATCTAATGCTGGTATATTACGAGGAGGTACTAATTTAATCGAAATTCCTACTAAATACGTTCCAGAAGAATTGAAATCGAGAAAATTCTGGTTAGGTATTGGTAGATCACATATCAAGAATTGTGGCTGTGTTAACGAGTTATATCGTCCGCATGCAATTATAATATCTCGTGAGAATGAAGATGGTGATGGCCAGTATAGTTTGAATTATGTTTCTGATTTATTTGATTTTAATATTAATCCTGAACCATGGACTAGTGGTAAGACTACATGTTCAGATGGGAAGCTGGTCTTGATACCAAATAGTGTTGCATATTTTAATGATGATCATCTTGGAGTAACTGTTAGTGAAGCTGACAGAACAAATAAATTAGTCCACACAAGGGGGTGGCTGAGTTATATCCAAAAGATATTAAATGAATTAAAATTCACTTTAAATGATGAAAATAGAGATTTCATTGTTGATGGAAACAGATTAAGTGAATGTTCTACTTTCTTCTCCGGTAAATATTGTGACGCATCCAAAAATTCAATGGGATGGGATAGAAAACTGGTTTAAATAGGTTTGATATACCAATTAAGTTTAATATAAAATGAAATAGAAAAAAACCAATTGCAATATAAATCACTCATACAAGTCTACAGCTCGGGTGTTTCCCCTTAAAATAGTAATATATTGAATATATAAAAAATGAACAAAAATAAGAATAAAATAAAGAATATAAAAGAACCAGTCCCCTATTGATATGTTTGTGCATGTCCCCCCTTTTTTTGTCATACACAACAATAATTATAGATAATAATGATAATAATAATAATAAAAAAAAACAATAAGAATTATTATTCAATCTCCCTCCACAACGGAGCTTCACCAACTTGTGTTGATTATTTACTTTTGTGTCCACCTTCAACTAACCACCTGTGAGGAATGGAAAAGTAAGTATTTGTAGAATTAGCCATACCTGCCCAAGCATTGAACATTCCGAAGAAAGTAACACCAAAACCAAAGCCACAACCAATCTTAATCAAAGTATGATTATCCGCTAAATAACCAGCACCTTGGAAAAGGAAAGTAAAAGTAATACAGAAAAACATAGCCAGTAATGAAATAACCGATTTCAAAGTGCACAAGAATAACATGAATGAAAAAATACACCATCCCATCAAGTATAACCCAATGGCATTGTTGATTTGAGTTGGATCTTGTGTCATGTAAGCTTTCATAACGCCAAAATTTGGAATATAAGCAGCACCAAAACTTAAAAAGAATGCACCATAACTACACATTGCACAGAAAGCAAATGTGTTACCAACAACACATTCCCAAATCCCAGCTAAGAATTGCATGGTACCAGCAAAAAAGATACATAATGAAACAATAACATTGGTAGTATGAATACCTTTAACATTAAGTCCATATAAACTCAAGACTAAATTAGTGATACTAAAAGCAAGTAAACCTAATGGTGATGGATTACCAACTTGATGAACAGGAGCACGATGTACACCAACATCCATAGTACCACCAAATGCTTGCATAAATTCATGTCTATAGTATTTAACATCACCGAAGATAACAAATTCTTCACCATCACCACAAGTTCTAATTCTACTAACTGGTTTGTTCAAAAGATCGTCATCATTGTCACCATATGATTTAATTGAGTTTGTTTCAGATTCCTGACTTGACATTTTTGTTTTTATTTTCTTTATCCCACTAGGGTGATTGAATATTTTCCTTTATCTAACAAAGTAGGTAAGGCTGACACAAATAAGAAAATAAATTACAAGCAAATGAATCTTCAACAGACATCAGTGATGATATTTATAATAAGTGGAAAAGAGTATACAAGCAACTTGATGCTAGAGAAAGAAATACCCCCCCTTCTTATCGTGGGGTAGATGGGAAATTTTTGTTTTTTGTTTTGGTGATGTTTTAACATTGTGTATTCCAAGAAAATTGCCCACATTGGTTGAATATTTTGCAGTTATTATTATTCAACCATTTATAATTTTTGAGCAAAGACAGCATCAGAACAGGTATCGTAAAAATGGTAAAGCATGTATTAGTAACATAGTATCTAATATTATGTATCTTATATCATTTTGTAGATATGTGTACAAACGTTATAATCGAGCCGTTCAATACGCTTTCACTTTCGCAGTCAAAAAAGAAACTCCCAAAAGGAGGGTAAGAGTTTTTCCAATTTTTTCTTTTTACTAAAAAAACACTGTTATCAAACTGTCCCCGCAATTCATGGACGGTTTGATAAAAAAAAAGGAAGTAGACTTTCTTAAGAAGAACAACTAAATTTAACCCACCATACAAGAATTATCTTGCGGTTGTATGATTCCGCCAATACGCGAATTTACTTACGCTGTTTCAATTTCTACCTGGCCATACACTTTCATTCTTTAACAAAAAGGGGTTCTGATAAAGGGAAAGAAAAATCTATACTTAATACCACTATTGTGCTATTCTACAGAACAAATGATAAATGATCATGATATAGCCGCATGATCAGCGTTAGGGTTATAGTTTTCAGTTAGCTCTATTGATCATGAACTGATATCTGACCAGAATTGCCAATTATGCGACTTGATGGAAATATAATTAATTCCGTTGAAATACCAAGAATTTCTCTGGCGAGATTTTTGTGGGGTAAACAAGATATTCCCACCACCAACAATCGGGTGGTATTGCAGCAGTATTCTCTTTTTATTTTATTTTACGCCCAAGTTGGTTCAGTTGTTATAATATTTGTTTATGACACTGGGACAACAAGCCCCCGCCTCTATGTTATTTTATCTTGGAAGTGGTGCTACATTTGTTATATATTTTTATCGTCGGGAAAGATGGAAAGTATGCCGAGGACAGATCAATAATATTGAACGAAAACCTAACCAAGAAACCAATCTTCTGGGTACTAGTAAGGTAACTTACTACATTGAATTATATGTACAAGAAACGTTATCAATGTTTCTACGAGTAAAACAAAGGAGTGAAAATTTCTACTATGGAGTACAACAGAATTTAAATTTATCCATTTCCATGGTTGACTCATTGAACACACTATAGTACATTATGCGGGGTGTTACAAAAAAAATTAAAAGATCCTCTTATCCAGGAAACAATTCCCATCTCTTTGCTTACTATCTATTATACATCCCTTTTCTCAAGTAATATTCGTCTTATTTCAAAGTTAGCTTATACTTTTCTACAACTGGTTTAATCAATTCTAAATGATACTGATCTTTTACATCAACAAAGCCCTGAATATCACATTTCTCCACATCGGTTGATACCAAATCATGAAAATCTTTTAAATTCTGAAATTGACTGGTTATGGTTAGATTATATAAAAGACTGTCCATTAAATCATCAATCTTCTCTCCCTTATCTAATTTAAGATATTCCAACACATTTTTCTTCTCTAATTCTTCATCGCCGTATCCTGGTAACTTATACAATTTATCCTTCCATGATTTGAGCAATTCAAATCGAATGGCCTTTTGATTTTTTGTTGCATTCTTAACAGCTTTAGTAGCCACAAATCTATGAATCCAATAATTTGTCATTTGATGAGCCGTCATGGGAATAATGATTTTAGGATAAGCATTACTTACTATCAAATTTTCTAAATTATAACATAATAAAACTGAAGGTAAAGTACTTGAATTACCATGTGATCTTGTTCTTTGTGCTTCCATTACAACTACATCAGATTGTTTTGGTTGTAGTTCATCAACTAATGCTTTTGTAATAAATTGAAAATATCTTTTAGTATCAATCATGGTTTCTTTATCTATTAGTGGTTGATAATTCTTCCCAAATTTTTCATTTAAATCTAATTTTGCCCATTCTGTGATTTTTATGGGGAAAGATGAACCTATTGACCTGCAATAGGAAAAATTCTTAACGCCAACATCTATACCCAATAGTGATTTCTGTGGAGAATGGGTATTGAAATTGTCTACATAGAATTTGTAATTATTGACAAACCACTTGATTCTGACATCTTTTATAGCAGCAGGAGCTGGTGCACCACATATCACTGCCAAACGTGCAAGTGTAGCAACCGTACACTTCAGTAATATCTTAACCAATTGTCCTTCCATTGACAGTGCCAATGCAAAACTTGGGATAGACTAATGTAGATTAAATCTTTCAGAATTTTCGTTTTTTTTTTTTTTGTTTTGACATAACACGCGTTTCTAGATGTCGCATATTGCACGACATTGTCACCAAAACCGTTTAGATCTGGTACAATGATAGCAATAATCATGTAAGGCTTAGACATAGATCATACTATCGAATGATCAACAACAAAAGTTCACTATCTATTAGTAAATACTCCGTAATTCGTACTTGCCTTTTGAGAGAGTAATGTATCGTGGCATTTATTTCTCTCTTCTGTAATTGAATTTTGACAGGTATTAATCAGATTACCAAAAAATGAATAATTCAAAACAAAAATAAGAATAAGAATAAAAATAAAAATAAATTCTGAAACATATTTGCGGGCTAAAACAATTAGAAAATAATACACTTATCGTCTGATTTTTTTTTTTTACAATATCTTTAGTGAAAATCTAGATTTGACAAATTAAAAATAGAAAATTACATTTATTCAATTAAGTCTATAAATATTCAACAAATTAAACATTTACATTAGATTTAAATAAGGAAGGCAATGGCACCAGCAGCAATAGCACCAACGGCACCGGCAGTACCCAATTGAGCGACTTGTGGAGCAGCGTTTGTACTGGAGGAGGAGTTGTTAGCAGCAGAAACGGCGGCAACAGTAGTGGTGACAGCGATGATAATTTGTTTGAATTGCATTTTTGTTCGAATAGGTTTTCAAATATATAGTTTATACCAATGGAAATAGGAAAAGGGAGAAGGGAAAAAGGGGAAAGTAAAAATATTTGTATCGAGGAAGCAATTGGGGGAAAACAGGTTTAATTTATAGTTTTTAGTTTTAGGGCACAGCCTTAATATTATTTGTTCTTGAAACGTACATTGTCTGATAATTGATAAGTTTTTTGTTTTTTTTGTTTTTCAGTTTTGCCGTCTTCCCCCACCAAACCTCGTCTTTTCTTTTTTTTTTGTGTATAACATGCCCCTATTTTTATTTTTTTTTTTATCCGATGCAATTAATTTAACAGTAAATAATTTCAAATTGCTTTTATTTTTCATATCAAAGAACTAACATCGTGGGCGCCAGTGTATATGAATAATACAATTCAACCACATCCACACATCTTCCATTCGAGAAGAGCAATCTTTAATTTGAAATAGCAATGAAAAGGTTATAAATAGATCGCGTTCTTATCTACATACAAAATGAACGTGAGAAAAGAGCTCCCACAGTGAGAGATGTATACTGCATAGTTCATTTTCTTTTTTGTCCAATTGTTCTGATAAGAAAACATGTTAGGTAATAGAATAATTTGTATGTAGCCTTTTCAACAACTAATTCACTTGTGTTTGCTCTTTTTTAATTTTTCTTGTAGGACACACGGCATTATGAAATTGTTAAACCAAAAAAAAAAAAAAGAAACCGCCATGTTGTTTAGGTTACGTTAAACTTAGATTCTCTTATCGTGTACAGGAGTCTTATTTAAACATGAAAATTGAAATGCAATAGAAATTCAGAAATTCCATGAACTCAATAATCCTCCCCATTGCTCATTAACTCCTATTATGACATCTGGGTTAACATTCTACAACTAGACGATGGATAGTTTAGCAATCGTCTTTTGTTTTTTTTTGAAAATTCCATCGTGCTTTTGCTTGCTATGAATTTCTTTAACAATCAAGGGAGGGGGTTATGAATAATTAAAAAGGAGGCTAATTTAGAATAATGAAGAAGAACTTTGGTTAGCACACGTTGCCCCCAATTGTTTGTGTAACATGGTTACGTAATCTTCGGATTTTGTCATATCACCGATATCATAATTTAGCACTTTAAATAAAAGTGAACGAACACGTCTTTTGGTGTTTCTGTAGTTTCTAACAACACGTTAGTAAACAGTCTGTTTCATAGACGATAGAAATATACTTTTTTTTTTCTTGTTTTCACTTGAAGTAAATCTCTCAATGATTATTGTTCTGTTTGACGAGTATAACTTTATTTCGAAAGAGGCGTAAAAACGTTAATTGTATACTAAGAATTGGATTGGCAACAAAGGTGATGATTCTCATGATGACTATTTCATCAAGTAAATATCCACGATTAGACATGTACTAAAAGCGAAAGTTACTAAAAATAAGAATACCGTGAATACAGCCACAACTAATTGATTAGTCATATGAATGTTTTATTTATTGTTAAATTGCAAAAAAAAGGGTAGTGCGGATCGACCAAAAAAAACACAACATCGCCAGTAGTGTGCTTACCATGATGATGAAAATATCTAATTATAATGACTTATTATATAATAATAACTATAAATACCTATTATTGATAGAACTTATTTACCTCTTTTTTGAGGACCCCAGTTCTTTCTTGGATTTTGTTGAAATCTAACCATTTTAACTTTACGCAATTCTTGGATTTTTTTTGACATTTCATTTTCAGTGTCAAAATCAGCTGTTACTTGTTCATCTTTATGTTCTTCCAAATATTTCAAAATTGGAGCACCAATAGTGGTCAATTCTTTACCATTATTACTCATTTCTTGTTCTCTCCATTGCTTGAAAACAGCAAGTACTTTAATCCATGGTAAATCTGTCTTAACTGTATTTGGTTTATAATGCGTGAGAGAACATTTATGTTCGAGGTTACCAATGGCATTGACAAATTTTTGAAGTGAAAGTGGTGGACATTTGAACATTGAACATAATTGATTAATATTGAAATAAAATGGATAATCAAGTTCATTCTTAGCAATCGATAACATACCTCTAATTCTTTCAGTTGTACCATAAACATCCTTATTTGCCTTTGAATTAATTTCCAATATTTTATCAATAAATTCAGCCTGGTGAAGTGTACCAGCATACATTGGTCCAGCAACATTGTATGAAGAAGAACAATATTTACAACTATCTGATCCTGTCATTTTAGGGTAGGTGAATTTACCATCTTTCTTATAACCCAATGGTTGATAAAGCTTATCACCACATCCATTACATCCATAAACAAGCATTGTTTCACTAGCATGATTCTTGACTGCAATTGGACTAGTTTTAACTTTAACAAATAATCTAAAATAATAATCAATAGATAAACACAAAACTGGTTCAATAGCTTTTCTATATTTAGCAGCAGTACTTGCAATCAAATTTAAAATTAATCTTACCCCAGCTTCATGATTAGATTCATTATTGATTTGTGTATTTCCGAAATTATTACCACCATATAATGCAAAACATTTTTCAGGATACCCACTACCTGCCAACACGGCAGCATCAGTACAAGTAACCATCAACATCCCATCTTCTTCCAAACATTGAATTGCACTATCAATAAATGGAGCTGCAGTTCCATATGGATCTAAATCAACAACATGAAATTTTTCATTAGTTGATCCCATATATTTAATAGCATCACCTTGATTAGCAACTACTTTATCAGTTAATTTATTATATTCAATATTTTTATTGATTTGTTCAACTGCTTCAGGTAATAAATCATTAGCTACTATTTTACTAGCTTCTGGAATTTCTAAACCATATCTACATGATCTTAAACCAGATGCACTTAAACTTTCCAAAATTTTCAATCCATTTAATTTCTTTTTTTTATTTTTATTCTTATTGGATGATTCAAAACTTTCATGTCTTAATTGATCATATGCTTTAATTGCCATAATGGATAAATCTCTATTAAATTGTTGAATTGGATTATAAAACACTTCATCAGCTTTAGGTGTTAAAATTGTAGCTTTACCTTCTGTAACAGTATTGAATTCTGCTGAAACTGTAGTTGAAGGTGAGATTCTATTCTCAGATGGAGGCGGTATGACTGTATCAGTAGGAACACTAGTAGTAACAGATGCTGCTACATTTCCAGTTTCAGGAATTACTGACTGAGTGGACATTCTGGGTATTAAACTGATCACTCTTCTAATCATTAACTATGAAAAAAAAAAAAAAAAATTAAAATAAAAGTTTTGATAGGTAAAGAAGAGAAGAGAAGACAAAAAAAAAATTTTGAAAAAACAATCTCCACCGCATTCCGCGATCTGTGTCGCGATGGAGTGAGAGACATAGCTTGGATAGACATAGGGAGTTAAGAATTGTACATTAAATAGTCGGAGATTTTGGGAAAATCCTGAATATTCTACAGAAATATTGAGAATTAGTTGATAATCCAACAATGGAAATAGAAATCTTTTCCTTTATATAATCGTACTACATTTTAAAGCTTTGCGTCACGTGATTCGGAAACTCAACTCCAGGAAAAAGAGAATTGACAAAGTGAGCAACAACACGGCCACCGTTTAAATCAGACAAAAAAAAAAAGAATAATCGACTACGCAAAATGGCAAACATCCACCACACCTGCAGCAACATTTATTTAAGTTCCTCCATAACATTAGTGTATCCATGACACAAGTGAATCCATATACATATTTAACTGAAGAATCATCTTCATCCCATGCAGAAGAAGAATATGATGATGATGAATATCTGGATTATTCATCTGAATCAGAATATGAATTATCAGCTCAAGAACATTGGGAAGAAAGTGTTAAACAATTAACCATGTTATTCAGTATTGTTGTATTTCCATTGATTGGTAAATTACTAGGTAGACGATTCAGTAAGATAATATGGAGAAAAGTAGCAAATTGGTGGTTTGTATAAAAAGAGAAGATAAGAAAAGAAAACTTGTATACTTTGGCATTACACAGAAATAATAAAAAAAAAATATATTTTTAGATAATAAAAGGTCTTATAAACTATTGATTAATTGAGCGAAATCATCACTGATTTTAGTCTCCACGAATTCTCTATAAATCAAATAGACAAATGGTTGAACAATCCCATGACTTATTCTTTGTAGAATTTTCGTCAAGATTCTATAATATTCATCATTACTGATATTTGAATCCTGCGAATTCAATGAATTCAGGGAGAAAATAGATGAACTTTCATCAAAATCGTATTTGGAAGAACTGAATAATGAATCATTTAATTTATTTGTACTATTGATTAAATTTTGTTTCAAGATTTGGAAAATTTCAAGAATCAACTTCAAGATGATTTTATAAATAAATAAATTATCTAAATTGATATTAATTTCCAATTTTTCAATCAACAATTGTTTAGAATTTAACTTAATTGGTGATACGTTTGTAGTTGAAGATGAAGTACTTCCATTAGACATAACTCTTTGTGGGGTATGAGGAATAGAATGGTTAGAAGCCATACTATCTCTATTATTACCAGTTTGATTCAATGTAGTTGTAGATTGTAATGGGTCCGCTGGTTTTGCTCCAATATCAAAATTCTTTAAAATATTGATCAAATTCTTAAGGAATCGTACTTGGTGAGGTGGTTGAGAAGTCAAACTATTAATAATTGAATTATTTGGTGGACTTGTATTTGAATGTATGATATGTTTAGGTTGAGGAGGTTGTAATGGTTCCCTAAATGGGTCAGATAAAGTTGAAGAAATTCGACTACTTCCATTACTTCCTTGACCCCCAAAACTACTTCTTCCATTATTCAAATTTGACAATAATTGACGCTGTTGTGAGTTTTGTTGTTGATAACTTTCTTCATCAATTTTTAATGTCTTAATCAAGTTACCTAATGATATACCCAATTTTAATAATTTATTAGCGTCTACCGGAAATTTGGCTGGCTGTTGATTTAATTGCATTAGTTGCTGGTGGGAAATCTTGTACACATTCAAGAAATGTGTAGTTCTATCCGAACTAAATGGAACAGACTGTAGTAAATCTTGAATATAAGTAATCTCTTCATCGAGAATAGTTATTAATGTAGACATTGTAGTAGTTAGTAAGAAAGAATCACCTTGTAATCTGTAAAAAGCAAAATAGGTTGATGTTTATTTCGTGTTTTTTTTTTCCTTAATTTTTTTTTCGTGTACTTTTGCGGTCCCTGTGATTATTTAGTCGTGTAAACTTGGATAGAATGTACTCAAACAGGAAAAAGTTTGATACTTGAATAAATAGACTACGTGTTAGAAGTATGTTCTTTATCATTACTGTGATGTCAAATGTCCCAAAATATGTATTGCATTGTCAGAATTATTAGATATTTATCACTAAGACAACGTAACCGTCAAGGTTGACTATACTTGTACTCAACCTATTTGCTATTTTCAAATACCTCCAATATACATGCAACGATTTATCAATTAAATTTTCCTATTGAGTTATTCATTTCATCAATCAACTGGATATTTTCCATAGTAAAATTGGCACCATTGACTTCATATATATCTACAGGATTTATACTCTCTCCGTCATAAAACGCGTCTATGTTGACCAATGTTCCTGGAACCAAAACCCTACTTGAACACGCTTCCAATAAGTTGAAGATGCAAATATTGATATAAGTAGATTGTTCAGACGTAATTGTGGGTACTTTATCTATGACTATGGTGGATTCGTGAGGAATAAAGTCTTTCACTTGGGCAAGGATTCTTAATCTCTCCGGGTTAGATATAGATGCCTCAGGGAATTCTTGCGGTATATTACTAGGTATAAGAATAATCTTTGACATGGTATAATTGAGGGAGGGGATGAGTAATTCAGCCCTACATTGATCAATTAGATAGTATGCTATTAAAGACAACTAATTACAAATTATTGTGCAAGAGCAATTTCAAGTTAAAAAGAGAAAAAAAACTAGAAAGAAGAAATGCAAGACAAAGAGAGAGAGAGAAAAAAAAGAAACAATTGTTCTCATTTTCCGTTATGCACGATTACATGTATTTTAAATGATGATGAGATCGCTGAAATGGCAAATAAGATTGGAGAGGTAGATAGATTGTATAAATATACGACTTCAAGATTGTTAGATCAAATTGCTTTGTAGTCGAAACTGATAAAAAAAGGGAAGTATGTAGTGTTCTTATCTGTGTGGTACAACTACAGAGCAATGAAATACCGACATAACCATTGAAGTAACCCGTAACCAAGAAATTAAATGAAATGGGTTAGGCTATTTAGTAATTGCAATTTGTGATAAGTAATCTATAAAAATGGAAGAGGGAAGAGTGTGTGACACACAAAGAGACAAATTCTAAAATTAAAATTAACATAAAAAAAATTTTCTTTTTTCTTCCGCACATTTTGCACCATACAAGTTGCACACACACACACACCGACAAGCCCTAGGGACTTTCTACAAAAAAAAAATTAGAGAAGGAAGAAAAAAAAAAACAATAGACACAGGTGAAGTTGCATTAACTACAACATTCAGAATAGACCAAAAAATCATATCCTCACCATCCTTTTGGAGGCTTCAATATATCCCCTTGCATAGAATAGTATATATGACATCGTCTTATCATCATTAGAGACTATTAATCAAAGCATAATTATAATAATAAAAAAAATCCCAATATAATCATATCATCTTAATTTCATTAAATTAAAAAAAAAAAACAGATAAAATTAGAATGAGACGATTAAAAATCGGGATTCGTCCTCAGTTGATTGTGCTTGTTTGTTTTGCATCGTTATTTTCTTTATTGATTCTAGGGATAGTCACCGGGGTTTATTTCAGTGAAAACTTAAGAAGTCTACGGTCAGAGAGACTATTGGTTATATCCCAGTTGAAGAGAACACAGGTCCAACAAGCCATTCAATATATTGCATATCAGGCTATTACTGTCGCAGAAATAGATGCAGTCACAGTACCACTATCGAAATATAAAGCAGGAAACAACTCGGTATCAGTATTTCAAGATGCACAGGACTCTTTGCTGCTGTTTATAATATCAACAGATGCATTTGTTGCTGCCAAATTATACAACTTGGATCTTCAAGTGATGGCTGCAGCCACAAATAATGGATCAATGATCTCTGATTCGGCACTGGATGTACTTTTCCCCCTTATACAAAATGCAACAATACCTTCGGCTTTGGATAAGTCTAGCGGTGTTTATTTCACTGGGCCAATCGCCAATGATTCAAGTAATATTTTCAGTCCTTATTTCATGGGTATAACTCTACCCGTGTTGTCAAACAGTTCCATAATCCTTAATGAACCATCAATATCAGGTTATCTTACAATTGTTGCATCTGCTGAATCCATTCGAGATGCGTTAAATTCTACGGGTCAAGAAGATTATCAAACATATGCCATCCTGCCAGTGTATGGGGATCCAATAAATGGTGTGGACAATCTACTGCCGAATTCGCAAAGTGCAGGTGATGAAGTAATTGGTTTCCAACTTGTTTTCCCAGTGTCTGACTTTACCGTACAACCTGGCAGTATTTACAATATAAATTCATCATCGTCGTCAAAAACAGCATTGTCATCAAACTCAGGAACCGCAACCAATGAAAAATCTTATACCGGAAGATCAGTAGCTATTGGATTTTCCAGAATTACTGTAGATGATAATTTAAATTGGACTATTGTTGTCATGCAAATCCAATCGGTATTTGATGGACCAGCTAATAAACTACGAAAAATTATCATTGGTGTTGTTATTGGTATTGGAGTGTTTATGTGTCTAATAACATTCCCTCTAGCGGTGTGGTTTATACGACCGATTACCAAGTTGAAAGAAGCAACAGAAGCAATCACACAGTACAAGAAAGAGAAACTTAATACTAGTCATAGTGCCCAACAAGATGGTGCAGATCAGCCCCTACTACTAATAGATAACGGGAAACGAAATAGTGTTCATTCATCAAATGCATCATCTTACTCGACGGGAATAAGACTACCGGCAAGGATACCAAGATCTAAGAAATTCTTTAAAGACGAATTGACAGAATTATCCGAGGCATTCAACATTATGACAGAAGAATTAGACAAACAATATACTCATTTAGAAGATCGTGTTAAATCTAGAACAAAAGAATTAGAAGCTTCCAAAGTTGAAGCAGAAGCTGCCAATGAGGCCAAAACAGTTTTCATTGCGAATATTTCTCATGAATTACGTACACCATTGAATGGTATTTTAGGAATGACATCAATTGCTATGGAAGAAGATGATTCCGATAGAATACATGATTCTTTAAAGTTGATTCATCGTTCTGGGGAATTATTATTGCATATATTGACTGAATTATTGACATACTCAAAGAATACATTGAATAGAGCTAAATTAGAGAAATCCAATTTCCAAATCTTGGAGATTGTCTATCAAGTACAGTCTATTTTCAACAAGTTGGCCCATGACCAAAGAGTTAATTTTAAAATAATAGTCAGACCAAATGTCTTTAGAAAATTGATCTTATATGGAGATTCCAATAGAATTATTCAAATTGTGATGAATTTAGTGTCCAACTCGTTGAAATTTACGCCTGTTGACGGATCTGTTGGAGTTTCGTTCAAGGTGTTGGGAGAATATGACCAAGAGAGATCAAAAGAAGCTGAATTCAAAAAAGTTTACGTGTTAGGTGACCCTTCTTCTACTACACCACCAACACCGCCACCAGCTGATGAGAAACCAACTCCACCCAAACAATCAAAGAGGCAACCTTATAATACAACACCACAGCAACCGTTCATGGGATCCAACTCACAATCACAACAACAAAATACAAAGAAGGACTATTTCAGTTCTCGAAAGATCACCCACATTGAAGAGGAACCAACTGATTTAGAGCAAGATGTTGATAAATATCTTTCATCACCCAACCATGATGATGACACTATAAGTATTGTGACTTTGTCGACTTCACAGTATGAGAATAAGATTTTTGAATCACAATTCAAGGCTAAACCATTACCACAATTACCAGTGGATGCAAGTCCAACTGCTTCAATTAATGAGGAACATGAATTGAAAAGTAGCGATGAGGAGCATGGATTAAAGAGTAGTGATGACGAGCATGGGTTGAAGAGTAGTGATGATGATACAGTTCATGAAAAACAAGCTGAGAATTCTTCTACATCAAATGATTCAACAACTGTTGCTGTAGCTCGACCACGTTACAATATGATGCCACTGGCGAAAGACTTCAAAACATACCCGACTTTTGATAAGAAACCTGCTTATGACTCTAATATTTCAAACAATGAAGTGGTTAAGAATAACAAGGCTTATAGAATTAGAACCATGTATCAACCAAAAATTTGGGTTATTCAAATTGAGGTTACTGATACTGGACCAGGTATTGAACCAGCTTTACAGGAGAAAGTTTTTGAGCCATTTGTGCAAGGTGATCAAACATTATCAAGAAGTTATGGTGGTACTGGTTTAGGGTTGAGTATTTGTCGACAATTGGCAACCATGATGAAGGGGACATTGACTTTGAAGTCTACTATTGGTAAAGGATCCACTTTCACTTTAACATTGCCTTTACCACAAACAGGTGAAATTATGGTTCCACCTGAAGATATGACGAGTTTCTGCGAGGATGAGTTTAATCCAGCTGCTAAAATGAACAGAAGAGTTGCATTTGATGATCAACATGTTGAAGTTGGTAATGAAAAGACATCAAGTGAATCAGCAGATCCACAATCATCCTCATCATCATCAGAATCGTTCCTGCATCATAACACTCTGCTGTCAGATTCTCCAAATACTGGTTTGGAAAGCTCTGATAGTAATGGCGGTGCTCCACCAAAATTGAATAGAAGAGAAACTTCATCACTGTCGTCTGGATCTTCAGCAACAGATTTGAGCAAACACAAGCTTGATATTGATAAACCAACGTTATTTACCCGTAGTTCTACCGGGACAGCTAATTCTAAACACAATTCAAGTCCTACTTCATCTACCGACAAAAAGGAAGGAAGTTCAAACGAACATAAAGTTCTTGATGATTTATCTCATTTGAAGATTTTGGTAGCAGAAGATAATATGGTCAATCAAGAAGTTATTAAGAGAATGTTGAAGTTAGAAGGACTCACCAATTTGAGAATGGCATGTAATGGTGCCGAAGCTATTGATTTTGTTAAAGAATCTATGGAATCTAATGAACCTTTTGATTTAGTATTTATGGATGTCCAAATGCCAAAGGTTGATGGGTTGATTGCAACCAAAACCATTAGAAACAATCTTCATTATAACAAGCCAATCATTGCTCTTACTGCATTTGCTGATGAAAGTAATGTTAAAGAATGTTTGGCATGTGGTATGAGTGGGTTCCTTGCCAAGCCAATTAGAAGAACTAATTTACGTAAAATTATTGTTGAATTTTTACTTAGCGAAGTGCCACCACCATAATAGACACCACCACAATAGACATTTTATGTATAATACATGTAGGAGAAAACAAAAAGAAAGTAATGACAACTAGAGACATTTTAATACAAAAGCAAACAATATATGCATTTATTTATATTAGTATTATCATCTATTCATTTGAAAATAATGCAGATAATCCCAATAATCCAAGCATACCGTACTTGAAATAAACATTTTCACTAATTAAAATAGTAACATAACCAATGAATGGCAAATAACCTTTAACAGTACCAACCAAATCTTCTTTTTGGTTCAAATATTGTTGCTTTTTAGCATATAAAGATAAATCATCAACAGCATTATTATCACCTTTAGTTAACAACAATTGTTTTTCATTATTATGATGTTCTCTTAAAACTCTATGAACAATTGGAATAGATTTACCATCAATTTCATAAACAACAATATCTCCTACTTTTTGTCTATTTTCTCTATTCCATAAAAATAAAATATCACCTCTTTGAAAAGCAGGTTCCATAGATCCTGATAATACAACAACAATTGGTGAATGAGAATTAGCTATCACTGATAAAGTTTTCCATAGCATAAAAGCTGAAGAAAAAACATATGCAAGAGTTAAGAATTGAGTAATTTGTTGACGAAGATTCATTCTCAATGATAGATAGGATATTATTATACCAAACTGGGTTGTATAACTAAAATGGTGGTTCGTGAAAACTTTTGGATACGCATGTTCAATAATAATAGTATGAAAAAAAAAACAAAGAAAAATAAAAATCGAAACACCGTGTACACGCTAATGTCGCATGAGACATTTGTCGTGTGTATTTTAAAGAAAAGTACATAACCGAATTCACGTGCAAGGCGATAATTTGCATTGTATTATTTTTGTCAAACTTGATGCATGATTATTAATTGGATCTAAATCTAACAAGGTTGAATAATTTTTTGGGGATGATCTTTGCATTAAAATCGATACCTGTGTCAGTTGACTAGTGATCTTATTTGAAAGTAGTTTTTAAATTATCCAAAGAGTTGTAACCTTCCAAGAATGAAATAATAATATAAACCTAGGTTTGTAAAATATAATGATGTCATAAGATAAACGTACAGTTAATAAGCCGAAAAGTAAAATGAATCACTAGGATGAAACGCATTGAGTCTTTACGCAAAGTAACAACTAAATCAAGTATCGTTTGGTATGCAAGATAATGGTTATGCAACATTTCATAAGATGTACAGTTTCTTTCTCGTGGTTATATAAAACTAATCTACACGAACGTCTTTTTTTTTTATTATTACTATTATTATTATCATCACTACAGTTTCCTAATGATATATTTATAGAAGTAAAGGGAAAGTCGAACAATTGATGATACCGAGTCAAAGAAATGTACCTATAGTCAAACGTATAATGTAGTTAAACAGAAGGTCTGCACGGCACCAGAACCTTGTTGTCTAGACACAAGTACTTCAAAGTCGGTCCATACCATGTGAGTGTGCGTTTTTTTTTTTATTATTATTATTATTTTGTCTCTGTGGTTAGACTAAGGGTTTGCAGATGTAAAAAAAATTACAACCAATTCAACGAAAGATTGATGATTATAACAGGTGTTTAGTGATTACAACCATTGATGGGATCAAGAGTTGATAATTGATTATGTACAAAAAGAAGGAAAAGAAAACAACAAATCCCAAATTGGAGAACAACCATTACACAATAAATGTGTTTACAATACAAAGAGAATTCGTCCTGTTGTAAACGGTGAGGGAATTTTTTTTTTCTCTCTCTTTCTCTCTCTCTCCCTACTTTAGACAAACAAACACACTCACTTTCAATTTTGCTTACTCATTTACACAGACAGTGAGACAAATTTTTCTCTCTCTCTCTCTCTCTCTCTCTCTGTTTTTTCATCTTCCCTTTTGCTTTTTGCTTTGCTTTGCCCTGTTTTGCTAACAAAACGAGATTTTTTACATTTTCACTTTTATTTTTCTTCTGTTTATTTCCCAACTACTAATACCGCCAGTAGATCAGCATTTCTAATCCTTTTGCTTTTATTTTTGTTTTAGTCAAATATTGGTTATCTTTCTATCCCCCCCCCTTTTTTTGATTAGGATACTACTCCCCCCACTAGCTCATATCAAAGTTCAAGTCGATGTCTCGAGAGAGTTTAGATCAGAAACCATTGCCTCCTCCATCAAAGCCAAGGCCAGAGACATCTATTTTACAACCACCTTCAACTCTGACTAATCAAGATGAAGGCGACGTCAAATCTCAATCACATCTCGTTACCGTCAAGCCTTTGACAGTGGATACGTCAGCATCTATGGCTCAACAAAACACTTCAACTACAAAGAAACCAACTTTGATCAAATCCTCATCCACCTCGACTAACAATGGAGGTGCGCCTGCAAAAATCTTAAATAATAGTATTGCGTCACCCATTTTTCAAAGTACCCCACTTCAATCTTCCACCAATGTTAGTGGTGCAACCAATTTACCAGTCAGAAATCAAAGCGTTTCCTTTTCCGATATTGATATTCAGGAAAAATCAAGAAGGTTCACCATATCTGCTCAGCCTTCTTCAGTTAGTATTCTGCAAGATAACAATAGCAACCCACAACAACAAAGACAACCAGGTTCAAACTTACCATCAAGACAATCATCAATTAATAGAAAACGCATTGGGTCTCCAAACTATTCTACTCCAAAAGTCCCTTCCAATACCAACACCAATAGTATCATAAACACTAGTATCACCTCAGCGACTAATACTAACACTAATACCACCGCTGCTACTACTACTACTAATAATAATAATAATACCAATATTGCATACAATGACGTGTTGTCATTCATGACTAGTCATACCCATGGAAAAATCAATACCGACTCTCATATTCATTCTTTTAAAGAAGATATTTCTTCCCCCACTACCCCAGAAGGAATCGACCATGGGTTTAAATTTGACTATCAAAAGGATCCAATAAAAAGAATAAACTCACCAAGTCCACCACCATTTACAAATACTGCAAGTAGCCCTGCATTCCACACTCCTTCACCACCGCTCCTTCCACAACAACAACAGTTGCAGCCACTGCAAAAGACAACGCTGAGTCCAATTACAGCTAAGAGTAGTAATACCCCTGCAGCATCAGCATCCATTGCCATTCCTCCTCCAGTGGTTCCAATCAACATTAGCGGTACAGGAAGTGCTAGCTCTTCAAGAAGAAGTTCGATTAAAAAATCGAATAAACAAATTGTATCTTCTCCAATTGGTCCACCAGTGCCATTTCAACAATTTTTATCACGTGAAGATGACGGTAAATTCCATATTTTGTTGGCTTGTACTGGCTCAGTGGCTACTATAAAAGTTCCTTTAATCATTGATAAATTATTTCAATTATTTGGTACATCCAAGATTTCCATTCAATTGGTGGTGACTAAATGTGCAAGTCATTTCCTTCGTGGATGTAAAATTCATAATGATGTAAAGATTTGGCGTGATGAAGATGAATGGGCTAATTTTACTGACTATTTTAGTACTTCAACAACTGTGTGCACTACTGATCCAACTGCAAGTGATAATTTGGGTGTCATTAATAAGAAACCAAAGAATCCATACGATAAATTGATTCTCCATAATGAGTTGAGAAGATGGGCTGATATTATGTTGATAGCTCCATTGTCAGCCAACAGTTTGGCCAAAATTGCCAATGGTCTTGCCGATAATTTATTGACAAATATTGTCAGATCATGGTCTCCTTCAACATCTCAACAGATTAAGAAACCTATAATAGTTGCTCCAGCAATGAATACATTCATGTATACCCATCCATTGACCGCCAAACAATTAAACATGATTCAATCTCCTGAATTTGGAATTGAAGTATTGAAACCAGTTGAAAAGGTATTAGTTTGTGGTGATATTGGAATGGGAGGTATGCGAGAATGGGCTGATATTGTCGATATCTTGAGAAGAAAAATCAATTCAATTAAAGCTGAACAAAAGAGGTTATTAGATGAAGAAGAAAGATTGAATGAAGAGGACGAAGAAGATGAGGATGAAGAAGAGGGTGATGACGGCGAAGAAGATGGTGATGCGGACGATGATGATGATGACGACGACGATGATGATGATGACGATGATGATGATGACGACGACGAAGATGATGATGATGATGAAGAAGAAAATGATAACCAAATAACAAATGTGACATCGGGTTCATCCAAAGGATTAGCTAATGGTAATACTGAAGCACCAGAATCTAAAGATGACGAGAATGATGAAATGATATTTGAAATTACAGATCAAGAGCAAAGTGAGTCAGAAAGTCAACAACAGGATGAAGAATATCAAGATAGTTCATCAATTACTAAAGAACGAACTGTTTCACCGGCACCATCAACTCGTCGTACACAAAAAATTATAATTCCAAAAGAATCTCAAAATCTTATTTAGTCAATTAGATAGTGGAAAGTTTATAGTTACTTTTTTTTTCGATTTTGATTTTGATTTTGATCTATTAAATAAAACAAAATTGATATTTTTAATCAATTATGGAAAGAGTTTCTCTTCGTAAAAGAGTTCGTCTTCTATTAAATGACAAATGAGGATGCTAAATCCTTATAATATAAAACTATACATACACTATACTAATACAAAAAAAAAAAAAAAGAAAAAAAAAATATGAAACAATAAATAAAAACTTCTTTTTCCTTTTTTTATTTACACAACTCACGAATTCTATTTCTGTATTTTTCTTTCATTGGCATTGTTTTTCTTGAAACTGAAGTTGGTTCAATAAATCCTGATTCTTCATGATACATTTTAATTTCTTGAAATGGATTTTGACTTTCAATTCTCAGCATAAATGAATTTAATTTAACTTTTAAAGGAACGACAAATTTATCCTTTTCTGATCCATTAATAGTTCTTGTAGTTGGACCTGCTAATAATTCGATATCTTGCTTCCGTCTTTTTCTTGCCTTCTCTTCGATTATCTCTCTTTCACGTTCCGAAACAATTCTACCTCTATCGTTACTTAAACTACGACGACTAAATGTAGGCTCATTAAATGGTGGTGCTATATGACGGGTAGGTGAGCCTGAATTCAATCTTGGAATAGTACCGGATGGACGGAATGAATCATAGCCCGATGACTGCAGATGTTTCGACGCGTAAGAAGATCTATCATCCGATCGTGAAGACGTTCTATATGAAGTGATATGTGGTGGGCTATTTCGGCCAAGTGTTGTATGGGAATAAGTTCTCAGTGGTCCTGTAGGTTTTGATTTTGGTCCTGTTGGTATTGACACTGGTAAACTGTGTGAAGTTAAAGGTGATAAATGAATTGATTCTGTGGAAGCTTTATTTAAAGCTTTTGGCCTATCTGGCAGAACTTTTGTTGAATCGTGATGGGTAGTAGGATCATCAATTTCAACTATTTCATCATCGTCTTCTGCATTCATGGCTTCTACATCTTCGTAATCTGCTAGCTCTTCAATATCATCGACCGGATCTATGATTTCTGTTGGTGCTGGTGCTGCTGGTGTTGTTGTTGTTGTCGTTGCTGCTACTGGTACTGACGATGCTGATGCTGATGCTGCTACTGGTACTGACGATGCTGATGCTGATGCTGATGCTGATGCTGGTGCTGCTGGATCTTGATCTTTAAGATCTTCAGCTTTATCATTTTCACTTTGTTGTGTACCTGGTTCGGAGTCAAGAAATAAAGGACTCTCGTCTTCAATGTCTTCGAAATCAGGAAGTTCTTCATCGATATCACCTTCATTATTTTTCTGCTCGGCATAAACATTTTCAAGAGCTTCAAAATCTGGAAGATCTTCGTTGTCATCTACCGGTTGTTCTTTGTTTAAATCTTCGAAATCTGCCTTATCAAATAAATCTGCATCAAAATCAACAGTCTCTTCGGGTTTTTTCATTTTGTCCATCTCTTCGTCATAAGCCCATTTAGAAATCCCTTCGTATTTTTTACCTGTCTGTAAATTAAATGCATCTAAGGTTTTGTTAACCAAGAACTCCAATTGTCGAAAATACTTCTGATGTTCTTCTGTGGTCACTATCTTCTTTAGTACAAGCTTATCACCATATTCTCGAACAGCATTCAAATCAACATCTGTTGAGGTGATCTCCTTGATGTTGACTAACACACCTCTAATAACTGCAAGATACTGTTCATCCAAGTGTTTTATTTTTTGTTCTATCTGTTGTTTATCAACTTCGATTGGTATTTGTGGTCGTTCTTTGCTGTAATTTTTTAGATTCTTGTTCAAAAATCGTATAATACTATCAGTGAAACGATATGGAGAAACTTCTGGTTTTTCTTCTATTAACTCGTCGGCATCGATATGGTCGTGTAGTGGAATTTCAGATAAATTGGATGCTCCATTGTAATACGCGTTTTGTTGATTGGGGAAAGTTGATCTATTTCTTTCTGGTTCTTTGGCTGGGTCATATGCTTCTTCTTCTTCGTCATCTTCTTCATCAAAGCCATTTGCGCCATACCTATTCTCCACTTGACTTCTATTGCCATTCGAATAGGGACTTGAGCTCCCATTCAAATATGAGTTACTCCCATAGTATGAACCTGATCCTGAATTATTGTTTGCGTACGGACTAGTACTGCCACTTTGATAGTCTCTAGAGCCCGAATATGTGCTCTTATAATCATTTTTGCCACTATTTGATTTCCAGCTTTGATGGTTGTTGCGTTGACTACGATTATTATTATATTGATGAGGAGAAGAACCACCACTATTATAACCCCCGCGTGAATTGTAATTCAGAGGTTTCTTGTAAGGTTTCTTGCCCCTATAGTTTGAACTTCCCCTGTTTCTGGGAACCATATTAATATCAACGGATGGATTAGTTGAAGATAGTTAAAATAGAAATACAGATAGAAGTTTGTGTTTAGTATTTGAAACTTTGTTGTTCGTTCACGTACTCTTTTTTTTCTTCTTCTTCTTCTTTCTGTTCTTGTTCTTCTTTACTGTAGATTCAAGCAGCAGAAACAATTTGGGTTTTTTTTTTGTTTAATATATGTCGTGTACAACTGTCGAATATCTCTCGCTGCTGTTTTCATTGATTAATAAAAACAAACCTAATAACCATCGGCTCTTTTTTTGTGAAGTGCACGACAATCAAAACAACAAACTGAAGAAGAAGATGAAGAAGAAGATGAAGAAAAAAAAAATTAGTTTGTAAAGTGTATAAAGTAAAATCTTTTTTTTTTTCTGTCTGTGTCTCTCTCTCACTCTCTCTTTAAGATAAGTTTTATAACCGTATTTCCTTTTTATTTTTTCTTTTTTTTCATCCCACTATTTTTTGTTTGATAAGTTTTATTAATCTTGTTCATCTAATTTAAAGGGAAAGTCAGCCAAGTATCATTATGAATGGAAGTACTGATCAAAGCACTGGCCAGCAAAACCTACGCTATGGTAACACCCTGAATAATAATAATAACAATAACAACAACAATAATAATAATAATATTAATGATAATGATCCTAGTTCTAATGGGTTAGATTCTAATAATAAATCCCCAAATGATATAAACAATAATAATGGTAACGACACTAATGAAAGAAATAATGGTAATAATTATAATGTATTAAGTCAGCCATCAAATAATCAGTTCCTGCAAAACATGGGTCATCAATCACCTAATTACTTGGATCACCAATGGGCTCCACTGTTGTTGGATGCTAGTACTGCAGATTACCTATTCAATTTGGATTTGCCAAATATTCCTAGTGGTCAAATGAATAATTCAACCAGCCATAATTCACCATCAATCATGCAAAGTATACAATATCAACAAAATGTTCATCAAGGAACGCCAAGCCTGACACATTCGTTAAACCAGTCGGTGGCTCCACAACATGACCCCACCGCAGCTTCGTCAACATCGTCATTACCACCACCAACTCCACAAGTCACCAAATCAACTAAACAAAGACGTCCATGTGATCAGTGCCGCAAGAGGAAAACAAAATGTGTTATAGTGCCCAATACAGATAATTGTGTACAATGTGAAGCCAAACAATTGACTTGTACTTATACCGCGCAAGCGCCAAAGAGAAAACCTACTGATCAAGGAAATAATGAACAATTGCACAAACGTGAAAGAATAGATACTAACCTATTACCGAATGGTTCTATTCAGGTACCCGATGTACCAATCCGAGACGTCCCGCCAGTACAAGACTATTCCACCATGAATAATTCATTATTGAAAAAGACATTGTCCTTACAATTCCCCCGCTCCAGTTTTTATGTGGGTCCAACATCATTTGTTTTTGATAGAAATTTACTAAATTCAATAATTGATTCCCATAATGGCAGTGGGAGCCCATCCAGCAAAGTCGAACAAGTTAGTCTAAGTAATTCAATTTCCCTTAGAAAGGTCAGTGACGATGTGCAGTTTGTATTGAAAGACGATCAGTCCCCTCAATCATACCAAACCATGTCCAATGATGTTGATACAATAGAAAAGTTTGTTTCACCTCATGGTCAAATATTAGTGGATTTGTATTTCAGGATAATTCACCCATCGTATCCTATCATCCACAAAAAAGTGTTTGTTGAAAAATATTCTCGAACCCATCGTGAATTCACAGCTCCGTTGTTATCAGCAGTTTATGTGTTGGCCATACAATGGTGGGATTATGATCCACAATTGAACAAATATCCTAAACCAAATGTTGAAATGATTTTAAAAATTGGAATGAACAATTTCCTATTGGAGATATTGAAGCGCCCTAAATTAAGCGCAGTACAAGCAGGATTATTGTTGTTGCAATGTAAACATATACTCAGTACCAAGCAATCATCCAGCCACGCTCCTAATATTCCAAGTGAGGCAGATTATTCAGAATGGGTTTTATGTTCCCAAGTAGTGGCATTAGCTGAAGAATTGGGTCTTGGATTAGACTGTAGTTCTTGGAAATTACCTAAATGGGAACGTGGGTTACGAAGACGTTTAGCTTGGGCGGTTTATTTAGAAGACAAATGGTTATCATTAAAACTTGGACGTCCATCACACATTAGTCCTATCAATTGGGCTGTATTACCTTTACACGAAGAAGATTTCCCTGAAAAACATGGTGATGGAGATTTGAAAGAAGGATCATCGGATATTGATAGTGGGAAGAAGATTTTCTTCAACTTGATTGATTTGTCGAAAATTTTGTCTGACATTTTGAATGAATTTTATTCTATGAAGGCTATGAATACTATCCATGAAATTGGTGAAGTTTTAAAACTTGCTAAGCCATTACAATTGAGATTACGTGATTGGTTTAGAGCATTACCAGTAGAGTTGCAAATGAGTTCAGTCAAACCTAGAAAATTATGTTCCAATGGATATTTACAATTGGCTTATTTTGCAACTGAATTGACATTACACAGAAAAATTGCTACCGTCATTTACCAACAAACAAAAGCAGGAAATCCCCCGCCAGCACAATTGATTGATGTATGTAGAAATGCAGCAAAAACTAGATTAATGGCATCTATTGAATTTGTGCGTGATTTAAAACCAGAGCATATTCATTCATTTTGGCATTGTTCTGCATCTTCAAATTTTACATTGATTGGTACTTTTGCTGCTATATTATTCATTTCTTCGCCAACAAAGGAGGAAGCCGATTTTTACCGAGAACAAATCTTCACTTATAGATGGACATTGAAAGTGTCTTCTAAAGGATTTGAAGAGGCAGCAGAAGCCTTGAATCAATTGGATATTGTTTTGTCAAATATATCAGGTATACTTCAAGATAATGTTGACACACCGATTGTGTTACCAAATGTGCAAGACTTTCCACATGCCACTCACCTGCAGCAACACCAACAACAGCAACAGCAACAGCAACAGCAACAGCAACAGCAACAGCAACAGCAAGCAAACAATTTCTTAAAATCTACATCCCCAATGACAACAGCTCAACAGAGAATACGAGCCCCTATAAGAGAATCACCATTAAGTTCACCACAAAACATGTATACTCCACCAGTACATAATAACGTTGCAAATTCCGCAAAGAATTCACCTGTCTCCCAAACACAAGGATTATCTCCTAAAACCAATAAAAAGGGAAGCATTTCAGCAAATACTCCGAACAGTCCTATGAAGTCACCCGAAGTTACGAAATAATGTATCCAATAATGTTGCAAAATAAAAAAAATAAAAACAAGATAACCTACCAGAAAGAGAACAAGAAGATAGATAGTAGTACAGATACATATTCTTATTTAGTTCATATGTTGTAATTTACTCTTTGTTTTTTGTTTTATTATTACTATTATTAATCATTTATTCTTCCTTTTCTTTTTATTTTTATTATTATTTCTTTAATTATAAATGTATAGCTATGTAATAAAACCCTTAAAAGTTTTTATTTAATTGTTGTAAGAATGTCTAATCAAATGGAGTTAAAAATGATTCAGCAACAATTCTAGCTCTAGCATTTAAGAATAATTTCATTTCACTAATTTCTTTATCAACATCTTCCATAAATTCAATAATAAAATCAACCAATTTATCTTTAACCATTTGTTCAGTATGAAAATTAGTAATTAAAAATGAAATATCATATCCTTTAATAGGTACTCTTCTTAAAATAAAGAAATTTTCAGCTCTTGAAGTTAAAAATCTTGTAAATTGATGAACTAAAATTTGTTCAATTTCATCAGCTTGTTTAATTTTAATTGAAATTCTAACTGAATTTATACTTGGTTCAATTAAAATCTTTTCATTTTCATTACGACAAATAGTCATTGGATTTAAAATTAATTCAGGATTATGAGTATTATCAACTTCTATTTCTGGTCGATTATGTCTTTCAATCAATTGAGATGGAAAATCTTCTAAACATATAGCAGCCGTAAGTGAAGCTCTAACAGCTGTAAGGTAAGGTTTTAAAGATTGAGACTAAACGAATATGTTAGTAACAACTCAATTCACATACTAGATCATTTGATCCATAAACTAGGAGAATTACATACCATTGTTATATAAATTTAGTTATGGTTGATTCGAGTAGATGTTGGTATTAGTTCAACAACAGAAAATCGGTTGGTAAAAGTTGAATTATAGAGGCTTGGATCCGGACAACCACTTTTTTTTTTTCGTTCGTTGTAATCCTTTTTTGCTTTATTTTGTCTTTCGAATTTTCCTTTTGATTTTTGCTCGCTGCTCGTTGTAATCCCGGATAAGTGATTTTTTTTATACATTACTACACGACTCTATTGATAAAGTTAGTTTATGTACCTCTATTAATAATTCAAAATACTAGCAGCATTAGGTTTTGATTTCTTTTCTGAGTTAGACTCTGAATTACTTGATCTTCTCTTTCTTGAACTTAATCTATTATGTTCATTGACAAAAGTATCGATCATTAGTTTTGTAATAGCAGTAACTGGTCTTTTTTGTTCATATTCCACCAATTGTTTATATTCTGGCAATTCCAGAACTCTCTTGTATTCGTCCTCGAAATTTATTCTTCTTGACACAGAATATCTATTACCTTCTGAACGTATTATATTATCCCAGAAATCAGGTTTCTTTTGATACAACAATTGAGCAATATTGTTTATATGATCAGTCACTTCTTTCTCGTGTTCAAGTTTCTCTCTTTGTTTAGCTAATTCAAACTCTTTCTTCAATTGCTTGAAAATTATTGTGATTTCATCTGAATCTTTCTTTTCAAGATCAATTTTCAGTAATCTATCATCATTACTTGATTTCAATGCATCGATAAATACTTCCTCAGATTCCCATAAACTTTCACTATATGAACCTTGTTTCTTCATTTCAAGAACAACAGATTCAACCAAGTCTTGTTTCACTTTCAAAATTTGTCTCTTTTCGTCAACGATATCCCAGAATAATTCTAAAGGACTCGATCCATTTCTTCCACATAATTCTATAAATGCATCATTATTTTCAATTTCTTCAAATACATCTTCAAATTGGGTACTAGCATCTATTTTTAATGTCAATAATAATTTCTTGAAATTGTCACGAGCTTTTCTGTCATTTCTATAATTTGATTTCTCAAGTGTCTCCCTTTGAGACTTTAAATCTTCAATTATTCGTGGAAAGATTTCTTTTTCGTATAGTTTCAAAATATCCAATTTATTCAAATTCTGGAAATTCTTATTACTTTGAAATCTATGATCATTAATTAAATTTTCATATAATGATTCCCAAGTATTAGATTTTTCAACCAATGTTGAATTGACGGTTTTCAAATAAATTGACAACTCAGATAATGCTTTATTTTTCTTTTCTTGAATCTCTTGGTCATGTTCTTGTTTCAATCTATCAGTATATTCATAAAATATAGCTGCTAATTCAGAATCCAGTAACATTGAATGTTTGAAAATGGGATTATCTTCATCGATCCATAATTTTCTCACTTTAATCCATCGTGTATTATAGTTTATTCTGCCTTGGTTCTCTAATTTCTTGATCTCATCATGAATGTTGTTTTTGAGTTTCTCCATCAAAAGTGATTTATTTGATAATTCACTTTGAAATTTGGAAACTAAGTAATCTTCATAACATTTCTTTCTTTCAATAGGATTTCCAATAGCCCAGTATTCTGGTTTGTCTATGAATTGCTCCATTACTTTTTGAAATGACCAAGTAGAATCAACATTATTATCTGCCAACATTTTCGTGAATAATTCAGTTGCATTCGATTCGGATTCTGGGCTTGTAGTTTCCATCATTACTGGTTTATTAAAGAATTCCTTATCCAATTCACCAAGATTGACATCACTTACTGTTGTTGTTGTCATAGTAATAGTCACAGAAGTACCTAACCTCGATTCATCGTCTTCTGTTGGTTTCTCCCATGTAGTTTCTCCAGTTACTTCATTATAATAATAGATCTTTCCATCATCAGTAGTATATTCTGTCCAATTTGATTTAGTTTCTGAAGTAGATTCTTTTGGTTCTTCTTTCTTTTCATCTTCTTCTATTTTATCGTCATCTTCTTTTGATTGTTCTGTATTAGACTCCGATGTCTGAGCTATACTTTCTTCTTTTAATTTCTGTAGTTTTTCTTTTTTACGAGTATCTTCAGGTAAAGTCCAACTAGTTTCATTGGTTTTATAATTATAATAATATACTTCACCACTATCTGTTCTCAATTCTTCCCAATCCGACATCTTTGATATTGTTAATTAGATAGGTGTATTACAATCAGAGATGATTTTGGTGGAGTTTTTTTTTGTTTTTTGTTTTTTGTCATGTACACGAAATTTCAAAGTTTAGTGAGAGATGTAATTGTATTTTATTTTCACTCAGATTTTGTACAAAAATTACTGCAAAAATATCTAGTAAAATTTTATGTGGTGATAGAACGATTTAAAAAATATAACATTATAGAGTCTCAACCATCTTTGATAAAACTACTGCTCAAAAACATATCAATTCCACAAGAATATCTACCATGTTCTTGCAGTAATTATTCCTCCGCTTTTACCCATATTGTCCCATTCATAGCACCCCAATATGCGGATTTAATGAGATTGTGTTTTAGTCTAAAGTCTTGCAATTTTTCATCCAAATTTAAACATCGACAGATTGTTTGTTCGCAGACTAGTCGTGTCGAGGTAAGAAATTACTCCTATTTTAGTTACAGTCGCTTTTCCTTTTTTGTTTCATTGCCTAACTTGGAATCAATTTATACCACCTGATGCTAACATTTTGATGTAGAGCGATTGTATGTAAAAGATAAGTTGTCTACAACTCCGTCATTTCCAGAATGAACAGGTAAATTCAAGTGAATAGTTTCCGAACTGAAAAATATCCGATGGGAGCCAGAGGAATAAAACAAGTGGAAGCAAAAAAAAAGAAAAAAAAAAATAGGGGAAAAAATTACCAACAAAATAATGTCATTGTTGACGCGTGTAAATCCCACACAATTACCTAAAACCAAGAGAGCGAATAGGGGGTATTGTAAAAAGAACTAGTAGATCTTATCAAGTGAATATCACGTAGATAATTAATTAGTGTCTTCAAATAGTAATCCATTCAACATGGTGTGCTATGAATCCTCTTTCTTCAAACATCCAGCAAGAAGCGTGTTTTTGTGATCTACGGAATTGAAGAATGCACGACGATGTCAATAAACAAGCAAGAAAAAAAAATATGAGAAACTGGACAGTAGGGTTTGAAGACCATATTTGATGTTCAAGAATGAAATTACTCTGCAGATATCAAATTACGATCATTGTCAAGAGTCTCTTGATCTAAATCAATAAAATAATAAGAACTTTTTACCACCTGAACTGTTATTGTTTGAAATCTGTGTGTGGGTGTGTGTGTGTGTGAAATTTCTGTCGTGTACTTCTTTAATAAGAAATGTTCCGTAAACACACAAATCGATCAATGTACAGGAAGAAAATTTTTTTTTTGTTCTTCTTCTTCTCTAGTGCTTTGTTATTTTTTTTTATGCAAATGAAAAATTGATAAACAGAATATTTAACAACTCACAATTTTCCTTTGTTTCAGAGAAAAATCACACATTTGAAGGATCCTTTTAAATTTTTTGATATTCTTATAGACCAGATCTAGTCTTACTCTGTTTTTTTTTTTTATTTGTTTATTTTTTTTTCTCCCCACATTAAAGGAAAAGGAAAGAAAAGAAAGATTTTGGTTTTACATTGTTATTTATACCTATGACTTCGTCTTCTTCATCACTTGCTCCTCCCCTGGATAAATCCATTCGTCATCGTTCTTCATCTGTTGGAAGAATTGACGTCGGTGACACAGCATCCCGATCATTTTCAACCATGCCAACCACTAGATCTCTGAGAAGAAGGTCTATTGCTAGATTACAGGAATTACAAGACAAATCTACTACCGATTCAGCTATTGTACATAAATTAATTGTTGGATTCAGAGAGTTAACCTATAGACACACTTGGATTTGGCCATTCATTGTATTATGTGTCATGGTTGGTACTTATTTAGTTTCATCACCTACCGGACAAATCCACCAAATCTTGGGAGACATGATAATTCCATCTTACCATATTCCTGGTACTGACCAATATGCTAAAGGTGCCAATGACTTTAAATTTGTTGGTTTCTATGCTATTTTCTTTACATTCTTGAGAGAATTCATGATGTGTTGTGTTTTACGCCCAATAAGTGTTTGGCTTGGAGTTACCAAAGAAGCTAAACAAAAGAGATTTTTGGAACAAACCTATGCTATGTTTTATTATGGTATGACCGGTCCATTTGGTTTATGGATCATGAGCAGATTACCATTATGGTACTTTGAAACTACCCCATTTTATGAACATTATCCACACAAGACTCATGATATCTATTTCAAGATTTACTACTTGGGTCAAGCTGCTTTTTGGGTGCAACAATCAGTAATTTTGATTTTGCAATTGGAAAAACCAAGAAAAGATTTCAAAGAATTAGTATTGCATCATATTATCACTATTGCATTGATCTGGTGTTCTTACAGATTCCATTTCACTTGGATGGGTTTGGCCGTTTATATCACTATGGATATTTCTGATTTCTTTTTAGCATTATCCAAAACTTTGAATTACTTGGATTCCCCAATCACAGCCCCATTTTTTGCTTTGTTCATCGGTGTTTGGATTTACTTGAGACACTACATTAACTTGAAGATCTTGTGGTCCGTCTTAACTGAATTTAGAAGTGTTGGTGATTTCACCTTGAACTGGGACACTCAACAATATAAATGTTGGATTTCCCAACCAATTACCTTTTTCTTGATCTTTGCTTTGCAATTGGTTAATATTTACTGGTTGGTTTTAATCTTTAGAATTTTGTACAGATACATCTTTGCTGGTGTTGCTAAAGATGAACGTAGTGACGATGAAGATGATGAAGAAGAAGAAGACGATGACGATGATGATGATGAAATAGAAGAAGGTGAAAAGATCGAAGATAAGAAAGATCAATAGACGCATGATGTTTGCATGATATCGCTATGACGTTAAATTTGATACTCATGATATTTTTTTTTTAAAAAAAATTTTGTTCCCAGTTTATGTTACAATTTTTTGTTAGAATAACCATTTAATCAGAACTCTTAATAATTAATTTGAATTTTTTTTTATTACTATTTAATTTTAATCATTTCTTGTAGTAACTCTGGTGGTGGTGGTGGTGGTGGAGGGTCATATTTTGATACTGTAGTGACACAGGCAAACACGAAAGTTGGCGCGAAGCAAAATTGTTTTTTTTTTCCGTTGCCAGTGTTTTTATTTTTTTTTTTAGTTCATTCAGATTTTGCCTTCTTTTTTTTTTTTTTGCTGTTCTTCTAAACTTTATTGTTTACATTTATCAAGATCTCACTAAAAAATACCAAGGGGACATGTCTTCAGCTGAATTGAAAGAACTTTCGAAAGAAGAACTTATAGAGAAGATTTTAGAACTTGAGGCGGGTTTAAATGAATTTCAAGAATCATCTAAGGAATTAGAAAAAGCACTAGAAGATGAGTTACAAGAATTAGAAAATAATAACTCACAGTTGATAACCAAATTAACAACAAAACAAGAAGAATTGGTCAAAGCAAATGCTAAAATCCTTGACTTGTCATCTGAATTAAATTCTTTGCATGAATCAACCAGTACTAGATTGTACGAGAAAGATGAAATGATACATAATCTTACGTCCCAATTGGTCAAGACGGAAATTCTAAATGATACCATGGAAAATGATGATAGAATAAAATCCAGCAAGTTTGAAGTGCAACAAAAGTTCAATAACGACTTATTAGAAAAATTAGCAATGTTGGAAAGTGATTATGAAAGGGAAAGGAAATTAAATGTGGAAAAACAACTACATATTCTAAACTATCAGAATCAAATAAAGGATTTGCAAAAGAAAATTGACAAACTAGAAAACAAAATGGAAAACGAACAAACAGGAGATATACTGATGCTTAGTATTAGAGAAATGCTTCGATCTACACCACCACCTAATAAGATTAGAGATTGGGAAGCTCAGAAACAATCGAAAATTAAGAAATCTGACTCATTAAGGAAATTAAAGACTTTGACAATGGAAATAGAAACTTTCCTAGGGAACTATTCATCAACAAAGAAATCTCCAAGTACATCCCCTTCCAGTTCAGTGTTGAAATCTCCTTCCACAACTCAATTGGATACTTCCAACACTACTGATCGATCACACACTTCAACTTCCAGTATACCCAATAAATCAAAGCGTTTGTCTTATAGCAAGAGATTCCTGGATTTACCTTCGATAAAGGGTTCACCAACTCCATCAAGGAGGATTAGTATAGAAAAATCTAAATCTTCCAAGAATATCAGAATGTAAGATGGTTTGTTTATACTTTATAGAGCGATTTGTATTATTAATTTAAACTTTGGTATAAGAAATGCGTATAAAACTTACCATTAGTCCCACTTCTATCTATCACTAAACTTTACAACCACTCATTCGACAATAGCTCCTATAGCTTGCAAATTTTATTTCTTTTTTTTTTGACAACAGAAACATTATAACCTGGTTTCCCACAGCACACGACCAAATTGGGTTGCAAAAAAAATATACAATCCAAAGTTTACCTTATATTTGAACCCCCTTTCTTGAGAATTTAGACGTGTTGCCATTCTTTTTTTTTTAATTTTATTTCCTTTTACTTCATTGCTTTCTTTCCTTAAATATTTCAACAAATTAGAATAAAATGACAGATCAAACTAACAATTCTCAAGTCCCACGTACCCAAACAGGAGTTTCAAGCTCAGGGACCACTGGAAATTTTGATCCTGCAACTGAACAAACCGTCAAAGTAGCAACTGTAAGAAATGTATTTGACGCCAATGGCAATTATTATTATTTGATTCTTATTTTATTGGGCTTGGTTATGTCTGCTTTATTGATCACTGATGTAGCATTAAGATTTGATGCATACCACAACCCTGCCAAGTCACATACAATTGAATTCCAAAGAAGTTGCCTTGAAGCTACTGTTGTTTCCATTATCACTGTTGAATTCTTAAGTTTGTTATTGTTTTGGATTTTTCAAGTGGCCATCTAGTGTTTGAAATATCCCAATTATGAGTAATAACATACTGAGAGTTGAATAGAGTGATTGTTAATTATGATAACAAGACTAGGTTTGCTAGCAATAAAAGTAAAAATACACAAAAAAAATAAAACAAATTAAATTCCTAGACTTACTTGCTAACCAAGTTCTTAGGTAGTATGTTATTTATATTTTTGCTAATATAAATTCGTCATATTAGAGCTGTGTGAACGAACTACGAATATGAACGAACAACGGATTGAACGCTTTTCAAAAATACGAGACACGACCTTGTGTCTAATCGCAACGTAACGAAAAAGGAAGAAAAAAAAATAAAAACACCAACGACGCTAAAAACAAAGAATAAAGTAAAAAAAAAAAAAAAGGTCGGCATAGACACTTCTCCCACAGTAGAGTTAAAATTCAACTATATATTAAAACTAGATATGGATCAATTTTCCGAATTACTCAAGAGGTACAACAAGTCTGAAATATTTAATTATTTGACAAACTTGAGTACTAAATTATCAAGTAAAGAGGAACAGGAGTCAATTCCGGAAAGTGATTATCTGATCTATTTATCACAATTGAACCAATTAGTGGAAAAAGCTAATATCCCATATGATAGCAAGAAAAAGAAAGATTCAGATCCTACAAATGTTGCCGATGAATCCAAACAGAAGATTTCATTCAATATATATCGTCTTGCATCCAAAAATATTGTATTGGTATTACAAAAATTACCGTCAAAAGTCTATGACTTGGCGAATCTGCTATTAAATCATTTGGTTCTTAAAGATAATGGGGAGTTTACACCAATTACGCAAATAGCAATTATTATATTAATAGACTTGTTTGAAAATTTTCCAAACTCATTGGGAAGTTTGATCAGTTTTTCCGTTTCCCAAATTTACAAGATATTGAAAAAGTATCCTAATATCAACAGTAATTTGATCTTTTTGTTGAATTCAATTACAAAAAATGCAACTAAAATAGACATAGATGAAAAAACACAAGCAAAGCTAATGAAAATTGTTACAAAAAGTATTACAACCGAGACAATATCATATGATATGGATGAAGATTGTACGTCTTCTGTATTGATCAAAAAGAATTATGTATTATGCTATAAGAATTTGTTATTATTAGCCGTGTCTACCAATTATGAGATGCTTTTATCAGCTTCTACTTCATCAAGCTCTGCTGGTGCCAAAGTGAAGCCTGAAGCCATCATGAACCAGCAACATCTGTTTCAAATGAACTTGTTGACCACCCATGAAAAGAATATCAATTATGGATTATCCAATTATTCAAAAGAAGTTAGAATTGCAATGGTCGAATTATTAGCTAATTTGTTGGTCAATTTCATCCAAACAGGTAAATTCAATGCCATTGAGTATCTAGTTACATTATTCCCGTTGCCCGATTATAACCAATGGGACTCAACCCTTTCAACCAGAATAGATTTGGAAGGTGAACCAGTCATTGAAATCAGAAGGGAAAAGAATACCATACTTGGTAGAGATAGTGAAGGAATTATAAATTCAAATTTAGAATTGGCTTTATTTCAATCGAGTGTCACAGAAACTATCATCTTCTACTTGCAATTGGAGCAATTTCAAAATTTGGAATTTTTATCCACCAACTTGACATTCCTATTAGACAATATTTTAGCCAAGTTTGTTGAATTAAACGGTATGGAGAACCATTTGATGAACGAAGACTGGAATAGAGTTGTTAAATATTGGAGTACAGTTGTCGAGTATATCGTTCAAGAAACCGGATCTGCTTCGCACGAGATTCTTAGTCAATTTATTTATGGTAAATTTGTTCCCGATGCAAATAATGAAGATTCCACTGCTTCGACAACTACTTCTGTTGAACAACTTTCCAGATCTCCAAGTTTAAATAGACAAAAGAAAAGAGAATCTAAAATCTTTTCCTTCAAAACTAAATCAAGTACAAAAAAGAAGAATGCAGCTGGACAAGGAGTCAATCCATATAAGAATCCATACCAGGCATATTTTTTATTGTATATTATTGAGATATTATTGCCATATGGAGTGAATTTTGAGTCAATGAAGAGAGAGGAAAAATCTGTCTCTAAAGATAATGACGACGACGAAGAAGAGTTGGAGTTACCAAAGAGTTCCAACGAGTTTAGCTCTTCATTTATCCGTGATATATTGTTGAATTTGCTTGTTAATAATAATTGTTATATCAGAAACTATGCTTTGCAATCTTTGCTTGTGTATGCAAAAAATGAGCAAGCAGAAATCAACCAGTTAATTTTACATGTATTCAGATTAGTAGATAAAGAACACAAACATTCTGATAAAGAGGGATCAAAGGGGGATGAAAATATCAGTCCTATTTCTTCTGTGAGATTGTTTAGTTATTCCTTGGCATTGCTGTCGTTGATTAAACAAACAGATCCTGCTTTACTTCAAAATCTGACTATTGTCAAAGTGTTGAGTTTCTGTACCCAAACATTAAAACACAACTCACACTCAGGGGTTAAGAATGCAAGTTGTTGGATAATTTTGTCATCACTTGTTACCTTGTACAATTTTTCTGAGTATGTGAAGTTAAATTCATCACAATTTCTTGTGTTTTGGAAGAGTTTATTGACTTCACAATTCATTAGCAGTTCAATTAATGCAAGTACACCAGAAGGCCAGGCAAAGGAGATTATTTCCAATTTACAATTAAGAAATTTTAGTTTAGTATGTTTATTGAATTATTTGAATTCAGTAGAATTAACACCAGAGTCATTGAAACAAATTCAATTTTTGTTGACCAAATCTTACAACTACTTGTCTTATCTTGAAAGCAATATTGACGGAGTTGGTGGGATTACGTCACTTAACAGTACCAACTTCAATGAATCTGATTACAATCCAAATATTCTAAATAACTTGTCTTATACAAACTATGCGTTCAATAACAGATTATCCAATGACAGAATTCTCATCAGTCTTATATTATACAGTAAGAAAATATTGTTTCAAAGTTTCACCAAATTAGCTACTTTGCTTAAGAATGATATCAACTCAAACATGATTATATTTTTAATCAAAGTGTTTAGTGATGCAAAATTATTTTCCCGATTGCAATCTCAAGAAAATGAGAAACCAAAGACGAAATCTAAAGCATTAAACAAAGTTGCTGATTTGGATAACAATCTAGTTTTGAATGATGGTTTCAATTACTCGTTTGGTGTTACAAGTAAATTCCGTCCAGGCTCAGTAAATATTGATGAATTGTTGATTAAATTCCCATTTGATTTTACCAGAAGTGAAACACAATGGTTAAGAAATACTTTTGCTACTGAAAGAAGTTCCATGCCAAAAACTTCTCTTGAACAAGAATACCAACCAGAAATGGGGTCATGGTTTGACTATTTTGAAAGAATCGCATTTCTGTCCACTGACAATTCTATAAACTACGAACCGGGAATTCTTCTCACTCAGAATTATTCTTCTTGTCAAAGATTCCTGACAAATTTGGTTACTTCTTTGGTTGATTTGTCTATTGAATTATTTCAATTAGTATTCCCTTATCTTAGTACCAAGATTCAATTTTCATTGTTAGAGCAAATCAGAAATTCATTAACTGCCAAGCCAATTGATCCATTGAGATTAAAGGCAATGCAAATTAATGTTGCTATAACTTTACATGGTGTAGTGTCTAATCTTACCAAGAAGAAGTTACCATTGGATGAGAGTATTTCATTTGTCATTATTGATATCATCAAGAAAATGCCTCTTGAATCCGACGAGCTCATCAAGATTAATGCTTCTACATTTGGATTAGTTACACAATTACTTGATAAAGATAGTACTGTGGGTCAAATTACTGGTTTGATTAATGATATCGTGACCGATGCAAACCCTTACAAGAGAGGATTTTCCTTGTTGTCGCTTTCAGGAATTTATGGCCGTACGAAATTGGGATTCTCCGATATATATGGAATTTGCTTACAATTGTTGAATGATCCAAATCCAATTATTTGTCATTTCACTATTCTTGCAACTACTCAATTATTTGAAGCTAACCTTGATAATATTCTGTTGATTCCTACTGTATTGAATAAGGTGTATTCCAATTATTTGAATGATTGTTTTGGCTATGATACGTCAAATAAGATATTAGTTAATTTAAAAACCAAATTTAATTCAATATCTGAGCTGACAAAATTGTTGAAATTATTTGTTAGTTCCTTGGGACCTACTTTACGTGACTGGGAGACCAATGAAAAGTTGAAATTGAAGGATTTAATCATAGCCTTGAGCTATGGTATCGGATTGACGACATTAAATGATTACATTGAAGTGTACAAACAATTGTTGTTGTTATTCCAGGAATTGATAATATTCGATCCTAATTTAATTGAAGGAGAAGTTGGGTTTTTCCGTGATTTGTTGAATTTAATTATTTCCAAGAACTTGAAGATTTCCTTGGCTAGTGTTTGCCCAACTTCATTGAATATTGACACCATTTTCCCATTTAACACCAGTGATGATTTGTACTCTGGTGCTTATGAATGTTATTACGAGTTGTTGAAGATTTTTGGTGTTGATATTTTGACACCAGAAACGGTGAACTTACTTTGGGTATCCATGAATATCAAACCATGCCATCAATTGAAACAATTTATATACTTGTGGTTGGAAACTAGCTTAGATAAAAATTGGTTCGGAACATTAAACTCGCTATTCAAGTTGAGTTCCAAGAAATTGATGGGTCCGTTTATCGAAACCAATTATCAACAAAAATTATTGCCATTACTGCAGAGACAAAAGAAGAAGAATGTTAATAATGTTGATTTTAGAGACGAAGAAATTGAGAATATAGTTGGTGATGATCAATCTGATTTGGATAAGAATGAACCTATATCATGGGAATTCAAGTTGTTTATCTACGAATTATTGAATCATTTATTAGAATTAGCAGTTCGAAACCCTAAATTGATTGATAGGTTGAAAAACAAGATCTCAGATATTGTGAAACTTTCATTCTTGGGATCCACTTCATCAATCACCGAAATCAAAATCAAAGGTATTGAATTGTTAAATCGAGCATTAGGATTGTTTGGAGAATTGGCTGATCCATTATACCCAGGTGTCTCTATTTTAGAACAACAACAAGCCCAAATTATCAGTGCTTTGATTCCATGTTTCGCTCCTGGAAACGATTATAAAGTAATTGTTGATGCAATTAATGTCTCATCTAAGTTTATTAATCTCCCTAGAATAAAGTTCTATTCCAAACAAAGAATATTAAACACTTTGATTTATTTATTGGAAGAGATTTCATCAAACAAGTTTGTTCGTTTTGGATTTTTAGAAAACATGTCAGAGTTTGGAAGAAAATCTATTCAATTATCCATTTTGAATTGTTGGGCATTGCTTAAAATAGATTCTTCTGAATACCCAGATAATTTGGAACCAGAAATTGCTGATACTTTGGCAAAATATTCGACTTTGTTGACGTCACTTTGGATCTTGGCTTTGCGTGAATTTTCTGCATTGAAATACAGTGAATCTTCTAGTAGAGAATTGGAGATTTATGGCAATTATTGGATTAACCTTGTGAGTGTTTTGAGTTCTGAGTTAGAAACAAATAGTGAATTTATCAACAAGCAATTGTCTGGTGATGCTCAAAATTTCTTTTTCATTATGTTTAGTCAATGTGTGGAATCATTAATTAAGAATAAGAATGTTTCTGAGATTTTGATGTCAGTCGAAAGATTAGTTAAAAGTCCTGATTTGGTAAATCTTTTGTTTAATAATGAAATTTTTGGAGAAATTGTGGATTTATTTGATAGACTTATTTTGATTGATGATGATACAGAAATCCAATGTTCATTGATTGAAATCATCAGTATTTTATTCCATACTTACACTAAATCCCACAAAGATGATTTGGAGCCAGGGTTTGATAAATTGTTTGAATTGATTAGAATTGCCATGTTGCCAGTATTCCGTATCTTGCCATTCTTAAGATCAGATTTCGATCCAAATAACCAATCCAATCAATTAGTTCTTAAACATGTTGATAGTGCTGCTAATTTATTAGTTTTAAAGAAAGCATTTGAGAATTTGGCAGAAATGACAATTTCTTTACCAGATGTTGTACGAGCCGACTTATATTCTTGTTTGCTTTATATTTTTGCAAAGATTTATGAAAGCAAAAATAGATTATTCATTTCTTTGATTGTTCCACTTTTGAAACAAATTGTTGTTGAGTCTCATAGAGTTGCCCCTGAATTGGTGAATACTTTTTACAATAATATTCGCCAACATTTTGAAATAGATGTTCAAAACAATTTCTCAGTGATAACCACATTGATTTTGGTTACGAACGGAGGAGTGAAGTTAGGTGACGAATCATCACAAAACTTGAGCCATTCATTATTGCAATTATTAGAGAATAATGAAACTGCTGCTACGGGAATTCAATGTATCAAATCATTATTACAATTTAGTCATAAACAGAACATGAATATGGCTGTTGTTAAGTACTTGATCAGTTCATTAATTAAACATCTTAGTGGAACAAGTGATGAATATACCATTGAACCAAGAATTGCAATTGAAATTTTGATGTTATTTACAAGATTAGTTGCCGAGGATGAACAAAAGCTAATTTCCTTGTATTCGATTATTATCCCAGTATTAGTAAGACAAGAAGAAGTTGACAAATCATACTTGCATGACAAGTTAATCTTTTTGGTACAACAAAATGCTGGTAGTTTCAAACAAGTTGTTAATTCATACCTTGATGAAAATCAAAAGAAATTAGCAGAGGAAATTGTTAAATTGAATTCCGGTAGTAATGGTCATACAAATAATCAATCCCAAGATTCATTTGAACAAACTCCGGAAATTCAATTAAAGACGTTTGGCGCCTAGACAGTTTATTAAATAGAGATAATTATAAGAATTAAAATTAAAATAATATTAATAATAATAAAGACAAATTAAGGTTTTTTTTTAATGTATAGTAGGTTTATTTTAAGATTTAATGTTTCGGAGATGTAAATTCGCACCCATTATTATTTATGCAAGGGAAAACGGATATGATTGGTAAATGACTTTTTATATCTCAAGAGATCTTACGTTTGATCAACCGATATGGATATTTTGATCATCAGAGGCAATGATATCATGCATTTTTTTTTATTTATTTCTTTACTTGATTGCTATCAAGATGGAGGCAGACGAGGAGGAGGATTAGGAGGGGATTGAGGAAAGACGAGAGAAGAAAAACAAATTACCACGAAGTTGGCATTGCCAAACGTTTTTCGCATATTTCGCACCAAAAAAGCAAACTTAATCTTAACCAATCAAGCCAACGTAATGAACTCATAAATTAAATTAATTTTTTGGGATTCAACAAAAAAAAAATAGAATCATTAATGGGAAATGAATAACAGTAGATGGTTATGATTATCATTGATGGTTACGAATAATTGATAAGAATATTGATTCATTCTCTTGTTCCCCACCAGGCGTATTATTAAAAAAAAAAAAATCTGGAGACAGATAAAGTTAAACCATACACAAATGAAAAAGATGGTTAGATTTTATTATTGTGTGTCACGCTACCATGTTGAAATTTGTGTTGAGTGGTGTTTCTAATCACAGGTGAGTGCGTGTCCAAAGTGCCAAAAAAATATACCAAGAAAATTCTTGGTTAAAATTGGAGGATTAACTGCAAATTGCTAAAAAACTAAAACTCATACAATAAAGTGTCTTACATAACACATACTATATATTAAGAAAGAACGAAAGAAATAATAATAATAATAATTATAGTGAAAAATATTTTCTTAGCAAAGTTGTTCCTCCCCACCCGGATTAACCATTAAAAAGAAAAATGGATTTTCCTTGGTGATATGGGGTTGTTGTCATTAATACTTGGTAATAACCTTCAAAATGACGTAACATTACAACGTGATAATAAAATGCCAATTAATACAACGTTAAATACTAGCACCATTTGTAGCTGGCTGATGTAGTCGTATAATATGAGCGTGTGTGTAATAAACTCTCTTAATTTTTTCCCCCTGAAGAAAGAGGCTTTAACATCAAGGCGTTGGGTAAATTTAAATGGAAGACAAAGTACCCCACCTCCAACCACAAGTATACGATTTAATTAAGTGCCCCCAAATATGGAATCGACTCAAGAACAATAGGAAATATCATTAAACAATAAATGTTCTGATGTTTGACGGGTAAAATTGCCCTCTCCCTTTCTCCCTCCCTCCACGCTACTGATACGTTTCACTATAAGTATTTCCCCAATAATTATTATCATTGTTTTGGCATTTTTTCTTTTTACACTTTGTTTAGAGCGTTGCAACTTTAACCTAACCCAATCTAAGACAATGTATACAGACAGTTCCAAGAGTTTTTAATCTGTTAACACTTGTTAAAGTTTTTCCTTCATGCATTTCCTTGCTGTACTCCATTATTACCCCCACTTATTATTAAATCAAGAAAAAAAAGAAAACACGAACTCATCAGTTTTGTGCCCATTTATTGGTTTTTCCTTTTTTAAATTTGTTTTCTTAATTGTAGGTTCGGATTTTCAGAACAAAGAAGAAAAATCATCTACTACAGTTGCGAAAAAAAACAAAATATAGTTATCGCCTATATGGAAATCATTCTGTCATGGGGAATCCCAGATTAAACTAAAAACTATAAATAAGATGATAATTGCTGAATTTATTGATCTTTTTTTTTTTCATTCTTCTTATCATTATCATCAGTTGATTAATACTACTATCTACTATCAAGATGTCTACTGAAAAACAAAACATTTCTTACAGCGAAGAATACGACGCTAAACCAACTACTCAATATCAAGAGGATGTCAATTCAAAGGTTTCTGAATCCGACGTTGGTATTGAAGAAATCAATGAATTGGAGTATTATGATCTTCCAGAGCTGCTTCAACATATGACTCAAGAAGAATTGAAAACATTGGACAAGAAGACTACCAGAAAAATCGATTTGAGATTGTTGCCAATGTTGATTATTCTTTACATCATGAATTATATCGATAGAACTGCTATTGCTAATGCAAGATTGGGAACTTTAGAAGAAGATTTGAACTTGGTTGGTAATCAATACCAAACTGCTTTATCTGTCTTATTCGCTGGTTATATTCTTTTCCAAGTTCCATCAAACATGTTGATGAACAAATTGGGTCGTCCATCTGCTTACCTTGCTGTTGTTATGACTATTTGGGGTGCTGTTTCTACTTGTACTGGTGCAGTTCATAACTTCACCGGTTTAGTTATTGTCCGTGTCTTGCTTGGTGTTGTTGAATCTGCTTTCTTCCCTGGTGCCTTAATGATCTTGTCCAGTTGGTACGATAAAAAGAGTCTTTCATTGAGAAACTCCATCTTGTTTTCTGGTTCATTGATCAGTTCTGCTTTCAGTGGTTTGCTTGCTGCTGGTATTTTGGAAATGGATGGTTTGGGTGGTGTTGCCGGTTGGAGATGGTTATTTATTCTTACCGGAGCTCTCACTGTTGTTCTTGCCCCAATTGCATACTTTGTTTTACCAGATAACCCAAACAACACTAAATTCTTAACTCAAGAAGAAAAAGACATTGTTATGTGGAAATTGAAGAAAGATCTTGGTAATGTTGATGACTCCGACAAAGAAGCTAAAGAATCTGACTGGCAAGGTTTCTTACACGCAATTAAAGATATCAAAGTTTGGTTATTGGTTGCTACTCAATCTTTCTTGGTTGCTGCTTGTGGTGTTACTAACTTTTTCCCATCTGTCGTTAAAACTTTGAACTTTGACAGAACTACTACTTTGTGTTTAACTGCACCACCATTTGTTCTTGCTGTTATTGCTACTTTTATTTGGGCCAAACACGCTGATATTTCAGGTGAAAGATTCTGGCACATTACCATTCCATTGTTACTGGCTTTAACTGCCTTCATCATTGCTGCTGCGCTGTTAAACATTGGTGCTCGTTACTTCAGTATGTGTTTGATGATTCCATCCCTTTATTGTGCATTCGTTGTTATTCTTACCTGGGTTGCCAATTGTTGTCCACGTCCACCAGCTAAACGTGCCGCTGCCATTGCATTGGTTAACTGTTTGAGTAACTCCACCTCTATCTGGAACGCTTACTTGTACCCATCCAGTGATGCTCCTCGTTACTTAATTGCCTTCTGCTGTAACTGTGGTTTTATTGTTGCTGCCATTGGTTTCGCTATCGGTTTGAGAATTAGATTAATGGTCTTGAACAAGAGAATTGAAAGAGGAACCATGAACTGGCAAAAGGAATTCGGTAAAGGAAATGATGGATCTAAGATTTCTGCTGATTTCAGATTCTTATACTAAGAGAAGGGGTATTGAGTACGTCGACTATATAGCTAGCTATTGAGTATATAAATGAAATTTAAATAAGATAAAGGTTATAAATATTCGGGATTAATCATTGAATCGTAGTGAATAAAAAGTCGTTCATTCCACCAATATAATGTCGCGTTCATCTTGGTTTTTTTTTTGATAATTTTTTTATTTCGTTTTGATCAAGACGCGTTTGGACGTGTGTGTTTATTATTTGTTTTAGAAAATTTTCATTTCGTGAGAGTGATCAAATCTTCTTCTACAACTTCCTAGTCTACATTCACTACAATGACTACTGTTGAAGAGTCACAACTACTGACTGATCAAGGTGATTTTGAATTTGATACTCAAAACTCATACTTGTTTTCCCACAATGCTCAAGAAAGTAATGAACTCGAAGAGGAAGATATTTTTGCTACTAGCAAATCCATATTGTTTCAAGATGTAGAAGAGAACCAAAATGAGAATAATATGGAACTAGATGATATTGCCAATGAGGAAGAGCAAAATGAACAACTAGAATCAAACACTGTTCAAGACTACTCCCCAGTAATGCATGCCTCAAAAACTGTCAAATTATTCTCCGGAGAAGTGATCAAGTTATCTCCAAGAGTTTTCAATACTACCACCATTGATGAGACGCAGTTGAAAGGTACTTATATGGATATGGATTCATTAACCACGAGAGCCAATTTGCGTAATTCGATTAAAGAACAAAATAGAAGAAAACAAGTGGAAAATCCAACATCTACTACGAAAAAACTGCATCCACGATCCAAGATTTGGACAGAGAAGTATAAGCCAACCAGTTTTATTCAGCTATGCTCTGCAGGCAATGATAAACAATATAGATTAGTTTTACACTGGTTGAAAAAATGGTCACATACAGTTTTCCATGAAGATATTCACGATAGAGATAATGTCGATTCCCTTGGACGTCCATTTAGAAAGATTTTGTTGATTCATGGTCCAACAGGTATTGGTAAAACTACTGCCACTCATATTCTAGCGAATCAAATGGGATATAGTGTTCAAGAATTGAATGCTTCTAATAGTATGGATACTTTACCTCAAGCCTCAGGTGGTGGGGGTGGATCAACCGCATATTCTAATGCTTCTGCAGCCTTGAAATTGAAGATAATTAATGCTTTGACTTCAAATAGTATTTCTTCAAAGGGAAAGCCATCATGTTTGATCATTGACGAAATAGATTCATTGGCTAATGTAAGTGATGTGATAAAAGTGTTGAATGATTTAGTTCAATCTGACCAACGTGCACTCAATAAGAAGTTAAGAAAACCGAGTTTAGATGATCCACAAGCCAAGAATAAATCAAAAAAGAAGGATTTTTTGTTAAATCGTCCAATTATATGTATTGCCAATGATATTTATTCCCAGCAATCCAACAGATATGGTCCAAATCCAATGGACAAACTACGTCCAATATCAGAAATTGTTGCATTTAAAAAGCCAGTAACTGCAAAGGCGGTATCGGGAGCCAAATTTGGTGGTAATGCTGTTAAATCAGTGAAAGATCATTTGATGAATATAAATAGTAGAGAGAAACTTGGTTTAGATTATCAAGAAATTGGAGATGTTGTTGAAATTTGTGATTCTGATATTAGAGCTTGTATTAATCATTTGCAATTTAATAGTAGAAAAGTGGTAACTGTTGACCAAAAAGTTAACAACAATGAACTAATGGATAGACAACTTTCATGGTTTGCAATGGTTGATCAGTTGTTTAAACGTGATCCACAATTATCCAAAGAACAGAATTTTAATCGTATCTTTAATAGCTTCATGAGTGGAGAAGGCAAAACTATAACTAATAATTCCAGTACTTTTGATAAAGTTCTCAAAGGTGTTTTTGATAGATACTTGGATGTGGTTCATAATCAGGATGATTCATTGATTAAACCCAGTGAGTTTAGTGATTGGGTTGGTGTTTATGCTCAATTTAGTAAACATAATGATACTAACGAATATTTTCCATTACTTGGTCTTAAAACATGGTCTTTGTTTAGTGAATTAAATCCACAAAGATACAACCAACTGCTTATCCCTAATGCAAAGAATTTAGACTTTGAGCATTATGAATTATTGAAGACAAATAAAAATATAATCAAGACAGTATCAGACAGTTTACCTGTTAAAGTTCAACTTGCACTTGGTATTAATCCTGAAAATGCTGCTACTCAGTTTTTGCCATACTTGGCAAAGATAGTTTGTCCTAGTTTATCTGCTAGATTAAAATCTGATTTAAATGATACCGAAAAGAAATGGGTAGAAAAAATTGCCAGTATAGTTAAAGATTTTGATTTATCGTTAGAGAATCTGAAAGATTTAGAAACTGGGTTAGTATCGTTAAAGATGAATCCAAATTGGGATACAATCACCGTATTTGATAATGCATTTGCACCCGTGCCTCTGGCTTCTGCTTTCAAACAAACCCAATTCCGTCGTCAAGCTATATTCCCTTTGGTAACTACAGAACTAGATAGATTGAGCATGTTGAGAAAAGCCGCCAAACGTCCACTAGCTGAAACTATAGAGAAGGAGGATGGACCAGAAACCAAAAAGGCAAAATCCGGATCGGGTGTCAATTTCTTTAAAGGAAAATATGAAGAAGTCAACTCGCAAATCCAAGTTGATAACTCATCAAACAAGGAATCTGATGAAGAATTTAAAACTTCAAGAATATGGGTTAAGTATAATGAAGGTTTTTCAAATGCTGTTAGAAAGAATATAGGTTGGAATGATTTCTGGCTGGTTTAGTATATACACATCTATAGATATCACGTGCATCTCGTTCCTGATTTGGAAAATTATACGACATCGTTTTAGTACAAACGCGAAACGAATAATTCAATAAAAAAAAAAGAAACGTAATGATGTATATCTGGAGACGAATACCGAAAAAAAAAAAATTGAATGAAAATTTATACTTACTTTTTGTAAACTATCATCAACTACTACTATCATGTCTCTCATTAAGGATTCCACAGTTGCTGTTATTACCGGTACTTCATCAAACTTGGGTTTTAATATTGCCGTTCGTTTATTAGAACAATTACCAGATGAAAAGGAAATCACTTTGGTTGTTACTTCTAGAACATTACCAAAAGTTAAAGATGTGATTACTGATATTAAAAATTATATTGTTGAAAAAATCCCATCTAAAGTAAACAAAGTAGAATTTGATTATTTATTAGTTGATTTCACTGATATGGTATCTATCTTATCATCATACTATGAGTTAAACAAACGATACAAACATATTGATTATTTATTCATTAATGCTGCACAAGGTGTTTACGGAGGTATTGATTGGAAAGCAGCTGTTATTGAAGTATTACAAAGTCCAATTGAAGCAGTTACTAACCCAACTTATAAATTACAAAGAATTGGAGTTGAAAGTTCAGATAATTTAGGATTAGTATTTCAAGCTAATGTTTTTGGACCTTATTATTTAATTCATAGAATTAAACATTTATTGAAAAATGGTGGTAAAATCATTTGGATTAGCTCTTTAATGGCACATCCTAAATATTTATCATTCCAAGATTTACAATTATTAAAATCTCCTGCTAGTTATGAAGGATCTAAAAGATTAGTCGATTTAATGCATTTCGGTACTTTTAAAAATTTAAAACAAAAAGATGATATTGATCAATATTTGGTTCATCCTGGTATTTTCACAAGTTTTTCATTTTTCCAATTTTTGAATGTTTTCACTTATTATGGAATGTTGTGTTTGTTTTATATTGCTAGATTCTTGGGATCTCCATATCATAATATTTCCGGATACATTGCTGCCAATGCTCCTGTGGCTGCTGCTTTGGGAAGAACTAAACAAAACAGTAAAACCGCTTCTGCTGTTACTAGATTTGGTGACGAATACCTCATTGAAGAAGAAGTGGATACTACAGGACTGGAAGATGTGGTTAATTATTTGGATATTCTTACTAAAGAATGGGACGAAAAATTAAAAGACCAAATTGTTAACACTCGTCAACCTTAGACAAAGTCATTATATATATATATATATAGACATAGATTCATGATCAATTTATATACTACGTTCTAAACACTTACAACCACACCCACTTGGACATTCATCGTTTTCAGTGGACCACCATTCACCAGCACAACTGGTGTGCATTAAATGTTCACAAACTGTACACAATGTGAAATTTTTTGTAACCACTAATTTACAGTAGTTACAGTATTTCAAAGTTTGTCTCTTACTTGTGTTCCATGCATTTGGATATTTGGTAGATATAGAACTGATTGAATCCACATATGATTGGTTTGGTTGTTGACGCGATTTCTTTCTCAACCCAATACGGCATTTGTGAATATCACTTGTAGTAGGATCCTCATAATCATTTCCTTCTGTTTGTGGATAATTAAATTTTAAAATTTTGATTCGGTTAATAGGTAATTTCCAATTGTACAACATTTCGGCATACAACTCTCTATATCTTATCAATTTATCATTATCAATTGAATCCAATAAAGCTCTGGAGTTGAAACTTTCAAATAAATCCAATTCTTCCACATTTTGCATTTCAATCAGAACAACAGGTGCTGGTTTTGCTCTAGATTTTTTTAGTGCAGATGGAGGTTGTCTTAAAATACTTTTACTTGGCTTGTCCGCAAACATTCTGGTATTTCGTTCAGGCGTCGAAATATTTGATTCTATGAATGACTCAGACAATGAGGAGTATGAGTTGTTTGATTGTTCTATTCCTGGGTATCCTCTAGTGCTAAAACTTCTCTTCAAGTATCTAAACTTGTCGGGAGAACCATTGACCATACTTTCTGTATCAAGTGATGATGTGATAGACTTTGCGTAAACCATTCCAGAATGTTGGGATTCCTTTCTAGTACTCAGAATCGACGAGTTTCGGAAATCATATCTTGGCTCATCACCTGAAAATGATTGAGTAGTGAACCCTATTGCTGTACTATTCCGAGAATTTTGTTGATAAACCGTGGGAGGTTGTGGCAATGCTTGATAAGGTGTATGAATGGGAACACTCATTGATTCACTTGCAGATTTCAAATTATCTGGATTTTCATACAATATACACGACATCATTGCCAACATCTGTATGTTTTTCTTCTTTTCAAAATAATCAAAAATCTCCTTGACAAACCACACACCTCCAAATGGATGATCATCCCAATAGAATGAAGTTCGATTTATCGTTTGAGTTCCATAATGTGCATTCAAGGGAGTTATAATCGGACAACTAGAAACATAAACCCCGTTGTTTTCGGTATATTGAATATTCTTCATTAAAACCATTTCAAGAATTTTCCAAACATCACTGATTTCTTTAAGACCGTATTTCAAAGCAACCTTTGAGTTATGACTTGCCAATACTTCGGGAGTATCACCAAGAACTCTGTACTCACGAGCAAGATCATATTTATCTGGAAGCAAGTGTGAAAAATCAAAAATACCCACGATGTTCTTATTCTTTTTCTCTTCATTAGCCAGTGATTTCTTTTTATATTCACCTTTAAAGGATGACTTGTAATTGGAACCAGTGCCACCGTTACTAGTGAACCTATTAAACGAAGATTTATTACTGCTATCAATTTCAGCGAATCTATTTCCCAATCCAAGGCTAGTCTTAAACAATCCATGTACTCTTCTCCTAGGTGCATCATTCAGTAACATCTCATCCCAATCTTCAGCAAAACTATCATTGGATGATGAAACCGATGATGTATCTTGATCATCACCACTGACTGAATTCTCATCTTCGCTTAAATCCTGTTCTGCATCTTGATCAGAAGCTTCATCTCCATTCACAGCAGAATCTGAAATAATGGAACTAGACTTACGATGGTGATGGCCATGGTGATGGCCATGGTGACTGTGGTTGTGATTATGTGTTTTTGTTCCAAATCCACCATCCGTGAATTGAAAAATGTTGAACTTTTGTAAACCTTTACCATTGTCGCTATTTTCACCTTCCTCCTCATCATCATAATCTCCTGTGGAATTATCTGATCTTGATTTTGGAATGAAAAAACAAACTAATTGTCCAGTAGGAGACCAAATTGCACCACAACCATTAGGTAATGGCGTGGAATCAACAAAACTAGGTTTATGAGTCGCAACTGACGGATTCTCTGTGGTAGAAGGAGAATCAACACTATTGAATGGTTCACTTCCCTCAATTTGATTACTATTGTTGCTACCAATGTTGACCGTGTTGCTATTTTTAATAGCTGGAATCAAAGTTTGATCTAATTCTTCATCTTCTTCTCCGGAAGAATACATCGGAATATCTGGTTGTTGATTAATCAAATCATCCACCCATGCTTCATTACCGGCTTCTTGAATAAATTCTTCTTCCCCATCATCATTGCTATCTCTTCTACTTTCTCTGAGCATTTCATCATCATCAAGTTCAATTTTTTCACCCATCAAGTATCGCAAACATGGTTCTAAACAGAATCTTTGATACTTGTTAGTATAAAACTGTGCAATTTCATTTAAATTGCTTTCCATAACCTCCCTGATAGGTTTGGATAATTCATGTGTTTCTTCAACATTAAATTTGATCAAGTTTTGTTTTTGCCATTTGACTAGTCGTTTGCTGGATAAGTTTTGGTTCAATCCAGCATCTTCAAGATATGGATATGCGTTTGGAAAGTCAACCTCAACACGAATAAACACTAACTTTTGCTCAATTGCTGAATCATCTTTCGACGGGTCATCAGATAGTTCATTAATAATACTGCCATCTTTAAAGCTCATTCTTTCTGTTTCCCTATCAGGTTCACTAACAATGCTTTTTTCTCTCAATGAAATTGCTGATTCAGCTACATTAGTATCTGTACCATCGGTAGAATCTGACTTTTCCATTGAACCACTCTGCAATGATGGTATCGGTCCTTTCAAGCTAATGACCAACTCACCAGTAGAAACGGAAATCTTTTCGAATCGGATTTTAGGAAATTTATGACCAACAATACTAACCTCTTCACCCAAATTTGACGGACCGTCATCACCAAAATTTGACTCACTTTCTTTGCGCTCTCCATGTCCAGCATGTCCCATACGTACACCAGAAATCCAATTTATATGGTTTAATTGCATATATTCATCAGTCGAGAGTTTGTGCTTCTCGGCAATCAATGACAATGTCAATGCAGAAATTAAATCCCCACCATTAGTTTTAGTTATATCATTTATAGTCACTTCTGGCTCGCGACAATAAGTGTCATAATTATAATAACGCTCAGAACTTGGAGTCTGTGGTCTAGACGCTTCTGATTCCAGCTCGTCTTTGAATACGTTATAAAAAGTAGGATCATAATTGACACCTTTGTAAATTTGACTGTCATGGGACCATAATTTCAAATCATAGTCCTGTGATGACCACGTTACTAACTGGTAATCCTTCCAAGTATTCTTTGATTCAAAACCTTCATAGTATTCATGTCTAGTTCTCCAAAGAAAGTCCTTCATTGGACCACGATGCCCCTTGAATGAGTATACTGAATTAGCCGATATTCTTTGTGGTGTATTAGTGTTCAAGTATTCGTGATATGCATCATCGTAATTTACTAAATGGATAGCATTGTTACCACCTTGGAGTGGCATAATACCGCATGCCTTATCAGAACCAAACGGCAAGTTTCTTGCTCTAGCAATGGGAAAACTGGTTTCAATTACAACACTAGGCTGTATGGCATTATCAGGTTGATTACCAAAATAATTAAAATTGGAAATAAATTTGGTAGCCTGTTCACTTTTTAAATCCCAAAACTTGACCGTACCATCATTAGAGCATGTTGTAATATTCTTTAACCCTTGGTTGAAATCCATTCCGTTTATCTTCTTGTCATGTGCATTTCCAATTTTCACAACGGGTAAAGCACCCTTTCTGGTATCCCATACATAAAAAGAATTATCATGACTCAGTGCAATCTCATAAGGATTCTCATGATTCCATTTGACTTGTATTGCTCCGGCTCTCCATTCTGCCCACTTTGATACAGGTTTCCTGGGTGTTCTCATATCCCAACACATGACAAATGTATCAATGGCACATGTGGCTAATACTTCAGGGTCGAAGGGATGGAAATTAATATCTGATATTGCTCTGTTGTGTGAATGTAGAATATTAGCAATTGCATTAGATGAAGGTCGCTTTAAATCCCATAATAATGCCTTTTGATTGGAAGTTGATATACACCATGATGGTTTGACAAAGTGATGGGGTGACCATTGAACATCTGCAACTTCCCATGAAGTAATATGATGTAGCCATCGTGGTGGTGTAAAAGGGTCATCTAAATCTATGATAAATAGTCCTCGTCGTCCAGCCAAAACAGCATCCCTTCCATTTGGCGATAAGGACATGGCACCAATGGCACCATCTACTCTTAACAGTAGAGAATTACCAAAAGTAGAACTGGCGTTGGGGTCTTGCAATCTATGTGCCATTTATCAACTTATTCGTGTTTCGGAATAGATATGGTTGATTCAGTAGAATACAATCTTACCAAAAAAAAAAGTTAATAAAATTACAAGAACCAAAAACACAATCAAGACAAAAAAAAAAAAAAAAACCAGAGAACTCAATCGTACAGTCAACAATAGGACAACTAATACAACAAAAATGAGTGAGCCATCTAACAAACCTGAAGATGAAGTTATGGATGAAGAGTTTAATGATATTGATGATAATATTATCACCGATGAACAAGTAGCTGAACAGCAGAAACAAGAACAGAAAAGTCAAGGAACTCCAGCCCCACCGGAAAGTGAAAATAAACAAACAGAAAACAAGAAACAATCAAGTACAACATCATCATCATCAACATCAACTGCTAATGTGAATCCAGCTCCTATTGCTGCAGTTATTCCAGAATTGCCTGATCTTACACGTAAGGATAAAACATTGAAAGAAGTACTTGATATGATGGATGGTGATTTTGCACCAATCATTCCAGATGCTGTTACTGATTATTATTTAGCTAAGAATGGGTTTGAAACTTCAGATGTTAAAATAAAAAGATTATTAGCTCTTGCCACACAAAAATTCATTAGTGATATTGCACAAGATGCATACGAATATAGTAGAATCAGAAGTGCAAGTGCTGTGTATAATTCATCAAATCCTCAAGTTAGGGCGAAATTGTTACTACAGGGACAACAATATGCTAATCAACAATCATTGGCTGGTAATTCTGCAAATGGTGGTGAAAATGATCAGCAACAATCCCAACAATCACATTCTAATGCTGGTAATCAACAAGGAAAGATAGTATTAACAATGGGTGATTTAAGTAATGCATTAAGTGAATATGGTATGAACACTTCCAGACCCGAGTTCTATAGATAGACATAATAGTGGTACTTTTGTTAGAAGTTTAGTCAATACGTTATGTAGTAATAAAGTAACTCTTTTGTTATATTTTAATATCACTTACGTAGAAATTACAGATGATTTTTTTTTTTTTTTGATTTTTTTAAAAAAAACGACGTAAGAGATAATTAATCATGAACTATTTAACTAATATACAACATTACATACCACCCATACCACCAAATTGTTGCATCATCTTTTGCATCATACCTGGATTTTGCATCATTTGTTGTGCTTGTTGCATCATTTGGGGATTTTGTCTCATCATTTGTTGTGCTTGTTGGATCATAGCTGGATTGTTCATCATACTTGCTAATCCACCGGCTCCAGCACCACCAGCACCGCCACCACCTAACATACTCATGGCTTGTTGCATGAAATTTGGATTAGATTGGGCTTGTTGCATCATTCTTTGCATTTGTGGGTTTCCAGCCATTGGGTTACCACCAGCACCTGGTGCACCTTGAGCAGCCATGGCAGATTTAGCCATTGTAGACATCATTCTATGTTGTTGTAAAATCATTTCAACTTCAACAGCAGCACAACCAGCACCTCTAGCAACTCTAATAATTCTGCTTGGTTCTTTAATGAAAATTCTACCATCACTTTCCAATTCCTTAGTTGTCATTGAATCCATAATATATATCATATTTTTGATTTTCTTTGATGTCTCTTCATCTCCAACTTGAGACAATAAATTAGACATACCTGGAATCATAGATGCAATATTTGTTAATGGTCCCATTTTTAGGAAGTTATTCATTTGATTTTGGAAATCTTTCAAAGTAAATTTACCTTCTTTAATATTTTCAATTGTTTGTTTGTGACCTTCATCTTGATGCAAGTTCAAGGACTGCACATGTTCAATCAAACCTTGGATATCACCAATACCCAAAAGTTTCGATATGAAAGTAGTTGGTTTGAATATTTCCAAATCCCCTATATGTTCACCAGTACCAATAAACACAATCGGGGTTTTAGTGGCAGCAACTGCAGAAATGGCACCACCACCCTTGGCGTGACCGTCCATTTTAGTCAATATAATGGACCCAAAATTGGAACTTTCTTTGAATGCACGAGCTTGTGATTCAGCTGCTTGACCTATAGACCCATCCATAACCATGATAGTTTGTGTCGGTTGTACTGCTTCACCTATCTGAACCATTTCAGTAAACAATTGTTCTTCTTGTCTATGTCTACCAGAAGTATCCACAATAATAATATCAAACTTTTCTTGTTTGAATTTCTGAACCCCCTCAAAGGCAATCTTGACTGGATCTGGTTCCAAATAAGAACCATAATATGGAATATTAGCCTTGATGGCATTTTGTTTCAATTGATCAAAGGCACCAGCTCTGAAAGTATCGGCACACACTAAACCAACCTTGAAACCTCTTTTCTTGTAATATACGGCCAACTTTGTACATGAAGTAGTTTTACCAGCCCCTTGTAAACCAACAAACATGATAACATGACTAGATTCTTTTGATAATCTAATTTTCTTACCATTGATGGTTTTGGTAGTTGTCGAAAGTTTCTTTGGCTTTGGTGGTTCAACATGAGAATCTACTAAAGCACATAATTCATCAAATATAATTTTTTGTAATTTCTTACGCTTGTTCATAGCTGATGTTTCTTGGACAATATTTCCTTCTTCAATTTTAGTCTTTATATTGCCTCTTAATTTGGCCACTAATTTAACATTGACATCAGATTCTAAAAGTGCACCACAAATATCTTTGATCATTTGTTGGATTTCATCATCCGAACCTGATTCAACAGAAGACAATGCTCCTCTTAATCTAGAACCCAAATCAGCTAAAACCATAATTCTGAAATACTGTTGGATTTATGGAGGGGAGTAATTTTATCTATCACCAAACAAAAACGAAAAAAAAAAAATACACTTCAATACAAATGGAAAAAAAAATTCTCTCCCAGCCAACACGAACAAAACACATTTAGGAAAGGTCGTGCAAACGTTTCCACAATAAAATTTCCAAACCCCCCCTCCATTTAGTTTACTTTTAACCTTCAAGTGTCCACACATTATAGCTAGACTAAGAACAGTATGACAACTAGTGAAGGTTCAACTGAAAATAAACAGAGTATTCCAGAACCAGTGGTTTTAAATACCAAACCAAATTCAGATAAATTGATCACAGACGAAGTGGAAAAAGACAAATCTAAAGTTGATTTCACTAAAGGAAATGTTGAAGAATTCAAGTTTTATCCAGATAATCCAAAGAGTCATAGACACAAATATAAATGGTCAATGAAAGAACCTTCTAAGTTTTATGATCCATGTGAAGAAAGTAGAATGGCATCAATGGATTGTTTATACCGTAATCAAGATGACAAATATGTCTGTCAAGAGTTTTTCGATGCATACAGAGAATGCCGAAAGGATTTCTTTAGAAAGAAAAGACAAGATAAAGTAGAAGGTAAGAAAGGATGGGGCTGGTAAATAGTTTCAATATTTTCATTAATTAATTCATGTATATATACTATATAATATAAGACAATATAAATAAAGTATTATGTTGGGAACTATGCTAGACCATATCACAAACAGAGTCCTCAAATTCAAATGAGCCCGTTAATTTTGTATCAACAATGGCGTGGTTCAGGCCGCCGAGATTTATGCTGGTATTGAATGTGCTTGAATTTTGAGGGACCTTATCACCTTCGAATAATTCAAAATCATCGTAGACAAATGAGCTTCTTGTTGAATAATCCGAGAGGTTCAGATCAGTAGAAAGAATGAAACCAGTACGTTTTGAAGATCTATCTTTATAGTGTAGGAATGGTAGTGTGTTGAGTATTTCAATTGTTCCAGTTTTCCTATCAATGGAGCAAATCAATGTTGCCTTGTGATTTTCAGTTTCCTTATGCTCATCTGCCAACACATTATCATATACTTTTCTGTAATTGTCCATGTATCGACTATCATAGCAATGTCTAAAAATATACTCAATGAATGAATCTAAAAATTTTGACAAATCAATCTCCAATGTGAATAAAATAAAATTTAACTGGATGTTAAGCAATGTTGTCGACTCTTCCTTGGTAATCTGTTCACTCAATTCACAAGCAAGTATCTTTTCCCACTCGTCAACAAATAATGACACATACGGCTGGATGGATTGTTTTTTGAAATTTTGATCTCGAATGAGTTTTACTTTATTTATGTTATTATCATTCATGAATGTAAAATCTTTAGTTAAAGAACATAAATTAGACTTGAGCTCTCGAGTCCAGTTCAAGATTTGTACCTTCTGAGGTGTTCTGAGTTTACTTCCCTCAAAATTAGATAAAGTCTTATCCAATTTTCGAAGAGTACTAAGGAAATAATTTTCTTTAAACTGAATAAACGGGTGCAATTTCATCCACTCCAATAATTGCAAGATAACTCGTTTGGATCTAAAACGTGATGATGATGACTCATTAGGAGTCGATTTTAAGAACCTCAAGTCATATTCTTTGAAGTCAACAACATGTCCCAGTATTGGAAAATTAAGATCATCTTTCAAATTCTTCTTATACCTGACATTCTTGTCAATAGATATACGATCAAGAACATTCAATTTTCTCACGAGTATTTTGCTTCTTGGTAAACATTGGGAAAAATCATTGAACCCACAGATAAATTTGGTGAAGTTGTTCAATTTCAAAAGGATAGATTCCAATGGTGAAGTATTTTCGGGAGCAAAATTGAATACACCGTTGATGGATCCATCAATATCACCAATAACCAATTTGAATTTATTTAATGGGTTATGGTCTGCTCCAAGATAATAGACAGATCCGGATTTAAACAAACTACTCGATAACCCAGTGAGAATTGATTCTTTTTCCTTTTTTGAGTACAGATATCTTCCGTGGGGAATGTCTTCAGTATACATGGCAACTTCGTCATTACTATTATGGACAAGTTTCTGTCTTTTTGCAGAGGTTGAAAAGCTCAGTCGTGAATTGATGGATCTCTTCTTATCTTTCAGTGATGTTGCTCGTGGAGGTGGTGGTGGGAGCCTCAACTTGAGCCACAATTGATTATTTCTTCTCTTTTGCAAGTAGGCATCCATTTTATTATCCAAATGTAAAGTACTGGTGTCTTCGCTTCTAAAATGAGTACTTGGATCTGTTAAAAAGAATGGCCTGAAAGGATCATCCTTTTCGTGGTATAATTTGCGAAATAACGGAGACTCCCCTTGAAATTCATCAAGTGATATTAGGTCTTCATAAAAGGTATGTATTTCCTCCAGAAGTGATTTAGCCTCATCTTGAAGAAGATACGAGTTTCCTTCAGACTTCTCATCATTTGACTTTTCTTGATCATCTGATGCTTTTCTTTTGTGCGTAAACCTTGCTCTAATGGCATTCTGTCGTCTCAAGGGAACACCAGAATTATTTAGCCTTGTAGATGTAAATCTGTATGGGTAACCACTATTTCTACCCGACGCAAGTATATTTCGTTCATTATTCCGTATATCATGCCTTACTGCTGCTGATTCATCATCACTAAGTTCGCTTTCATTACTCTCCAGATACACGATCGCATTTCCATTATCTTCAGAATAATATATCACTTCTGGTTCATCTTCCTCTTGAAAACTTTGGTCGTCATCATCTGTTGTTTCCACAAAGTAAGCCTCTCTATTCAGATTCCGTGTCAATTCTCGTGAAATATTTCTCAACTGAATAGGGATACTATTAATTGCTAATTCGTGTTCGGCTCGATTGCTTTGCTCTCTATTACTGTATAATTGGTTGAATCGGCTTTGTAATCGATGCATGTCAGTTAATTGTCGAACAATACTGGATCTAAAATTGGCATGTGCTTCATTGTTTGGATGTACGTTGTTTGAATCTGCATGGAGGTTTCTGTACATGTATTCTGGGGCCATGTCGATGGAGTATTCATTATCAGGATTTTGATTTGTGGATGCATTCCCAAATCTTTGTATATGATCAAACGATGTTAGTCTCTGATTCGTTGTATTTTCTGTTGACAATAATGATGGTGGTAACGATGATGTACTACTTGTCGATAATGATTGGTTATTCCCTTGTGGTGATGTTTGTGATTGTCTATTTGGCGGACCAGTTGGTGTGGGTGGAGGAGGCATATTAAGTGCAAAACAACAAAAACGAAAAGATCTAACTCTAAAAATCCGAATAAATAAACCAACTAAGAAATGTTGCAATCACTAATATGATGTAAATATAATCTGATGGTGGATGTCTATCAACAGTGATTATAAAGTACGAATGAAACGAAAAAAAAATAGGTGTACAATTTTAGTTGGTGATGTAATTTAAATTCAAGCAAGTAGTTAGTGGAAAGAAAAAAAAAAGAATTTATATATAAAGTGTGAGAAACAAGAATCGTGTACAAAGTGTCAACTATGCATTATTACGGATTTATGGCTGACCTAAGTGTAACCTTTACTGATGATCAGTTTCTTTTCTTTTTATTTCCAATTTTTTTTTAAGCTTGTTTTTGTCATTGAATTGATTCAATTTCCAACTAATATGAGTCTCATTTTTAGTTGTCAACCTCATTTTGCAATTGTCCAGAGTGTAGAGGTAGTTGATATATACTTATCAGGTGTAGTTCTTATTCTCACGCCTTTCTAGAATGGAATTTCTATACGTATATTTTGTAAGTGGTATGAGCTTTGGGTCATTTTTTTACAATCTATAAAAGCCTATCTGGAACAATACTACCGCCGGAAATATAGCAAAGTTCGAGAACACCCCGGAAATAGTAAACAAGATGCACGAACTAATTGAAGAGAATTAATAATCATAAATAATGAAAGGGTTATAATTGTCATTATAGGTCGGTAACAAATATCAAACTAATCAGTCGTTAATTTATCTGGCTATTGCCGTTGCTGGGAGCACTTGGAGTTCCCTTCGTTTATAATTTACTTCTTTTTTTGTGTCACATGCTCAATTACGGGGTTCTGTGAAACACAAATTCTCAGTAACGAGACAAACAACCAGACCGTTATTGCACCAATGGTTTACATAAACAAGACACACTTCGATTCTTTTCTTTCCTTTACAAAATTGTCGTCATTTATAAAAATACTTAAAATTACAAACATACATACATCCGGTGTATTACTAATATAAGAATCTGAAATCAGCAGAGATCTTAGATCCATCATTCCCTTGTCCAAATTCCTTTTGCCAATTTATTGTTCCTCTTTCAATTCTCTTGTTCAAGACCATTAATCTAATTCTCAAACCAATAGCAAAAGCAATGGAGGCAACGATAAAACCACAGTTACAGCAAAAGGCAATCAAGTAACGAGGAGCATCACTGGATGGGTACAAGTAAGCGTTCCAGATAGAGGTGGAGTTACTCAAACAGTTAACCAATGCAATGGAAGCAGCACGTTTAGCTGGTGGACGTGGACAACAATTAGAGATCCAAGTAAGAATGACAACGAATGCACAATAAAGGGATGGAATCATCAAACACATACTGAAGTAACGAGCACCGAGATTCAACAGAGCAGCGGCAATAATAAAAGCAGCCAATGAAAGTAATAATGGCACTGTGATATGCCAGAATCTTTCTCCTGTGCGATCAGCATGCATAGACCAGAGGAAAGTTGCAACAACGGCAATAACATAAGGTGGTGCAGTTAAACATAAGGTGATGGTTCTGGAGAAGTTCAAGGTTTGGACAACGGATGGGAAGAAATTTGTAATACCACATGCAGCAACCAAAAATGAGTGAGTAGCAACCAATAACCAGACTTTGATATCTTTAATAGCATGTAAGAAACCTTGCCATTCAGATTCTTTGGCTTCTTTATCGGAATCATTAACATTACCAAGATCTTTCTTCAATTTCCACATAACAATGTCTTTTTCTTCTTGAGTCAAGAATTTAGTGTTGTCTGGGTTATCTGGCAAAATGAAATAAGCAAGTGGTGCAACCAAAACAGTACAACCACCTTCAATGATAAAGATATATCTCCAGCCTGAAACACCACCCAAACCGTCCATTTGTAAGATGGCAGCAGAGATTAATCCACCAAATGCTGAACTGATCAATGAACCGGAATATAAAATGGAGTTTCTCAATGCAAGACTCTTTTTGTCATACCAACTGGACAAGATCATCAAGGCACCAGGGAAAAAAGCAGATTCGACAACACCAAGCAATACACGTACAGCAGCTAATCCACCAAAACCTTGTACGGCAGCAGTACAAGTAGATATAGCACCCCAAATTGTCATAACAACGGCAAGGTAAGTTGAAGGACGACCCAATTTATTCATCAACATGTTTGATGGAACTTGGAAAAGAATATAACCAGCAAACAAAATGGACAAAGCAATCTGATAGTCACTACCAGTCAAGTTCAAATCTTCTTCTAAAGTGCCCAATCTAGCTGTTGCGATACCTGTTCTATCAATATAATTTAAAATGTAAAGCACGATTAAAATAGGTAAGATTCTAAAATCAATCTTTCTGGTAGTCTTCTTGTCCAATGCCTTCAATTCTTCTTGAGTCATATGTTGAAGCAGCTCTGGAAGATCATAATATTCTAACTCGTTGATTTCCTCAACACCAAGACCATATTCCGCGTCGGATGTTTTTGGTTTAACATCTTCTTCATATTGAGTAGATGGTTTGTTGAAATCATAGGATTCTAAATGTGACGTAGTTGGTTTTTCTGATGACATAGCTGTAGGATAATTGAATAATTAAGAAAAGAAGCTAATAAGCACTAAGTAGTTGATTATAAAATCTACAAAAATTCAAAAAACAAAATTCCAGATAAGAATGGAAATTTCATTCCAATTTATACTCCATAAACCTTGTTATTCTAGATAGAATGAGAGAGTGTAGCATTTTCCAATTGTTGCGAAGCTTCTTTCTATTTTTTTCGCTTTTCCTCTTTGTTTTTCCTGTTTTGTTTTACCGGCTTTGTGTTCCTCCGTGGGGGATAAAGTTAAAATTGTATTGTAATGCATTCTATGCTGCAAGTTAGTACTACTGTAGTCATTTCAGAATGGTTCAAAACCTTCAAGGTGGGGAAAATAACAGATTGTTTGATACTCCTTCTAATCACTTGCTAGAAAAGAAATAATTACAATTTCAACGTTGATGAGATCACTGACAAAAAGTATCGGCATTAAATTTTTCTTAGCAGGGGGGTAGTCTTATTTTTGACATGTCTTGGCACATCAAGAGCATATGATGACAGTCAGATTGATACAGAATATCATTGATATCTTTAGATTTCTCCACACTTCTACTGATTACTTAAATTATCCCCAACAAAAGGCATTACACATAATAAAAACAAAGCTTACAAATCCATTGGAAAACTTAAGCCTCTAACAAAGTGTTCATAATTATCGTGGAACAAAACCAACACACACGTAAAGGAAAACTTACACATGTGTGTGTGTGTGATTATGAGAAACCTGTCTGTGTGAAAACGATCACAATAAATGAAACGAAAGAAAAATTTTTCTATTGTAGGGGGTTAATCCGAGTGGGGGGGAACAGAGATTTGTTGCAAAAAATGTTCAAAAATTTTGCATCGCGTACAGATCCCCCAAATTAATTCGAGATTCTATCCAATCACAACAAGTGATTCCGTAGCAAGCTATTGTCAAACATGGTTTGTAAATTTCATAATAATACGCATAGGTTCTATTGGTTAACTGGATAACAATAATAATTAGAGATTACTCTACGTCACTACAGTTATTTGTTAGTCGTACACAATTAACCCACTTCGGAGCCATAAATTCAATGTTTTTCGAAAACCTAGTTCAACTAACATGACATTATTACCAAGAATTTCAAGTGCCGCTTGAACCTAGTTTCTTTGTTTATGATTTGTGGTACGCATCTATCTATTTAAACAACCCCTTTTGAATTTAAGGAAATTTTGTACAAAATATTACCCCAAAAAATTATACCCCCTTTTTTTTATGATATCAAGATTTCCAAAGAGATGAGCTATTGTAATTCAATTTATGTATCTCAAATAAACTAATAGCCGAGTTAAATAAACTCTACAGAAATTTATACAACGGTTTCAAAATTAGGAACAGTATATTTTACATGATAAGAGTAAATCTCAGGCGGCATTGATTTCCCGGGAGAATTACAAACATGTTTTCCTTAGTATTACCAATTTGTACTAATTCAGAGTATCACCAAAAATTATAGTAGTTTGACAAACCATAAGCATCCAACACGGTCATGAAGGACAGTATACTCATACAAACCAGATTATATATGTTAGTAATTATCTTACTAATGGGAAGTTGTGACTTATTACAGCTACATTCTGTCACTCGGGAAACATCCAGTCTTTTGGGGGGATATGGGATCTGGTAAACGTTTGAATGGTGTTATTCCCTTCCACTACCATATTCCAAAAATGCCTGCATATTATGACGTCACGTGCATCCATTTGGAAAGTATTTTTTTTCTCTCGCGCCTGCATATCCCGATCATTCGTCTCCCACAATTTATCATCAACTTCGCCTTCACTTGTAACTTTTATCATCAATCATCACTTTTCTTTATTAATCCCAGTACAAAAGTTCTAAAAAAGAAAGAATGCCATCCTTAGAGTCGTTGATAAATAAAGCTACTGATCCAACCTTGACATCAGATAACTGGCAATATATTTTTGATGTTTGTGACAAAATCTCCAATGATCCTGAGACGGCTACCAAGGAAGCCATAGCCACTTTGAAAACTAAATTGGCATCGAAGGATGCAAATGTTGTATTAAGAACATTAGCATTATTAACTGCTGTTGCTGAGAATTGTGGATCAAGGGTAAAACAAGAAATTGCAACTAAATCATTTTTACAAGATTGTTTGATCAAAAGATTGTCTGATAAGAAATTACACCCGGCTGTGAAGACGAAAATTTGTGAAGTTTTAAGTCAACTTTACAATACATTCAAGGTTGATCCATCATTGAAACCAATGACTGATGCATATAACAAAGCAAAACATGATTATCCTCAATATTTTAACAAGAAAGTAGAGGGTCCTTCCAAGCCGGCTAAGAAAGAAAGAACAAAACAAGATAAAGATAGAGAAGAAGAAGAATTGCAACGTGCATTGAAATTATCATTACATGAATATGAGCAACAACTGAAAATTGAAAAGAAAGAATATCTCAATAATAAACCATTGCCTGAACCGAAACCAGAACCTGAATCACCGCCAGTTGAAACAGTTGCCACAGTTTCAAAAGTCAGAGCATTGTATGATTTGATTTCCTACGAGCCAGATGAATTGTCGTTCAGAAAGGGAGATGTGATTACGGTTATTGAATCTGTGTATCGTGATTGGTGGAGAGGATCATTGACTAATGGGAAAGTTGGTATTTTTCCATTGAATTATGTTACACCAATTGTGAACAAATCACCAGCAGAAATTGCCAAGGAATTGGAATTGGAAAATAGATTAATCAATGGAGAGAAGAAAAAGATTGAAAAGTTGTTGGCAATATTATCATCACAAAATATTGACAATATTAATGAAGATGAAGTGACTCTGTTATATAATGAGATTATACCATTACGTATTCAATTGGGTGCTGCAATTGATAAATATAGTGTGAGAAAAGAAGAATTATTGGGATTGAACCAACAGCTAAATAATGAAGTGAAGTTATATAATGAGTTGTTGGATAAACTGATTTCAAGTAGAGCTCAACAAAATACCGGTGGACTAATGTATCAACAAACAGCCCCGTACCCTATGCAGCAACAGCAACATCAAGGACCCTCACAAACCCAGCAAAGCCAGATTCCACAACAACATACTCAACTGCAACAACTTCCTCCACAATATACACAACTGCAACCACTTCATCAACAGCAGCAGCAGTATCTGGGATATGCCGGTGCTAATAATATGCCACCTCCAGCAACTACATTCAATCAGTATGTTCCACCACAATTACAAGAATTGCAACCTCAAGAAACCAGTGCTGGGTTTGGAAATGCAGTTTATAACAGACCTCAACCTACTAGCCAACAATAGAAGAGAAATAGAAAACATGCTGACTTGATTATATATTTATCTATATGCATAATACATAATGTTTGTACGTGATTTAAATATACTTGGAAATAGCAAGAAAGATTTCTCCCTGCGCGCCTTCTTTTTGCTGTTGTTGTTGTTGTACAGGCAGGACCAGAGAAACTTTTTGTTGTCATTAAAAAAAAAAAGAAAGAGAGAAAGAAAGAGACAACCAATATTTAAAGATTACAAACCCATTATCATTATTACAAATCAAATCAAAATCATAATGTCAGATACGTTATATTCACAAAGAGAAGAACAAAATAATAAAAAATTTGATGAATTAGCATCAACATTAAATCGATTTAGAACAACTATAGATCAAGATATTCATGGACAAATTCAACAAGAAAATTCACTACTAGATTCATTAAATGATAATTTTAATTCAATGATGATACTGGTTAAAAAAACTTCTGGAGAATTAAGAAATGTTATGAATAGAAATGCAAGTTTAACTAGAATTGTTGGATTAATACTACTTGCATTTTTCGTCATTTGGATGTTATATAAATTATACTAAGATTTGTATATTCTTTGTGTTGTCGTTTTATATTTATATATAAGTATTTAAAGAAATGAAATATATAAATGTATGTGTATATCAAACAAGATGAGTTTTATTTTTTATTAACTACATCACTTCCTAATCTATAATTACCAATAGCAGAACCCCAATTTATTTTGGATCTAGTAACAGGCAATAATCTTCTTAAATTTTTAAAAGATTGTTGATTTAAATTATTAAATTGATCAACAATTTTAATAACAACTTTATTTTCTTGATCATTAATAAAATTAACAATTTTTGAACTTGAAGAATTATCAATTTTAATATCAGATATTTCTTCAATAAATTTTAATCTAACATTACCATCTTCAAAATAATGAATATCTAATTTAATTTCACCTGAAATATTCAGATTTTTAGAAATTAAATAATTCGATTTCCATTGTCCAGTATAAAAATTATCATGATTTGCACGTTGTCCAATAATAATAATTCTTAATTCTTCATCTTCAGTAGGAATAATAGTAAATGCAAAAGTTGAAGGATAATAATCTTCACCATATTGATTTAATTTATCAATTAATTCTTGATATATTTTAGGATATTCAAAATTTGATTCATAATTTTCAACATCAATAATTTTACAATTTATCCAATCAACATTAAATTTTTTATTATTAATATAATCAATATATTTTGATGAATTCTTATCTTTATTATATTTAGATACAATTGTATTATCAATAACAACTGCATTTTCTTGAGCATATTTTTCAATATTGTCATCAATTGATGATGTAGTTAATGATGATAATGATTGAGACACATTTTTTAATTCTGCTGGTGGTGCTGTTTCAATTAATGAATCAACCAATTCGTTAAGTTTAATAGACATGGTGTTGTTATATATATGTGTGTGAGTGTGTTGCTGATTTTATTTAATACTTTCCAACATAATCGCTTCCGTCTGATTTTCTATGAGTTCCTTGTTGTCTCGTTCTCTACCACCCCAACCAGGTGTACCGACTCCTAAAAAAACATTTTTGTGCACCACTACACGACAATTAATCGGATTTCACTTGAGTATAACGACCGTTATTAAATACATATATATATATATATATCTATTAACCTTACAAACGAATAAAACCAATTCCAAATATATATACATATATATCACAATTACTTTTTGTGAGCTTATGACAATAAGAAAGCTCCAGCACCATCTCTAATAGCTTTTAGTAATTTGTCTTTCATTACTTTTTCACTTGAATAATTTGGTAATTTCAAATAATTGGCACATGTCATGACACTTGGTAAATAATCATCATCTTTTAACCCGTCTTCAGCATGTTTTCTAACAACAGTCAATTCGGGTCTTAATGCTTTAAATCCTCCAATTGGCAATTTCGGAGCCCCTGTTAAGAATTGCAAAAATTCTCTCTTTTCATCTTTATCGAAATTAACCAATATATTAATTAATGACTTGATTGCTGGTGATTCCTTTGTGTATCCATGATTGGCAATAATACCTGAAGTTAAACTATCATATGACCAATCCTCTTCAGCATTACCAAATAATTCAACCAATTCAGGTGGGGAGAATATTATCAATGAGTTGATTGGGAATACTTTGGAAAACCCTTCCATAAACGCTTTAGTCTGATTAATAATACCCGAATATAAAGTAGCTTCAAGGACTTTGTTGAGATAAAGTTCTAAATTTTCTGCAGTAACTGGAGTATTTCCACCATTAGGAATCAATTCATAATCTGGATTCCCTGGTAACTCGAAAAATAATGCCAAATCTTGAACTGTTGCTCCATCAACGGTAACTTGATGAATATCTTCACAATTTTTGAACTGTTTCACATATTTATACAAATGCTCTAATGAATCAGCTAATCCGGGATCAACAACACGTAATTTGTTTAAATTAGCCATTGACTTTAGCAATTTTTGTTGTGAACTTTTGGACGAACCGCCATAATTCTTGTTCAACATTTGAATCAACAGCAAGAAAACAAGGTTGAAATTAAAATCAATGATTCTAGAATCCAATAGTGCTCGGGCAATAAATTTCCCTAAGGAAGCAAAAAAGTACAACACTTTTCTACCATTCTCACTGGCAATCTGGGATTTATCCATTGGCATTGGAAACAATCCTTGTTTATTTACAACATATGCATTGTCATCCGCAGCACCAGGTTCCTCATCTCTCCATAATTTCAACTTTTTCTTGGAAAATTCTTTAGATACAGTCGAGTAAAATTCCAAAGTTGGACCTAAACCAGTACCAACCTCATCAAAATATTCAATTTCTAGTATACTTGGTGTAGACCCATACATTCCCAAAACTTTCACTGCACTTTGCAACATCATTTTTCTTGATATTCTAACCTTATGTCTTGTTGGTCTACCCAATTGTAATCTTTGATTACCATGTGGGTTGTTATTCGAGTTACCGTTCTCTTCGTTACCTTGGTTTGTACGTAATTGCCATTGGTGGATCAATCTTGAATACCCAAATGAAGTTGACTGCAAAAAGAATATTCTGGTTTCCAATGGAAATATGAATGGAAATCTTTTAGTTAAATGAATGCTCCATCCTGGCAATGTTCCACTTGCAACAACTAATGGCTCTTCCAATTGTCTATTCAACTTAACAGTCAATTTCCAATTAGTGAAATCTTTATTCGGCACCGCTCCAGTATTGATGTTCATATGATACAAGTCATTCAATAATTTCAAAATACTGATGGTGGTGCCATCATAAGCATTTAATTCGCTGTCAGTATTTTGTAAAGCAAAGTTTGTAAATGGATTTTCCTTGCTGACTTCAGAACTGATTTTTCTATATGAAATGTTGTGAATAGATGACCAAATTCTGCTTGGGTCGATTATTTCGTCCGGTTTGTCTTGCAATGAGCGATAAATTGCACCATAAATGGTGGTCTCGTTTGGTATGACTTCTCCGTTGATCAAAAATTCAATATTCAACTCCGACTTTCTTTCACCATCTTCATCGGTGTTATCATTATCATCGTTCGTGCCATCGTGATTATTAGCTCTAGTAAGTGAACCAATTTCTTCAATAAACTTAAATCTTTGTTTTAAGAATGCAAATATCGACTTGAAGGTAGCAATGGCATGAACTGATAAAACCATATTTTGCATGTTGCCTGGAATTCGTGAAAGCTGCTGCAGGTCATCGGAATCATTTTCCGCAATTAACTTTAACTTGATTTGATTTGCCATTATTGAAGCTTGGTTTTGTTCACGGATATATGTTGATTGACTGCTATTTGAATTTGCAGAAACAATGTCAAACGATTCAGATCTCGTTAATGATTCTTGCAATTTATGTACAAGTATTTTCCCGGATTGATCATGGAAAAATGCATTCTTGAATGAGAGGTAACAGTCATTACACCCGACTCCTTGTTCCATGCTGAGAAACTTCGTTAAAAGCTCTATTATGCCGGAGGAAATTAATTCAAAACTAGATATGGATGACGAACCAGAAAAAACCAGTTTGAAGTTATCCCATAATGATGACCATTCTTCATAACTAAATGACTTGATTCTCTTGCTATCAGACAACGTTACTTTAATGTCCTGTAATACTCTCATGTTGTCGGAAACGATCTGGGAACCGATATCTTTGCCTTCATTGTATAAACTATCAATAGCGGTAGCAATAAATAATATGTTGGAGTAAATAACACTACTCGATAATCTGAATTCATACTCCTTGGTGAATTCACTATCGATATATTTATTTGAATATGCAGTCATCATAGAATTTAAAGTTGATCTTGGATCTGGTTGATCGACTTGAACCTTACCTTCTAATTGAGTGGATAATAGAAGCACATCATTGATAAGACCTTCTTTCTCAAATGCGCCAATGAATATAAATGGAGCTTTTTCAAGCAAAACCTTGATTATTTTCAATGCACTAAAAAGCAACATCAATGCGTTGAGTTTATTTGTATCTTCAGGAGCACCCCTTGTAGAGTTACTACTGTATCGGGCGTGTGATAAATCTCTTCCACGTAAAGTTGATGTGTAAGTCTCGCCATCAGCATCATCGTCATCGTCGTCGTCATTATCATCATCAACGTCATCAATGTCATCAATGTCATCAATGTCATGTTCATGTTCATGTTCATTCCCATGGTCGTGTTCATCATCACTTTGAATCATATCTTCATCTTCCTTTTGCGCATTAGCAAAATCTTTCGTGACTATTGATTGATACTGGTTGACAACGTTTGCTAATAGCCCAGCAATCTCATCGACATCTTTAATAACAGAAAAGTCGTTAGAATTGGAATTAATAATACGGTATAAATTAATAAAACTTTTTCTTCGAATTTCAAAATCCATAGTTGCTTGAAAACTGAGAATTAATAATGACCAAATCTCATTTACAAACTTCCAATATTCCTTTGGTATAATATCTTTGCATAATTCAATTCTTGACTGATTGATAGCTTTACGTTCTTCATCTTCTTCAAAGTTTGGTCTTAAATATAATGCCTCTGCTGGTGAATATGTTATTGGTAACAAATAACCAATTAAACTCAAAAACTGGGAATTCAAATCCTTTGGAGCGGACATTAAAGCTTCAATCGAGATGTTTTCTGTTCCAGATAAATCAACATCAGGACTTTGTTTAGAATATTTATTCAAAGACTTAACTATCACTGACCCAATATTACATTCGGTGATTAAAATTCTAGAAACATCAACACTCACACTGGCCAATACAATTAATGATTTGATTAAACTCAAATTGGAACCGTAATTCAATGTCACTTGACTTGATTCAGAACCAGTATTCAGTGATTTGTTACAACTGAGCCAGATAACTTTCGTCAACTCCTTCAAAAGTAACTCCTTATCTGCGAATAGTTCATTCAATAACTCGGGTTTGTTTTTAAAACACATTATTATCCTTGAGATAGTCAACCATGCATTTTCAACGACAATTTTATCATTATAATTTCTAACAACTTCTGCAATACTGCTGAAAGCGTCTTTGATCTTAGGGAAATTGGCAATGGAGATATTAGTACATGAATTTGAGACAATGGTTAAACATTTTCTTTGGGCATGTATTGTCAAGAAATCCAAATATTGTAAACATGCAGTAAGCCCATTATGTGACACAATGCTATTGTGAGAAATAGGATCCCTGGAGATCATTTCCAAAGTTTGCAATGCTTGTTCTGTTAAATCAATGTACTTGATTTCCAACAACTTGTTGCATAATGCTGGGATGGCGTTATTATTCAAAGCATCATGGATGAAATCTTGGTTAACCTCCAAAAAATTATACAAGCATCGGCAAGCAACTAAATGCAATTCCAATTCTTCATCTAGTTTAGGATCTTCCATTATATCAACAAGATTCTTTGCTAGTTTATTTGCTGGAATTAGTCTCTCTGCGGTTAAACCATTCATCATCAATAATCTTTCACTCAACTCGTTTAATGACTCAAGAATTATGTAAGTATCATCTCTTTGACTCAAGTTATTTACTAATGCATCTAACTCACCACCATCACGGGCTGATCCACCATCAAATATTATACCACCGCCCATTAGTCTTTGCATGACATCTACAAATCCGTTACCAGTAGAATTTTCTGCATCATTTCCATTTCTATTTCCACCACCAGCGAGTGCGCCTATTGCTCTCAAAAATTCGGCACGAGGATCGTCATCTTCATCATCGTCATCTTCTCCGTCGTCTTCTTCTTCTTCTTCTTCTTCTCCGCGATCTCTTCTTTCTCTGTTTCTATCGTTGTCATCATCATCATCAATATCAATATCGTTCATCTCGTCATCGTCGTCATCATCATGACTTTGGCTATGAGAATTTCTTGAGTATCTGTCAGCATTATCGCCACCTGAAGTTGGAATTTCAGTAGTTCTTACTCTTCTACCTTGAATTAAACGACGTAAGAAATCAGAAGTTTCCATCATGCCTAGTTCATCTTCCTCATCTCCCTCAAAATCGCCACTATGGTCGTGCGAATCATGACTGTCATCAAATTCATCTTCTTCTTCGTCATCATCATTCTCATCATCCTCTTCAGCAATGAGTTCTTCCTCTATGCTATCATCTATGCCGGGAACATTAGCTACTTCTTCAAATTCAACACTTCCTCTATCGCTATCACTATTGTATTGATTCTTAGATGTTCTTCTGTGTTGTGCTTGCATAGATAGTCTTATCAATGATTCTTCTTCGTTATCACTTGAATCTTGATCCTCTGCATCTTGAATACTCATATTGTCGTCTGAACTGCGATTGAATGGATCTCCTATGGTCTTATCATTCTTTTCCTTTTTGGCCATGTTAATAAATAATTACTGTTAATGGGATATTCAAAAAAAAGGTGGTTATATATGAAACAGTTGTAAAAAAAAATATAAAGGAGAATTCAGTGTTCAAAAAAAAAAAGATCAAGAGAAAGAGGCGAAAAAGTTACTAACAACAAAAAAAAAAACAGAAATAAGATTGAGGATTGAGTTTGCAAAATCAATAATACAGTTCTACACTTGTTCTCTTTTTTTCTCCCCTGGTTATTTTTCCGTGGTGATTTTCAATGACGACCGCGATATACTGTACATTTTGTTCACTTCTACCAGTAGTAAATAAACACACTCTTGTATAAATTTTCAACCAACAGTATTATGTTTCTATTACAGGAAGATAAAGAGAGTCGATTCTCAAGAAGTTGTCAAGAAAGGCCTGAAGCAAAAATATAAAAAAAACAGGTTGAACTCGAACTAAAGTACTAAGATTCTCATTATTGCTTTCAATCAAAAGGAAAGAAGTAATATAATCGCTATTGGAATGACTGAAAAGTAGTGTCTTTCGTTTTGCAAGTCTTACTAGTAAACGGTTCCATTCATGCAATTTTCTTTCACATAGTCTGTCTGTCTGTGTATGTGGTACATGTTGCAGTCCTGAAATTCAGAATCCCGTAGAACAATGTATGGGAAGTGGTTGACCACCTTACTGGTTATTATTGCTGGTGAATTCTCTTCTTTTTTTTTAATGAACTGGGCTATTACTCACATTGAGTTTATGTAATGCAGGTTAGTAAGTATCCCTAATCAGTACGTTAATGCTAGTCGTCTCCAGTCGATGCATTATCGTTGTTATCTATTGTGCCACGCTAGGTGTACGTCAAAGGATCGATTAAAGACGCGTATATATTTTCTGTGTAATTATATAAAACAATCAAGTAGCGTGTCTTGTGTGCTTCCCTTAATTAAAGGGATGTAGAATGTTGTCTAAATAATAATAATAATAAAAATAATAAAAATCTTGATTAAATGGGTACGATTCGGGATTTTTTCATTTCGATTTTGCATCATTTCTTCGTCAAGTTCTGGACAGAAGTTCGTGTATTTAATATTCTATAGAAGTTCACCAGTACAATGGTGACAAATTATATATGAATAGAAGAATCAATCATAACAACCATCTGAATGACAACGGTGTAACAGAATTTTTGAAATACAATGAAAGATAAAATTGGGGTTTTCAATACTATCTAATGAAAGAAGGAAAAAGAAAACTGTATAATTTTGGAGTTGAAATGTGAACCCTTTTATGCAGGTACGTCGACTTGAATATTAACGAGAAGAAGGAATTAAAAATTGGAATACAACAAAAGTAATAACAAGGGAAATGCAAATCCACTAATAAAGATAGTTTTAGATTAGAATGTAGGGGCAAAGTATTGACACAGATTTTTTTGTTTTCTCTTTCTCTTAAACACCATGTAATGTGGGAGAGATGAAAAATACATTACGATTTTGTATTTTAGGTACTGACTTTTATTGTTTTAATTTTTTTTTATTTTTTTACAATTCGAGATAGAAATAAGATCGTCAAAAGTATTTGGACCATTTATGGTTGATCAACGTATTAAGAGTATCTTTAATATATTTAAAATAGAATAAAAAGTAACTAAGAGGGGGAGAGGCAGAGAGAGAGAGAGAGAGAGACGACCTTGAAAAAAAAAAAGAGATTATGGATGGATAGAAGGATTACATACAGAAATACAAGAAAGATAATTGATTACTAGAATAAGAAATGTAGTAGTTAATAATAATAATAAAATGTCACAGGAGGATCTTAAATTTAGTATAGAATAATTATTGATATTATCACATTATAGTTTGTTAAAGTTGTGTGTAGTGTACAGTGATAATTAGCCTTTTTTTCAATATATATTTACTGGCAAAAAAAAAGACAAAGAGAGTAATTTTAATGAGTCTAGAATCAACAATAGTAAACTCTCTTGTGTTGTCTTTGCAAGCTTAACAAAACAACAACGTTAATCTAAAAAAGAAAAGAAATAATTTTGTCACACAATTAATTATGTGGTATTACTTGTAAATTAATTTATATGTAATGTACATGTAAAAGGCTAATAAATTCAGAAATAATTAAAATTAACCAGCACACGACTTACATACTAAAAAAAAAAAATTATTTATTTATTTATTTAATACACGATAAGTTTCTCTTGTGGTTTAATTTTTTATTTATTTTTGTTGTTTTCTTTTCAGTTTTTTTTTGTTTATTAAAATATATTCATTTCTACTTACCTGACATAATATTTTAAGTGGTTCCTAATAAACGGCCTACAATTATTCATTCACTCCTTTTAATCCCCTTTCCTTTTTTTTGCCATCTACTATACTACAGTATACAAAACAAGAAAAAAAAGAAACCCTTGTACTTTTTGCGCATATAGTGAGAGACAGTAAGAGAGAAAGAAAAAGAGAAAGAGAGCGAAAAAAAAAACATCCCACAAAGAAAATCACAACAACAGAAATTTCACTGCACTACTTTTTGTCAAGTTTAATCAAAGAGAGAGAGAGAGAGACAGACAGACTAAATAAGAATAAGAGAAGAAGAGGAAGAAGAAGAGCAAGAGGAAAAAAAAAAATCCAGTACCTTCACTTTTTTATTGTTGTTGTTTTATTTTTGTTTTATATAATTTTGACAACCAGATTTTTCCTTATTTCGTTAATTTTAAATTTCCCTTTTTTTTTGTATTTACAACCACCAGGATCAACAAATCCCCTGCTTTTACTTTATAAATTTGATTTCCTTGGTTTTCCTTTTAATTTATCATATTTTAATTAGTTACCCAAATACCAGCCGCCCCACGCGCAAACATATTATTAATATCAAACAACGATGGATGGTGATACATATATTTGTATAAAACAGTTTAATGCCAGACTAGGCGACGAACTAAGTCTTAAAATTGGTGATAAAATCCAAGTATTGGCTGATGATAGAGAATATAACGATGGATGGTATATGGGAAAGAATTTATTGACTGGCGAAGCTGGGTTGTATCCAAAATCTTTTACTCAGCTTATTACCAACAATGAAACCAAACCAATTTTACGGTCGAGATCAAGACGTATGATGGCTCCGATAACAAAACCAGGAGAATCAACAACAAAGGATTCTTCTCTTCCTCAAGTGCCTAGTAATCTTAATCCAAGCTCATCAGATACCAGCAAATTAGATGAATCAATTTCTCAATTGTCTATAGACAATAAGGACACCCCATCAATTGATACCCAAAACATTAATATTAATCAACAAGAGAAACAAATTAAGAATATTGATGAAAAGAACATACCCGAATCCAAACAATCAGCAACTAAAAGCACAACTAATAATAACCATAACAGAACAACCTCTTCACAATCATTAACTGAAGATTTAAATCCATTATTAGCGCATAGTTGGAATCCAAAACAAGTTTCATTTTATTTTGCCCTTGTCTTGGGTTTTGATATGGATGTTGCTGGAAAATTTGCTCAACATAAAATAACAGGTGCTATTTTGTTTGAATTGGACCTTAGTCATTTGAAAGAATTGGATATAGATTCATTTGGTACCAGATTTGAAATTCATAAAGAAATTGAGAAGTTGAAGGATATACATAATAGAAGTGCCAAAATGAAGCAATCAAGAACAAATTCTCAATCTACAGGATCTACAAATAAAAACGACAGCAATTCATCAGGAGTAAACACTCCACCAACAGCATCCACTACTTTACCTGATAATGTTCCATTGTTTGGAGAAGACAAGAAAGACCATCATTTGAAATTGCAAGAGAAGGAACAAACCAGTTTGATGCCATCAGCAGTATTGAATGATACGTCATCCTACCAATTTCATCAACGCAAAAGATCACAATCTTTGGACAATATATCACCTTATATTCAACAAGAAGGAACATTTATGTCTCCAAGAAAAGCTCCAGAGCCACCAAATCCAGATAGTCCAATGAATGCAAATTACAGATTTGGTGATGGAAGTGAGTATGGACAACCACCTTCTCATTATGGTTTGTATATGACTCGTACTAACGCTTCCAGCCAAGCTTTAGGAGGAAATTCCGGTGCTGGGGCTGGTATTTCAAGACCTACATCATCCATTTATGAACAGTTCTCAAATCATAATAGAAACGGGTCTCAAACTTCTGGTCGACACAGGAGGAATCAATCAGGTACCAACCATCACCGAAGACATTCTTCAATGTTGTCATTTCTTTCTTCAGGATATGATGATTCTTCTAAACCAACACCACAATTACAGCTTTCAAGCGGTAAATTCACCAAAGCAGACGATAATAAACTAATATCACCTGCACAAATCAAAAGAAATACATTTGAAAGCAACAGTCCTCCAATTGCAAGTCCATCAGCCAAGAGAAAATCCCAGACTTTTGATTTAACTAGTTCGCCAGTGGATATAGATGATGCTACTATGTCACCAAAGAAACTGAATTCCATGTCTGCAAGAACAAAATCCATGGATATGCTTCGAGATGAGAGGAGATCAACTAGTGATTCAAGTGCACTTACACAATCTCGTCCACCAAATGCTTCACGACTCAAGAGTCTTCGAGCCACTTCTACTCAGAATTTCCGTTCATTAACTGGATCTAAGAAGCTGAAGACATCAGCATTCCAAGAAGGTATTCGTGAAATTACACCTGATGAGGCCATCAAGAATGCCAGTTTTAGTGGATACATGTCCAAGCGTTCAAGTAATACATTGGCTTGGAGAACAAGATATTTTACATTACATGGTACTCGTTTATCATATTATCATTCATTGAAAGATAAGAAAGAAAAGGGTCTTATTGATATAACTGCACACAAAGTGATTCCAATTAATAGTGAAGCAGATGAAACTGAAAAGTCTGATAAATATGCAGCTATGTATGCATCCACAACTTTTGCTGGTAATTATTGTTTCAAATTAGTTCCACCGGCACCAGGTTTCAAGAAAGGATTAACATTTACTCAACCAAAGACCCATTATTTTGCAGTTGAAAGTGAAGAAGAAATGAGGGGTTGGGTTAAAGCTTTGATGCAAGCTACAATTGATATCGACGACTCTGTTCCTGTGGTCAGTAGTTGTTCAACTCCTACCGTTAGTTTGAGCAAAGCTCAAGAATTGTTGGCTAGAGCTCGTGAAGAAACAAAATTAAGAGATGAAGAATTGAGAGCAAATGGATTTCTTCCACATGATTTCCAAAATGATACATCATTCCAGTCTTCAAACTATGATTCATCTGGTGTTTCTGGTACTGATAGCACATTACTTGAAAATTCACCATTGCCAAAATTAACTCTTGATACTGAATTGAAAGGTACAAACACAACCACCGTCCCAACCACACCACAAATACCTCGTAGTTCTAGTCAGTCTGGAGGATTTGCGTCACCATATTTGTTAGCCTCAGGAGTATTGTCACCAAAATCAGGTAACGGCTCTTCTCCATCTGGTACTCCTACAACCACCAGTACTAATTATTTTGGTGATACTAGTATGGCAAGTTTTAAGCCGCCATCACGTCAAAGTTCACAACAAGTTAACAACAATGGCTTTAGTGAATCGAGAAAGAGTTCTCAAAAGTATACGAATGTTGCTACGAATAATGGCAGTGGAAGTGACGTTAATAATGGAGGATTTTCATCTACACCTTATTCCACAGCTTCTGGCTCATCAAATGGTAGTTCAGTTGTTGTTAGTAGTAGTCCAAAAGAAGAATCTAAATCAATGTTTAAGAATCCAGCAGGTAGATTATTGAATGGATCCAAAAAACAGGATAAATTAATGGGATTTTCAAGTGATTCTTCAGGTAATCATAGTTTTGTTATAAAGGCTAAAAAATAGAATGGGTCACAATTTGTATTATGTAGTTTTTTTTTTCATTTTAATTTTCGTTCTTATTGTTTTTCTGAGGAGTAGGTTGGTTATTTTGCTATTTTGATTTCTAGTTCTATTACATTTTATTATTTAGTTTTGATTAATCAACACATTGACGGATTAATTGTTTTTCTTTTTTTTTTTTTTACTTCTTCTATATATATACAATATATATACCAAAAGTGGAGATAATAAATTGAAAGGTCTTGATCAACAAGACTAAATTTTGATAATATTGATGAAACACTGATTTATTACTTACACGTTAATTCATAACAAATTTTTATTTATCTCAGTATACAAAATGTACAAAATCAAATTTCTGACAAATTCCAAACAAAGGAAAAAAAAAAAATTTAAAAAAAAGTACACGCCAAAACACCATCTACACAAATTTTGAAAGTAAACAATCACAACCACACACACACGAGGAGGCAAATTATCACCAACAGGAAAAACAAATTCATATTACAAACTATCCATCAAACAAACAAAAAAAGAGAGAATAACTTATTTATTATTTTAACGGCAACATTGAAGCAAACTAATTAAAAGGACTTTATCACGTATGCAATCAACGACTAGTAATACAGGAGGAGGAAGTAATAATAATAATAATTATCTCCATGAAGATCCTTCAACTCCTTCAAGTGATCCAGAGGCAAATCCAAAATATATCCAACAATATTTACGATCAGTTATTATTCATTCTTTAGATACTTTGAATTATAAAAATGCTGAATTTGCAAGTGAAAGATTAATAGCAATAATTGAAGCAGATCAACAACAACAACAACAACAACTGCCTGATTTACAACAAGAAAGTGAAGAAATGTTGGATTCGATATATTTATATTGTCTTGTTTTATTTAAACAGGATAGATTTAAAACATGTTATTATAAATTGAATAATTTGAAAAAATTTGACTATCATTTAGGTTGTTCATTTCTATATGGGAAATGTTGTTTAAAATTGGGAAAGTTTAAAGAGGGGTTATTTCATTTAATTAAAACCAAAAAAATTCATGAAATTAATGGTTCAAAACAACATCATCACCATCACCATCATAGTAATCATCATCATCAACAACAGGGCAATAATCGCTATCTGAGATTTAATTATGAATTTAATAGGAGTATAAATCCTGATATTTCTATTATTTATCATTTATTGGGAGATTTATATCGTGAGATTCATGATGTGAAAAATAGTTGTGTTAATTATACTCAAGCATTAAGAATTAATCAATTTGATTTCGAAGCTTTTCAAGAATTATGTAAATTGGGTGTCAATATTCGAGTTAAATCAATTTTCAAATTTCAAAATCAACCTAATAATAATAATAGTAATAGTAATACAAGTGTTAATTTAGGTAATGGAATTTCATTAACTACGACATCTAATACAAATAATGATGGTTCAATGATTCCCGATTTAACTAATCCATTTAATGATAAGAATTTAAATTCTAAAATGATGACTCCTTCAATACATGTTGATGAATTTAATTTTTCAACTCCAAGAATTAAAAATCCAAGTATACCAGATGCACCATTAAGAAAATCAAATTTGAATAATACTGGAATGACTAGCTCCGGCGGGGGTGTTGGGGGATCAAATTCATTGAATAATAATAATTTAGATTTTGAATTTGCTAAACCTTCATATCCTGATGATAGAAGGAAAAGCACAAGTGGAGGAAACACTTATTCAAGGATAACATCGAGGTTAATTTCACAACCGCAACCTAATCATCAACATCAAGGACACCATAATCAACAACAACCGCCATCATCTTCCTCATCTTCAGCACAAGTACGACAACAATCTACAACACAAAGTGCTGTTGAGACGCCTAAGAAGAGAAACTTGAAGAGAAATAATTCAGCCACTTTGGAAGCAGTACATCAACCAACTACATCTTCGTCTAGCTCAACGGTAGCATCTAACCCATCTTCATCTAATTCATCAATTATAATAACTAAAGAAATTGAAAAAAGTGAGAAATATTTATTACAATTGTATCAAATTTTGGGGAAAAGTTTTCGAAGTATGAGCAAATATGATTGTTATAAAGCAATTAGGATATTAGAAACATCACTTAGTAATCAAGAGAAACAAACACCTTGGGTATTGAGTAAATTAGGTCGATTACATTATGAAATTGTCAATTATCCTCAATCCGAATATTATTTTAATAAATTGAGAAAATTAGATAGAACAAGATTGGAAGATATGGAATATTTCCTGACATTATTATGGCACTTGAATAAAAAAGTTGAGTTGACATATTTAGCCAATGAATTGCATGATTTGAATCCAAATTCAGCTATCACTTGGTGTACTATTGGAAATTTATTTTCATTAACTCATGAACCAGATGAAGCCATTAAATGTTTTAATCGTGCCATTAAATTAGATAAAAGTTTCACATATGCTTATACTTTGAAAGGGCATGAATATTTCAGTAACGATAATTATGAGATGGCATTGGAGAATTTCCGAATTAGTTTAGTTTTGGATCCACGTCATTATAATGCGTTATATGGTATTGGTATGGTTTATATAAATCTTGGAGATTATGAAAAAGCCGATTATCATTTCCGTAAAGCAATTTCAATTAATCCAATTAATATTATATTAATTTGCTGTTGTGGTATGGTTTTAGAAAAATTGAATAAGAAAAATTTAGCAATTAAGCAATATGAATTGGCAAATAAATTGCAACCATTAAACCCATTGCCTATATTTAAATTGGGACAATTATATTTTAGTCTACAACAATATAATCAAGCATTGAAAAATTTTGAAATTTTGAAAAATCTAGCACCAGATGAAGCAAGTGTTCATTTCTTATTGGGACAATTGTATAATTTACAAAATGATAAGTTTCTGGCCATTAAAGAATTTACAATTGCTTTGAATTTAGATCCAAAAGGTAATTATCTAATCAGAGAAGCAATGGAATCATTGAAAAGTTAACATTATTAATAGACATATAGTGTTGGTTGAAACGATATAGTCTGTGTTTATTTGTTTGAATTTTGTATATGAATTTATAGTTTTTATTCTTCGTTTTTTAGTTTTCATTTTTAACTTTTGTGTATAATTTGATATGAGATAAGAGATAAGAGAGAGTATGTGTTACGATGCATATGTATCCAAACCATATGGGGAATGGGTTATGAAAAATGATATTGATAGTAGACAGAACAGGAATCAAGATTACGCATATGGTGTGTTTATAATTTTCAACCCGATATCTTCTGTTGCAAAAAAGAAAAAATAAAAATAAAAATTCGTGTTTTTTTTTTTTGTTTTTGTTTTTGGTCGTACTCCCGGAGTAACTAAAATTTCATTCATTAGATTTCGCTTAAGACGATACAGTACAGAGATAAATTTATTCGCGACGTAGTTCGGTCGATGTTAATTCAAAGCCTAGAACGAACATACGACAGAAGTAAAGCGTGGATAACTCAAAATTCCACACCTTCTCACATGCACAGTAGAATGAGAAAAAGAGAAGAATTTTCTTTTTTTTTTTCATTGCTCCGCCTATAATGTTTATTTCATTCAGTTTTATTTGATGCGGTGTCGTGTTGTGTCGTTTCATGTACTGTTCAGGAAATTATAGGGCAAAAATAATTTCAAGGCTGAAAAGGGTAGAATTGAGATTAATGCATTAAACAAGATACTCACACACAGGGAGAAAGTTATCCCAATATCATTCTTGTCTGTCGCCAAGAACTGTAAAGACACGTCGAAGAAGTTAAGTTCTAGATTTATCTAATCACGTGAATTCAAGAGAAAGTTCTCTGAATTTTATAAATAAGCGGATTATTTGTTTCATATTAGTATTTGGTTTCTTTAATGGAATACATTGCTGGATAAATTGTAAGTAAATAGAGAATATGTGTAATATATTTTTGGGAATTTTTCTTTGTTTTACAAAAACTGGTATTGGGTGTGAAAGTAACGCAAATCTGATTGTTGAACCTTCCCAGAGATGAATGGAGAATTGTAGATGTGTGTGTGTGTGTGTGTGTAAATGAATTATTTTTAGTTACATTTACAATTTACAGCACGACGGCAGTATTGGAATACAGCATCGGCTTATTTTCTTTAATTTTAGTCTGCTCCGGTCGCCTTAAAAACGCCCCTAGGAATATTTTTTTATTTTTTTTTAAGCGTGTAGATCTTGTATTTTTTAGTTTTCCAAATTTCATACCCAAGGGATAATTATCAACTACAAAACCATTGAGAGGAAGGAAAGAAAGGAAAAAAAAAAAAATTCCAACCATCAACAACAAGAACAATAACAACAACCATCCCTTTTTTTAGCCCCTTCTTTGCTTCTTGCTATTTGAAATCTTTTTTTTTTTTCATTTTTCTATTTAACTTCAATTTTGTTTTGTTTTTTTCTATCTTGTTCGTTTCGGTAATTATCAGCTTTTTTTTAACGAGTTGATTTAATTAAACATCCTTGTGATTTTTTTATTCAAGAAAGTATTCAAACTTTCATCCATTCGCTTGCAACTACTACAATTACTGTTCCAATAACAACAAGATCTTCATCATCATCATCGACTATGCTACATCTAATAGTATCATTCTTACTATCAATAATTTTCATTACTACTCCTATCTATGGATTTGATTTAGGTTTAAGTCCCAATTATTATAAACATGGAGATAAAGTAGATTTATTGGTTAATAAAGTTGAGTCAGATACTACTCAATTACCATTTTCTTATTATAGTTTACCGTTTGTTTGTCCACCAATGAATGGTGCTAAGCCAGTTCATACCTCATTGGGTGAATTACTTAAAGGTGAAAGAATTTGGCAAAGTGGATATGAATTAAATTTTGGTGTTGATGTACCATGTAATAGATTATGTGATTTATTGTCGACTCAAAATGGTATTAAAAGAGCATCTGAATTAATTAAAGATGGTTATGTTAACCATTGGTCAATTGATGGATTACCTGGTGCAACTACTTTTGAATCAACTAATCATAGAAAGAAGTATTATGCTGCTGGATTTCCAATGGGTTTTGTTAACCCTGATGATGGTATAAGTTATCTTTACAATCATGTAATGTTGGTTATTAGATATCATAAAGAAAAAGGTTCTTCTAATGAAAATACAATTGTTGGATTTGAAGTTTATCCAAAAAGTGTTAGTAATGAAGAATGTCCTGGTTCTTCCAAGAATTTTCAAAATTACCCTCTTGTTCCGAGATATAAAGAAAATGGAGAATTGGATGATGAAAGAACTCTTATTCCTTATACTTATTCTATTTATTGGAGAGAAGATAATACTATTGATTATGATTCAAGATGGGAATTATATTATGAAAATGAATCTAATGGGGCTCATATTCATGTCCATTGGATATCATTTGTTAATTCATTTGTTTTAATCTTTTTGGCTTCTTTGATTGTGATGATTGTTTTAATTAAAGTTTTAAAGAAAGATATTCAAAATACAAATAGCCCCTCCCCATTGCCTACTACTAATGATTTGGATGCAAATATGTCAAACAGCTGGAAAACTTTAATTAATGATGTCAACCATATTCCTTGTGCAGAATTATTTTTGACTACATTGGTAGCTGCTGGTATTCAAATGTTTATTGCCATTATTGGTGTTATCATCATTTTAATGTTGAACTCAATTGGTACTAAGAATACTTTTTTCAATACTCATCAAGGTGCATTCTTTTCCATTTCCATTGCTTTCATCATTGGTTCTGGGTTGATCTCCTCTTATGCCGGTATTTTATTGCACAAATATTTCAGAGGTGACAGTTTAAACCAACCATATGATAAATTCATCACCATTGCATTGTCCCTTTTATTCAGTGCTGCATTGCCAGCTCTCATTTTTGCTGTTGTCTTGGTGTTAAACTTTTTTGTTTGGGCTAAAGAATCATCTGCAGCTTTACCATTTGGTACAATTGTTGTCTTGTTATTGTGTTTCTTACTTATCCAATGTCCATTAGGTATCGTTGGTGGGTGTTATGCAAACAAGTACACTAAGGTCGATTTTAAAACACCTCCTCCAAGCCCAATGACTGAGAAGTCCATGTACTATACTACTCGTCAACCTAAAAAAGCTGGTAAATTTTTGGCTGTTTTATTTAACTATTTAAGAACTGTATGCATTTATGGTATTATTCCATTTGGTATTGTTTACGTTGAATTATTATTTATCTTTAATTCTGTTTGGTTGGAAAAAACCACATTTTATTTCATGTATGGATTTTTATTTGTTACTATTATTATGCTAATCATTATCATTATTGAATCAACTATTGTTGCCGTTTATATTTCCTTGGTGGTTTATAATGATCCACATTGGATTTGGTTATCATTCCAGGTTGGTTCCAGTCTTGGATGGTTCATTTATGGTTATTCTATTTATTATTATGTCAGGATTTTGAATGTGCAAGATTTTGTTAGTGGTTTATTATATTTTGTTTATATGGCATTAGCTTCTGTAATTATTGGTGTCTCCTGTGGTGCTGTTGGGTTATTGACAGGTTTATTATTTGTAAGAAAAATCTATGGAGCTATAAAAGTTGATTAAATAACTATATATTAAGTATTAGTTTTTTTTTTTTAACTTTGTATATTTTATAGAATCCCCACAATTTAATATTATAGTAATTTTAATTCTTTATTCAACTGATTGTGATGATTTGCGTCCGATGTTTCACAACATCCATAACCAATCACATCGTGATCAGGGATCAACCTCGTACAAAATCCGTAAACTGCAACCAATTAATCTTGTTGATCGTCAAAAACAACCTTCCCCCCTTTTTTTTTCTCTTTCTGTCACTTTGATAACAAACATATCCACTGTCGCATTTCTCTTTTGTATTTCTTAGCAAATAACCAACAAAAAAAAATAATAAATTACTATCTAAAAGGTCACCACAATTAAAAGATTGCTTCGCTCTGGTTGCTTTTTTCCTTCTTGTTTTTTTTTTTAATATCCTTTTTTTTTTTGATATTACAACCAGGATACGAAATCATCTAAGACGACATATCAATCATGGTTTCCTTCAAGAACATCGCTTTAGCTACCCTCGCTGTGTCTTCATCCACCACCACCGTCAACGCGTTATCATTTACCAACCAATACTGGGACAAAGCTGTGGCAATCTTCAGGAATCCATCGTCCTTGATCCCTCAATACTCCCGAGTCGCTGCATTTGGCGATACTAAACCAGTGCCTGGAGATTCACCAATTGAGATCTGCGATTTCACCGAATCACAATTGTTAAAATTGACCAGAGTCGACTTGACTCCAAACCCACCAAAGGTCGGAACCAATTTGACGTTCACTGCTGTTGGGACCGTGGACCAGACCATTGAAGATGGTGCGTATGTAGAAGTCGAGGTCAGATACGGGTTCATCAAGTTGATCCACCAAACATACGAATTGTGTGACGAAATCACCAAAGTTGATTTGGAATGTCCGATCAAGAAAGGGGAGCATGTGATTAGCAAAGTGGTTGAAATCCCAGAAGAAGTTCCTCCAGGTAAATACTTGGTCACTGCCAGAGCTTATACTAAAGACGACGAGTATATTACTTGTCTCACTGCCACTGTCGTCTTCCCTGTTGAGTAGATCCATAGAGGCAGGAGGGGGGGGCACTAATTAGAGTTGATTAGTTTAGTTAGAAGTCACTAGAAGTTGCAGCTTTATTTATAGAAAGTTCCGTTTTTCTTTTAATTCCTATACGTATAATGATATTGTCTAGTTTGATTGTAGTGGTCCCGCTCCCACGCCGTGCGAGTATTTTCTGACGCCGTCCTTGCAAATTAAACTCATTCCCTGCGATGCACCTGGCAACGAAGTCTACTCACATTCTCTCTGTGCGTGCCAAACAAAACTGACAGACCGACAAATTTCCCACCAACTAACTGACTACCACTCCTTCTGCCGTCACTCACTCATAGACACGTTAGGAACAATGGCACAGATCGAGGAGTACTTTTCTGTTCAGATATTCTTTATCATTCTCAGAGAGACTCTTGAAACAGCTATCATCATCTCGGTGTTGCTATCCTTCATCAACCAACGTTCGCACAAGCATGGCTCCCAGTCTCAGAACATAGCAGTATCATCGTCATCACCATCGACATCATCACCTGGTTCAGTGGACCCCGCCGATGAGCCACTACCTTCGAGTTCAACCACTGTCACCCCGGGGCAGACATCCCATTTGGAGAAAGTACATCGTAAGCTTAAACTTCAAGTATGGGTGGGCGCCCTTCTTGGGCTTTTCATTTGTTTTGTCATCGGGATGGTATTTACGTTGATGTTTTATTTTGTGGGACAGGACTACTGGGCATACACGGAACGAGTATGGGAAGGTGTGTTCTGCATATTGTCAAGTGTGATCATCACTGTGATGGGGATTGGGCTTTTGAGAATCAACAAAGTTATGAAGATCAAATGGTGGATCAAGTTGGGAGATGCGTACAATAATGAAGAATACGCAGAAGACGAAGAGGCAGAAGGCGAGGAAGAGATTGCCAAGTTAGGAGACGACGATGTGATGTATGAGGATAGTATGGCTAATTATGGAGGCACCAGGTCGAGCTCAGAGTCAAACACCGTGGAGGAGAACATCCCATTAACCGGTACGCCTGCTACTCCTGCAACAGCTAGAACCACAACCACAAAGAAGAACACACCAAGGAAACAGGGGTTCACCAAGAAATACTACCTTGCTATTTTACCATTGGTCACCACATTGAGAGAAGGGTTAGAAGCGGTTGTGTTCATTGGTGGCTCAGCCATGACGTCCACGGTATTTTCGATCATTGTGTCTGTTGTCTGCGGAATTGCATTTGGTTCCTTGATTGGGTACTTGCTTTACCAAGGGGGGAACAAACTCTCCCTTCAGTATTTTCTTATTTGCTCAACATGTTTTCTTTACATGGTCAGCGCTGGGTTGATCAGTCGTGGTGTCTGGTTTATGGAGCTTGAAAGATATGTCCGTGCATGTGGGGGCATGGACGTTAGTGAAACGGGAAGTGGGCCAGGTTCATATGATATCGCAACCAGTGTGTGGCATGTCAACTGTTGTAACGGACTAACTGACGGTTGGTGGATGGTGTTGAACGCAATTGTCGGCTGGACCAATTCGGCTACATATGGCAGTGTGATTAGTTATATGGCATACTGGTTGTTGGTAATTGTGTGGTTGAAAGTTAAGTTGTATGAAGAGAGGGAAGGTGTGTTGCCTTGGATTCCCGTAAGATGGCAACTCAAGAGAATTAGAAAGAAGATTAGATTGTATGAATTGAGGACCCGTCAGCAAGAGCAACAGGAGCAACAGAGAGGTGGTAGTGGTAGTGGTAATGAATTGCCAGAATCGCAAGGATTGTTGCAACAGGATTGAGTTGGATGATTATTTACATTGGTGTATATAGGAATACATTGTCCAGTTTACAATAGTACCAGGAGACCTGTCTCCTAATTAAATATGTTGTCAATTCGTATATAATTTATTGATATTATTGGATCTAGCTTGTATTTAAATATTGAGATGGAATTGATTGGATTTAACACTTTTTAGTTCTTCCAGAAATCACCTCTCATAGCACATACCTCTATCTCTGAAACTACAGATTAAATCGGATATCAATTATTACGTTAACATAAATTTTAAATTCGTCCAAATAATCAAAAAAAAGAAAATCATTTTAATCATACTTATTGTCTCTTGGTCATTTCATTATTAGTCTGGTATAAACTATTCAGCATTTGGCTCTACTTCACCTTCAACTTCTTCATCATCTTGACTAGTTTCTCTTTGCCATTTTTCTTGAGCGAAATATCTTGGTTCATCAAAAACATGGTATCTATGCCCTCTAACACCATCACCTCTGAAAAGTTGTGGCATTCTTAAATTTTCATCAATTACTTCTTCATTGACAAAATTATTACCATAATAGAATTCTAAATCATCATCATGCTTTTCATCTTCGTTCATTAATTTAAATTTAGCAATTTGTAATTCAGTATCAGTGATTGTTGAACGAGAAATTCTAGCATATGCAACTTTCTTTAATTCTCTAAAGAGAATATATTCACACCATCTATCCCAATCAGTATTATCAATATCATAAACTCTAGATTTTTCACTGACATAGGTATTATAATTTCCTTTTAATGGTTCGGTGACTAAGTAACTCAATAAAACTAATGGTCTAGTGGAGTTACCCATGATTTCCTGGATACCCAAACTTTGTAATCTACGATCTTCAACATCTTCTTCCTGACCAGAATGGAAGACAACAACATCGACTAATTCTCCATAAATATCCAACGTAGCATGAATTGCAGGAGCTAATTCACCAACAGGTGATGGTAAAAGATGGTGGGTAGATTCAATAATTGGGAACTTAGACAACAATGCTGCACCCCATGTGTGCTTATTAGGACCTGGACCGTAGTCGACATACATTCCTAAATCTTCTGCAATTGTTTGAGTAAAATCTCTATTGCCACCAATTAATCTTTGGGTGTCAGATTCCAATAAACCAACAATGTCAAGTTCGGCATCTTTAATCAAATCTCTCATTCTGGTTTCAGATGACCACATATCATTATCCAAACCAAAATGGACACACCAGATACCAGCAGTAAAAGATTTTGAATCTTCATTATATGGCTTGAATGGTTCAGTAGGATATCTTCTGATGAAAATAGCTATAGCCAAAGCAGATAAAGCAGTTACAATAGTTAAAGTTTGTCTCAAAATTCTGCAACTACTAAACTTCACTTTTGTTAATTGTTCACTACGTAATCTGTAGTTCAAAACACCCGGTAAAATAGCAACGAATGAACTTCCCAATACAATATCAGTTCTTTCCCTAAGCAATGGACCACCAGGCACAAAAGCGTAGGCAACAATCCAAACACTAGCCAATGCTAAAACAATACTAACAAAGTATCCCAAAAAGAATACACCACCAATATTGTAACCTTTAACAGAATTCCAAATAATTGGACTAATTGAAGTCAAGTAAAAAGTATAAACAACTGCACCAAAGAACCCGAGCCAGTTTTTGAATGAATACAAAACAAAGGCACTTCCTCCTCCGACAATGATGTTATATCCCCAACCACTAAAAAGGTTTGGATGCAGCTTTGTTGCAATAACAATAGCAGCAATTATAGCAAAAAAATGAGGTAAAGCCCCAGTGACTGGAGTTGGGCCCCTGATTGGATAACCTTCCCAAGACCAAATGGCTAAAGTACCCGAATCAGTTAAATATGATTGAATTGAAAAGTAATAACCCCCGAAACCAAGAGCACCTAAAATAAGTGAGCCACCATTTTTAACTGTTGATGATTTTGGATCTTTGGCAACAGGTTTCTCTTTAAGAGTAAAGAAAGCCCCAAGTAAACCTAAAAAGATACCAGTAGCATTGTATCCTCCGTTTTCTTTATGCATGATTGGCCAAATTGGATTATTTGAATAAAACATAAATTTGAAAATAGAAGTAGTCAAAGCACCCAAAATAAAAGTAGAAACATAAGAGTTTAGCTTTTTAGGGTAGTCACTAACAGCAGCAAATTCAGTAACAACTGAAATAACTCCAAAACTTGTACCTGCTGTGATACTCAAGAGTCTTTGTTCTGGGTCTTGAACCTTATAAGCACCAATACCAAAAACTACAGTTAATGTTCTAGCAATGCAAGGATAAGCAATAAAGAAACGTCTGACAAATGGAAGTAATAAAATCAAAGGAGCCAAGAAGAAACATAAAATAGCTGCCTCATATCCAGAGATACCCATGTGCCACAATGGAAAATACCAGATACACAAAATCAAAGAAGTTGCAACTGACCAATACATGTATGAATTGATCAAATTGATGTAAACTTCAACGTCGGAGAATTCATCATTAATAGTCACTTTTTTACCTTCGACGACTGGTACATGACTGGTTTTGACGTCAGATTTAGTCTTGTTTTCCAATTGAATTCCTTTACCTGAAATCAGAACATCAATGTTTTTGAAATCTATTGCTGACCAAGCATCAAATAAAATATCAAAGAAGATCAATCCCCATTCAAAGTATGCGTAAATAGAATAGGCACCGGCGACAACATGAACTTTATGTTGAATAAACCAGTAAATCAACGGGAAAATAGTACCAAAAAATGCTACTGCAGAATAAAATCTGGCACTTCTTTGTGTTGAAGGTTTTGGAGACAACAAAGTTGTACAAACAGTCCATGGAATAGTCAAGACCATATACGAAATCATAAAAATATCATGAGCATCATGGTCATCGGTTGAAGTAATATACATCCAACCACCGGCAGTGAAAGTTCTTAAAGTCCCAGAAATCAATGCAATATATGGCAAAGAACTGTTTGGTCTGTAAAGACTGATAAAGTTAAATATCAACAACAAAAATCTTGGACCTGCGGTTAACGCGATGATAATTTGAAATACTGATCTCTCAGGATATCTATCACCAATTGTGGCGGATACACTTGGGAACCATTCATCAGGATACCCATACGATGAATTTTGAACAATTTTATAATAGTGTAAATATGATCCCACAGCCAAAGCTGCTAAGAATGATGAATATGCAAAAATTGAATGCAAATAGGAAATAATACTAGCATTGAACGTGAAAACTGGGGACAACTGCTTATCCTCGGAGTCAATTCTTGTTGGTTCCTTCTCCGACATCATAAATAATTCAACTCTATTGCTGTTGTGCTATTTGTGGTGTTATTCTTTGCACGGCTTAATTATGATGAAAGAAAATTTGTTGATATAACGGTTTTTTGGAGATTATTGGTTTCCTGACGACCTGATGTTGTCCTCTTTTTTTCATTCCATGTTTAATGTTTTTTTCGCGTGCGTGGTAGACGAGAATTGCGGGTCGTGTGAATGAAGACAAGTTTGAGTTGTACACTAACACATCCACGCTGAGAATTGTGCTAGAGACAGTGAGAGAAATAGAAGGAAAAAAAAAAACAAGCACAGAGATTCATTGCTTAGAACCAGTTAAATTTCAGCATTTGTAATAAACAGTGAGAATTTTGTCAAAAAAAAAAAAAATCAGAGAGATACTTCAACTACCCTGCACGATAGTTCTACCTACAATACACTAATATCAAATAACAGAAACAATGGGTATGTGTTGAATCAATGATTAATTCTTATTAAGTGCATATTACTAACAACCATTATTTATTGGAACAGGCCGTTTAGACAGTTATGAAAACCATACAAGACCAGAATTAGTCTCCTTCGATGATATCAACTATAACAACTTGACACAAGTAGAGGCTGCCAGAAAGTCCATGCTTAGAGAACAATGGATCAGAGTTTATGAATTAAGAGTTACACATGAAGCATTAAGAAAATGTAGACAATACCATCAAGAAGATGCTGGAAGAAATTGTAAATCCTTGGTCTTGAAGTATATGAGAATGTGTGAAAACTATCCAATCCAAGGTTATATGGGATACCAAAAGAATGATCCTTCTCAATAGAGGTGATAGTCAAGACTTGGGTTTAAGTCGATTTGTGTTTAAGTCGACTTTTTTTTTATTAAGGATCGATTTGTTATTTTAAAAATATTTTGTTCTTATTATTTATCAGTATTAAAACTTTCTTATTTTGCATAGACCAGGAAGGCATAAAGCGATATTGAAATATTTCCACGAGATGTGGTACCATATATGGATGGAATATTCAATTGGGTATACATTCAAGAGTAATCATCATCAATTGAGAATATGGGGTACGACATTGAAATTTTGCACTGATTGTTTTCATTCCTGTTTTTTTTTTATTATTATTTTTCCACTAAATTATTACTACTATTATTGACGAACAGTATTATATACTTCTATATATTCTTTAAATTAAATTATTCAAAAAAAAGGTATAAAAGAAAGCAGTTGCTAAACATTGTAGAGTTTTGCAATCACTATATAAGTGGTATACTTTGGGTAGTGCGACTTGTACCAAAAAATGATTGCCCAATGAAATCGTCGCAACAGCTTGAGAAAGAAACCGAAGTTTTCCCTTGACAAAACAAAGAACGCACTAACAAAAAAAAAAATCCCACCAGTACTTTTGAGAAAAGAGAAGGAAAAAAAAAATCCTTTCATTGAATATTTTCATCAATTAGTTCAACAAACCAACAATGTTTCGTTTAGCTGTTCCAAAAGCTGCTCAAGCAGTTCGTGTTAGGTATGTTTGAAATTGTTATGGAATTTATAATGAAGAAAATTGAGATACCATTGGGAGACTACATTCATCACCTACCACCAATCAATTGTAGTACGGGATTGTTCAACAATATGAGAATTTTTCATTCACAATTCCTATTTTGATTTCAGAAATAATCCAAATACTAACATTTATATTTATTTCAGTTCAAGAAACTATGCCACTTTACGTGAAATTGAAAATCGTCTTAAATCTATTAAGAACATTGAAAAAATCACCAACACTATGAAAATTGTTGCCTCCACTAGATTGAACAAAGCTCAAAGAGCTATGGCTTCTTCTCGTGTTTTCAATGAATCCGACAAAGAATTCTTACAAAACACTGAACCAAAGGCTATTGAAGAAGAATCTAAAGCTGAAGACAAGACTTTATTGATTGTTGTTTCATCCGATAAAGGTTTGTGTGGATCCATCCACTCCCAATTGGCTAAAGCCACCAGAAAGAGAACCACTGAATTGGACGGTAATGTTGACATTGTTGCCATTGGTGACAAAGTTAAAACTCAATTGTTGAGAACTTACTCTGACAAAATCAAATTGGCTTTCAATGGTATTGGTAAAGAAGAACCAAACTTTACTGAAGTCGCTTTAATCGCTGATGAAATTGCTAATTTGGGTAGCTACGAAAACGTTGAAATTATCTACAACAAGTTTGTTTCTGGTGTCAGTTTCGAACCATCTAAATTCTCCGTTTTTGCTGCCGAAGCTATTGCCAATGCTCCAGGTTTAAGTAAATATGAATTGGAAGGTGAAGAAGTTACCTCTGAAGTTTCTCAATTCTCTTTGGCTAACAACTTGTTGGCTGCTATGGCTGAAGGTTACGCTTCTGAAATTTCTGCTAGAAGAAATGCTATGGATAACGCTTCCAAGAATGCTGGTGATATGATTACCAACTACTCTATCTTGTATAACAGAACCAGACAAGCTGTTATTACTAACGAATTGGTTGATATTATTACTGGTGCTTCCTCTTTGGAATAGATTTAATGGTCTAAGCTTCATTTTCATAATATTACATATTCTATTTAAATTTATAAATTCAAAAGATAACGAAAATATAAAACAGTATATTTTATATAATTTATACGAACACTGTAAGACCAGTTGATCAGAATGATACCATGAAACATCGTTCTCAAACAATAAGAGTTGAGTTTTACACCAATTTTTATGCTAAATATCAACGAATTGTTTTCAAATTCGAAAATTGATACCTTAAACTAGGCCAATACATCTAAGCTATTTTCTTTTAGTTCACTATATACACCAATGTAAATAATCATCCAACTCAATCCTGTTGCAACAATCCTTGCGATTCTGGCAATTCATTACCACTACCACTACCACCTCTCTGTTGCTCCTGTTGCTCTTGCTGACGGGTCCTCAATTCATACAATCTAATCTTCTTTCTAATTCTCTTGAGTTGCCATCTTACGGGAATCCAAGGCAACACACCTTCCCTCTCTTCATACAACTTAACTTTCAACCACACAATTACCAACAACCAGTATGCCATATAACTAATCACACTGCCATATGTAGCCGAATTGGTCCAGCCGACAATTGCGTTCAACACCATCCACCAACCGTCAGTTAGTCCGTTACAACAGTTGACATGCCACACACTGGTTGCGATATCATATGAACCTGGCCCACTTCCCGTTTCACTAACGTCCATGCCCCCACATGCACGGACATATCTTTCAAGCTCCATAAACCAGACACCACGACTGATCAACCCAGCGCTGACCATGTAAAGAAAACATGTTGAGCAAATAAGAAAATACTGAAGGGAGAGTTTGTTCCCCCCTTGGTAAAGCAAGTACCCAATCAAGGAACCAAATGCAATTCCGCAGACAACAGACACAATGATCGAAAATACCGTGGACGTCATGGCTGAGCCACCAATGAACACAACCGCTTCTAACCCTTCTCTCAATGTGGTGACCAATGGTAAAATAGCAAGGTAGTATTTCTTGGTGAACCCCTGTTTCCTTGGTGTGTTCTTCTTTGTGGTTGTGGTTCTAGCTGTTGCAGGAGTAGCAGGCGTACCGGTTAATGGGATGTTCTCCTCCACGGTGTTTGACTCTGAGCTCGACCTGGTGCCTCCATAATTAGCCATACTATCCTCATACATCACATCGTCGTCTCCTAACTTGGCAATCTCTTCCTCGCCTTCTGCCTCTTCGTCTTCTGCGTATTCTTCATTATTGTACGCATCTCCCAACTTGATCCACCATTTGATCTTCATAACTTTGTTGATTCTCAAAAGCCCAATCCCCATCACAGTGATGATCACACTTGACAATATGCAGAACACACCTTCCCATACTCGTTCCGTGTATGCCCAGTAGTCCTGTCCCACAAAATAAAACATCAACGTAAATACCATCCCGATGACAAAACAAATGAAAAGCCCAAGAAGGGCGCCCACCCATACTTGAAGTTTAAGCTTACGATGCACTTTCTCCAAATGGGATGTCTGTCCCGGGGTGACAGTGGTTGAACTCGAAGGTAGTGGCTCATCGGCGGGGTCCACTGAACCAGGTGATGATGTCGATGGTGATGACGATGATACTGCTATGTTCTGAGACTGGGAGCCATGCTTGTGCGAACGTTGGTTGATGAAGGATAGCAACACCGAGATGATGATAGCTGTTTCAAGAGTCTCTCTGAGAATGATAAAGAATATCTGAACAGAAAAGTACTCCTCGATCTGTGCCATTGTTCCTAACGTGTCTATGAGTGAGTGACGGCAGAAGGAGTGGTAGTCAGTTAGTTGGTGGGAAATTTGTCGGTCTGTCAGTTTTGTTTGGCACGCACAGAGAGAATGTGAGTAGACTTCGTTGCCAGGTGCATCGCAGGGAATGAGTTTAATTTGCAAGGACGGCGTCAGAAAATACTCGCACGGCGTGGGAGCGGGACCACTACAATCAAACTAGACAATATCATTATACGTATAGGAATTAAAAGAAAAACGGAACTTTCTATAAATAAAGCTGCAACTTCTAGTGACTTCTAACTAAACTAATCAACTCTAATTAGTGCCCCCCCTCCTGCCTCTATGGATCTACTCAACAGGGAAGACGACAGTGGCAGTGAGACAAGTAATATACTCGTCGTCTTTAGTATAAGCTCTGGCAGTGACCAAGTATTTACCTGGAGGAACTTCTTCTGGGATTTCAACCACTTTGCTAATCACATGCTCCCCTTTCTTGATCGGACATTCCAAATCAACTTTGGTGATTTCGTCACACAATTCGTATGTTTGGTGGATCAACTTGATGAACCCGTATCTGACCTCGACTTCTACATACGCACCATCTTCAATGGTCTGGTCCACGGTCCCAACAGCAGTGAACGTCAAATTGGTTCCGACCTTTGGTGGGTTTGGAGTCAAGTCGACTTTGGTCAATTTTAACAATTGTGATTCGGTGAAATCGCAGATCTCAATTGGTGAATCTCCAGGCACTGGTTTAGTATCGCCAAATGCAGCGACTCGGGAGTATTGAGGGATCAAGGACGATGGATTCTTGAAGATTGCCACAGCTTTGTCCCAGTATTGATTGGTAAATGATAACGCGTTGACGGTGGTAGTGGATGAAGACACAGCGAGGGTAGCTAAAGCGATGTTCTTGAAGGAAACCATGATTGATATGTGGTCTTAAAGATTTCGTATCCTGGTTGTAATATCAAAAAAAAATGGATATTAAAAAGAAGTAAAAAGGAAGAAGGAAAAAAGCAACCAGAGCGAAGTAATCTTTTAATTGTGGTGACCTTTTAGATAGTAATTTATTATTTTTTTTTGTTGGTTATTTGCTAACAAATACAAAAGAGAAATGCGACAGTGGATATGTTTGTTATCAAAGTGACAGAAAGAGAAAAAAAAAGGGGGGAAGGTTGTTTTTGACGATCAACAAGATTAATTGGTTGCAGTTTACGGATTTTGTACGAGGTTGATCCCTGATCACGATGTGATTGGTTATGGATGTTGTGAAACATCGGACGCAAATCATCACAATCAGTTGAATAAAGAATTAAAATTACTATAATATTAAATTGTGGGGATTCTATAAAATATACAAAGTTAAAAAAAAAAACTAATACTTAATATATAGTTTTTTAATCAACTTTTATAGCTCCATAGATTTTTCTTACAAATAATAAACCTGTCAATAACCCAACAGCACCACAGGAGACACCAATAATTACAGAAGCTAATGCCATATAAACAAAATATAATAAACCACTAACAAAATCTTGAACATTCAAAATTCTGACATAATAATAAATAGAATAACCATAAATGAACCATCCAAGACTGGAACCAACCTGGAATGATAACCAAATCCAATGTGGATCATTATAAACCACCAAGGAAATATAAACGGCAACAATAGTTGATTCAATAATGATAATGATTAGCATAATAATAGTAACAAATAAAAATCCATACATGAAATAAAATGTGGTTTTTTCCAACCAAACAGAATTAAAGATAAATAATAATTCAACGTAAACAATACCAAATGGAATAATACCATAAATGCATACAGTTCTTAAATAGTTAAATAAAACAGCCAAAAATTTACCAGCTTTTTTAGGTTGACGAGTAGTATAGTACATGGACTTCTCAGTCATTGGGCTTGGAGGAGGTGTTTTAAAATCGACCTTAGTGTACTTGTTTGCATAACACCCACCAACGATACCTAATGGACATTGGATAAGTAAGAAACACAATAACAAGACAACAATTGTACCAAATGGTAAAGCTGCAGATGATTCTTTAGCCCAAACAAAAAAGTTTAACACCAAGACAACAGCAAAAATGAGAGCTGGCAATGCAGCACTGAATAAAAGGGACAATGCAATGGTGATGAATTTATCATATGGTTGGTTTAAACTGTCACCTCTGAAATATTTGTGCAATAAAATACCGGCATAAGAGGAGATCAACCCAGAACCAATGATGAAAGCAATGAAATGAAGAA
>NW_003020038.1:2114681-2163588 GCF_000006335.3 Candida tropicalis MYA-3404 | reverse complement strand
AAAGCAGAAAAAAAAAAAAAATTTCCTCCTGAAAAATTTTTCCTTAACGTCACCAGCAACCCCCCCGTTTCGTTTTTTTGGGAATTAAACTCGCAACAGTAAAGTATTGTATTCCGTATAACTTGGTACGTGTGTATGTGCTCATATCAGTGCAATTATTAAGGAGATCAGGCATTTCTGATAGGTTCATTCGGTGGTGATAACCACTGTCCCAAAATTCGCGGTTTCCTTCCAAAAACTAGTAATCTAATCTAAATCTGTTTCCCGGTAATTGTGAAACGACACAATCTTTGTCGGTAATGATTCCGGTGTTCTAAACATCCACGTAGGGCTCAATCGTGCCCTTAAGAGATCCAGAATGACAAACACGGTTGATTTCCAGTAACTCCAACAGAGTTATGGTCTCACACAGAGAGATATAAGTTGAAGCTAACACGACTTTGACATCACTGATTTTTCTTTAAACAAGAAACTTCAGCCAACTACAAAGGCACTCTGTCTCGTCTGTTGATCCGAGCCAAGGAGTATAGCATAAATAAAAACCCTTAAATTAGGAGCAGCCACGTGACCCTGGGATGCAAAAGGAAGTGTAAAGAACAAAAGTAAATTAGAAAAATTTTCTTCTCTTTCTTTGTCTTTAGATTTGTCACACAAAAAGAAAATCGCTTATGTTTTTGGATTTTTTGCACGCACACATCTCTCTCTCGCTCTTACAGGCTGAACATCAGCGATCCATTCTTCCTGTTTTTTTTTTTTGTTGTTTTTTGTTTTTTGTTTTTTGATTGTTCATCGCGCTTAGCTCACTGACTCATTACCCTTTTTGGATGGGAAAAATTTTTTTTCAACGTCCTCCCACAATTTAAAAATGTAAAAATTTTTCCTTTTACCTCCTTTTTTTTTTACAACTTTTTCTTCTTTTTCTTTTTCCACATCCTTTTGATCTTTATACAAATACTCTACTTATAATTCATAGTTAGATTTCATAGTCAACATGATAAGTATAAAATCTGCTGTTATCCAGCAATTCAAGATCTCAAAGAAGCACGTATCGTTGCTTCATAAAAATTCATTCTCCATAGCTAGCTATTTAAAGCAACAGCAATTACATTATGCTGGTGGTGATTTGTTGAAGAATTTCACAGATGAACATGCTCACAAGTTGGTAGATGTGTCCAAGGTTCTTGTTATTGGTTCGGGTGGTTTATCTATTGGTCAAGCTGGGGAATTTGACTATTCTGGTTCCCAAGCTATTAAAGCTTTAAAAGAAGCCAACAAGCAATCAATTTTGATTAATCCAAATATTGCTACAAACCAAACTTCTCATTCCTTGGCTGATGAAATCTATTACTTACCTGTTACCGCTGAATATATCACTTATATCATTGAACGAGAGAGACCTGATGGTATTTTATTGACCTTTGGTGGTCAAACTGGGTTGAATGTTGGTGTTCAATTGGACAAAATGGGTGTCTTTGATAGATACGGTGTTAAAGTCTTGGGAACACCAATCAAAACCTTGGAAACTTCTGAAGATCGTGACTTGTTTGCTCGTGCCTTGAAGGAAATTGATATTCCAATTGCTGAATCTATTGCTGTTGAATCTGTTGATGACGCATTGGAGGCTGCTAGAAATGTCGGATATCCAATTATTGTTCGTTCTGCTTATTCTCTTGGTGGTTTGGGTTCAGGTTTTGCTGCCAACGAAGAAGAGTTAAGAAACTTGGCTGCTCAATCACTTTCATTAGCTCCTCAAATTTTGGTTGAAAAATCTTTGAAGGGTTGGAAAGAAGTTGAATATGAAGTTGTCCGTGATCGTGTTGGTAACTGTATCACAGTCTGTAATATGGAAAATTTTGATCCATTGGGTATCCATACTGGTGATTCCATTGTTGTTGCTCCTTCTCAAACTTTATCAGATGAAGAATACCACATGTTAAGATCTGCTGCTATCAAAATTATTAGACACTTGGGCGTTGTTGGTGAATGTAATGTTCAATATGCTTTACAGCCAGATGGTTTGGATTTCAGAGTCATTGAAGTCAATGCTCGTTTGTCACGTTCTTCTGCTTTGGCTTCCAAAGCCACTGGTTATCCATTAGCTTATACTGCTGCTAAAATTGCACTTGGTCATACTTTACCAGAATTGCCAAATCCAGTTACTAAAACCACTACTGCTAATTTCGAACCTTCTTTGGATTATATGGTTACTAAAATTCCTAGATGGGATTTGTCCAAATTCCAACACGTTAAACGTGATATTGGATCCGCTATGAAATCTGTTGGTGAAGTTATGGCTATTGGTAGAAACTTTGAAGAATCATTCCAAAAGGCTATTAGACAAATTGACCCTTCATACATTGGTTTCCAAGGTGATCATTTTGAAAACTTAGACGAAGCTTTGGCCAACCCAACTGATAGAAGATGGTTAGCTGTTGGACAAGCATTATTGCACGAAAACTATACTGTTGATCAAGTCCATGAATTAACTAAAATTGATAAATGGTTCTTGCACAAATTGATGAACATTGTTAACATGTACCGTGAATTAGAAGCTAATGGTCACATTTCCATCATTAATAGAGACTTGATGAGTCGTGCTAAGAAATTGGGTTTTTCTGATAAGCAAATTGGTTTGTGTGTCGGTGCTGATGAATTAGAAGTCAGAAGAGTCAGAAAAGAATTTGGTATTGTTCCATTTGTTAAAAAGATTGATACTTTGGCAGCTGAGTTTCCAGCAAACACCAACTATTTGTACACTACTTATAATGCAACTAGCTCTGATATTGATTTCAATGATAAAGGTACTATGGTTTTGGGATCTGGTGTTTACAGAATTGGTTCTTCTGTTGAATTCGATTGGTGTGCTGTTTCTACTGCCCGTGCATTGAGAGAAAGTGGGCACAAGACCATCATGATTAACTACAACCCAGAAACCGTTTCTACTGATTTTGATGAAGTAGACAGATTATACTTTGAAGAATTATCTTTGGAAAGAGTTTTGGATATCTACGAATTGGAACATGCTGAAGGTGTTGTTGTTTCTGTTGGTGGCCAATTACCACAAAATATTGCTCTTTCTTTGCAAAACCAAGGTTGTAACGTTTTAGGTACTAACCCTGAAGATATTGACAAGGCTGAAGATCGTCACAAGTTCTCTCAAATCTTGGACTCCATTGGTGTTGACCAGCCAGCTTGGAAAGAATTGACATCTGTCAAAGAAGCCGAAGATTTTGCCGATGAAGTTGGTTACCCAGTCTTGGTTCGTCCATCTTATGTTTTATCTGGTGCTGCAATGTCTGTTATTAACAACAAGGGTGAATTGGAAGCTAAATTATCCAATGCTTCTAAGGTTTCACGTGATCATCCGGTCGTTATCTCCAAATTTATTCAAGGTGCCCAAGAAATTGATATTGATGGTGTTGCCAGTGATGGTACTGTTTTAGTTCATGCGGTTTCTGAGCATGTTGAAAATGCCGGTGTCCATTCTGGTGATGCTACTTTGGTTTTGCCACCACAAGCTTTATCCCAAACTTTATTGGATCGTTTGAAAGAAATTTCCGACAAGGTTGCTGAAGCTTGGAAGATTACTGGTCCTTTCAATATGCAAATTATCAAGAATGATCAAAACGGTGCTTTAGATGATGCTAATTGTGAGTTGAAGGTCATTGAATGTAACATTCGTGCTTCTCGTTCTTTCCCATTTGTTTCCAAAGTTTTAGGTGTTAACTTTATTGAAGTCGCAGTTAAAGCTTTGATTAAAGAAAATGTTCCAGAACCAGTCAATTTAATGAACAAGAAATACGATCGAGTTGCTACCAAAGTTCCACAATTTTCTTTCACCAGATTGGCAGGTGCTGATCCATTCTTGGGTGTTGAAATGTCATCTACTGGTGAAATTGCTTGTTTTGGTAAGAATTTGACTGAAGCGTACTGGACCTCTATTCAATCAACTATGAACTTCCATCTTCCAAAACCAGGTCAGGGTATCTTATTTGGTGGTGATTTGACTAATGAAAAATTAGGAAACGTAGCAAAACAAATTACTGGATTGGGTTACAAATTTTATACTGCTAGTGAACCAGTTGCAAACTACTTGAAGAACTATGTTAATGAAGTTGTTGAAATTATTGAATTTCCAAAGACAGATAAGCGTGCTTTGAGAGAAATTTTCCAAGATAAGGAAATTGGTTGTGTTTTCAATTTGGCAAGAGCAAGAGCAGAAAACTTGTTGGATGAAGACTATGTTATGAGAAGAAATGCCATTGATTTTGCTATTCCATTGTTTAATGAACCAAATACTTCATTGTTGTTTGCCCAATGTTTGAAAGAAAAGATTGGTCACAAAGCTTCCTTTGATGAATTACCACACAAGGTTGAAGTACCAGAAGAAGTTAGAAGATGGAGTGAGTTCATTCATGGAAAGCCGGTCTAGATTTATTACTAAAGTTTTAGAAGAATATACAAATTGTACAATGATAGAAAAAATAAACAATAATAAAATGAAAACAAAAAGAGAATTTATACATATATAATAGTAAACGATAATAAGAAAATATACAGATACAGTTCTTAAAACTTGATCTAATTCCCTCTAATTGCATGCTTGTTTTTCTGCTTTAGTAACCAAAGTTGATTAATTATACTACAGTAGAGGAAGATCTGTAGTAAATACAATAAACGATTTGAAGGGACGGGGATGGAATATATTGACTTATCAAGAATCGATCAATATACTGCTATCAACTATTTTGACCAATTAGTCAACTTTATCCGATACACATATATTTATGTGGGGGATAGTAAAAGAAGATAACGGTAAAATATGTCTTAACGCCGGGATACAATTCCCCCCTGCTCTTCAGCTTTTACACTGTTAGTTCTCTACCAAGATTTTAACCGAATTTGTTAATCTATAACCATTAGAGATAAGAAAATGTGTTTCATTTTTTTTTTTGTTGATAAGGAAGCATGAATCCAAATTCTTCAACATGGTGCGGATTTTACATAGGGGATGCAATTGCGCTTTCGAAATGCAATGTCAAAAATATATCAATTTCATTATTGACAAAACTCTATTTAAATTAATTGAAACGTGTGTTGAACTAAAACTTCACAGAGCATATTACTGTTCGATTAAAAAGAAATAATAATAGTCATATAAAAAAAGCAAATAAAAATATCACATATTGTGTCACACCACTAGTTGAAATTCATCAATATTTCATCTGTATGTGTGCGAGTGTATTTTTGTGTGTGGTTGACAATTTTTGTTGCAACGTCATTGTTCTTGATGTCATGAGCTCTTTTTTTCTTTTGGTTTTTAAATGTGCGATGGGCCCCTTAACGCTTTTCCTCTTCGGGTATATCATAGCGTTTAGATAAATTGAAGTACTTATCAACAGATTGTAGATAAGGTTTGAATAAATCAAGAGTAGGAGAAGAAGACTATTTAAGTCGACCATTTTCCAAAAAAAAAATAAAAAAAGAAAGAGTGTTACATCTTTGGAGAGACAAGCACAAATTAAAGAAAAGCAAAATATGATAGAAATTGATAACCTTCTGGTAGATATGGTTCCAGGGACTGTTCATTTGGTTGATATGCATGGGAACCTAAATGTCAAAAAGAAAGGAGACATTATTTTACAACCACAGCCTACTTCTAATCCAAATGATCCGTTAACATGGTCAATGAGTAAGAGAATTTTTCAATTTGCAATCGTCTGGATATGGGGGTTCTTTGTTGCAGTAGCTATAAATTGGACTGGTCCACTTTACGGTATATGGGAAGAACAGCTCGGAGTCACAGTCAATCAATTAGGTATATCTGTGGCCTTAGGATTTTTATTTTTGGGTTGCGGTGTGTTGTTAATTCAACCAACTGCATTGAAATTAGGTAAAAGAGTCGTATACATTGCAGGTACAATAATTTGTATTGTGTCTTTAGCTGTTGGATCTCAAGCCACTTCCATTGATTCAATATATGCTTTCAAGATTCTAGTTGGGCTTGCAGCGAGTCCATGTGATAGTTTAGTTGAGTTAAGTGCCACGGATTTGTTTTTCCAACATGAAAGATCAACTGTGATTGCCCTGTTGGTACTTGCCTTGTATGCTGGTTCATTCATAGGTCCTATTATTGCTGGCTACATTGTCGATGGGATCGGTTGGATTTGGTGTTTCTACATTCAAATAATTATTTATCTGTCCTTTTTTTTGGTGCAGTTATTTTCCATGGAAGAAACTACCTTCAGAAGACATCTTGATGGAGAAGAGCTTGAAGAAGATATAATTCAACAAATAAGATCAACTGAAATAGAAGGTACAAATAGAAATGCCAATGACATAAAGGGAACAATAGAAAAAATAGCATATGATGAAGACCTGGAAACTTCAGGATCAATAACAGTCTCAAGAAAATCATATGTGGAGAGAATGAACTTGGTTCATACCGATCAAAATGATATAAGAAGTTGGTTATGTATATTTTACAGACCGTTTTTTGCTTGGTATTTTCCAGCATTTGTATTTGGTGGTATTGTATATGGAAGTCAAATGATGTGGTTGCTGTTGGTTGCCAATACCCAAGTGTTGATTTATGGCTCCGAACCCTACAACTTTTCTGCAGGTAGTGTTGGATTGACGAACTTGGGGAGTTTGGTAGGAACCGTGTTAGGAACTTTTTATGGTGGTAACTTTGTTGATTGGCTCTCTATTAAATTAGCAAAAAGAAATAAAGGGATCTTGGAGCCTGAGTTTAGACTCTGGGCAATGGTTGTACCCACTATTGTTAATGCTTGTGGTTTGTTAGCTTATTGGCTTCCTTGTGCTAGTGGCAAATCATGGGCATATTCAGTGGTTCTCGGTCAAGGTGCCATGGGGTTTGCAATGAGTAGTTCAGGTAGTATTTGCATTACCTATGCAGTTGATTCATATCCCAAATTGGCAAGTGAAGGTATTGTTCTTATGTTATTCATAAGAAATATGATTGGAATGGGATTTTCTTTTGCTATTCTGCCATGGATTGAAAGAAACGGACTTACAGTGACAACTTGGTTAATGTTTATGTTATCAGTTGTCATCAATGGAAGTTTTATTATTTTAATCATATTTGGAAAGAGACTTAGACGCTGGACTGCTAATGTTTATGAAAAGATTTCCAACCCAGAATACGGTGAATTATTCAAATGACTGGTTCATGGAAAAATTCATTCCAATAATAAAAATTTATATTTTCGATAGAGTATAGAAATAATACATGTGTTTTATCAAAATAAAATCGAAATTTATTTTGAGATTTGCTCTTAAGTAATTGGGAATATTTCCATCCAAAAAGGGTAATGAGTCAGTGAGCTAAGCGCGATGAACAATCAAAAAACAAAAAACAAAAAACAACAAAAAAAAAAAACAGGAAGAATGGATCGCTGATGTTCAGCCTGTAAGAGCGAGAGAGAGATGTGTGCGTGCAAAAAATCCAAAAACATAAGCGATTTTCTTTTTGTGTGACAAATCTAAAGACAAAGAAAGAGAAGAAAATTTTTCTAATTTACTTTTGTTCTTTACACTCCCTTTTGCATCCCAGGGTCACGTGGCTGCTCCTAATTTAAGGGTTTTTATTTATGCTATACTCCTTGGCTCGGATCAACAGACGAGACAGAGTGCCTTTGTAGTTGGCTGAAGTTTCTTGTTTAAAGAAAAATCAGTGATGTCAAAGTCGTGTTAGCTTCAACTTATATCTCTCTGTGTGAGACCATAACTCTGTTGGAGTTACTGGAAATCAACCGTGTTTGTCATTCTGGATCTCTTAAGGGCACGATTGAGCCCTACGTGGATGTTTAGAACACCGGAATCATTACCGACAAAGATTGTGTCGTTTCACAATTACCGGGAAACTGATTTAGATTAGATTACTAGTTTTTGGAAGGAAACCGCGAATTTTGGGACAGTGGTTATCACCACCGAATGAACCTATCAGAAATGCCTGATCTCCTTAATAATTGCACTGATATGAGCACATACACACGTACCAAGTTATACGGAATACAATACTTTACTGTTGCGAGTTTAATTCCCAAAAAAACGAAACGGGGGGGTTGCTGGTGACGTTAAGGAAAAATTTTTCAGGAGGATATTTTTTTTTTTTCTGCTTTCAGTCCAAACTTCACTCTGTGAAATAATCTAAAGATAATTAATTTAAATAAAAAAAAAAAAACTGTCACCTTGACGAAAACAGCCAATTTTGACCTTGCACTTTAAGAATTGAATATTTCGTTGTCTCATTTGTTTGATTTGTTTATATTTATTAATATTTATTTGTCATTACATTATTGGCAGTTAAGTTCTACATTCATAGCATTCACCAAACACAACTTTCTACTAATATAAACAAGGTTTTGAAAATTCACATTACTGGGCATTTTCCTCGTTTTCACTTTCTAACTTCTTGTGGAAACCAATACACTTTATTTATTTGACTTTTTTGACTTTTTTTTGGTTTTTGTTCTTGAAGCCAACTTGGGGCCGAGTTTTTCTTTGATATAAAAGCAATGAGTTCCCCCTTCCGTATTCAGAATGACGGCAACAATAATAGCAACAAGCCAGCCAGTGCCACACTTGACGCAGAACACCACACTTACGTTTCAGACGAACAAGCGGCGACAGGCAGAACCAGAAATTATTCCATTAGTGAAGCATTCAATATTAACAACAATAGCAACTTTGACATTGGTGGCAGAAGTTACGTCAGTATGAGCTACCGACCAAGTTTGCTTGCGAATATGAATTTTCCCCAGGTCAATAGTGGGGCCGAAGTCCACGAACAAACAGCAGGCTTGGCAGATATTGGGGTCATAGAAGGTGGTGAGAATGATAGTGATGATGCACAATTGCAGGATCTACCATTGGAGATGGGACAACCGTCGTTTAATGAGTCTGCAACAGAAGAGTCCACAACCCCGTTACTTGGAAACTCACCCACAAGATACTATGGACAATCACCACAACACATTGATGAATCGGAGATTGGATTTGGAGCATTAGGGGATGAAGACTATGCGAGATCACCGCCACGCGTCTCCGGTCACGATCATAAGAAAACCCCAGAAAAGCAACCACAGCCAAGCAAGTTGCACCACTACTTGTTGCAACCAATTCGTTTCATACCTGGTGTCTTTCTTGGAACATTGCTCAACATTTTGGATGGGCTTTCATACGGGATGATCATGTTCCCAATTGGTGAAACCATCTTTTCGTCGTTGGCGCCAGCAGGTCTCTCGATGTTCTACATGTCATGTATTGTCAGTCAGTTGGTCTACTCGCTTGGGGGTTCCGCCTTCAAGGCAGGTATCGGTTCTGAAATGATTGAGGTGACACCGTTCTTCCACACCATGGCGGGGTCCATTGCGAAAGAGTTGGCTGGCTCTAGTGATGATGCTATAATAGCCACCACGATCGTCTCCTATGCCATATCTTCCATCGTCACCGGATTGGTGTTCTTCTTGCTCGGTAAATTGAGATTGGGAGTGCTTGTAGGGTTCTTCCCACGTCACATATTGGTCGGGTGTATTGGTGGTGTTGGGTATTTCTTGGTTGCCACAGGTGTTGAGGTATCTTCCCGATTGGAGGGTGGGTTGTCCTACAACTTTGAGACGTTCAAGTACTTGTTTTTCAACCACATCACGTTGTTGGAATGGACAATTCCGCTTGCATTGGCAGCAGTGTTGGTGTTGCTTCAACACCGATTCCACAACTCCTTGTTGGTTCCATTGTATTTTATTTTTGTTTTCATCGCGTTCCATTTGGTGGTTGCTGTTGTGCCGCAATGGAGTTTGAATACAGCCCGTGATGCCGGTTGGGTGTTCCCGTTGGTCGAAGGCAATGAGCCGTGGTACGGGTTCTACAGCTTGTACAAGTTTGGTGTTGTTGACTGGCTCTGTATCTTGCGTCAACTCCCGACTATGTTGGCGCTTACCTTCTTTGGTATTCTTCATGTCCCAATCAACGTTCCAGCATTGGCGGTTTCTGTTGGCATGGATGAGATTGATGTCGACAGAGAGTTGGTAGCACACGGGTACTCGAATGCAATCTCGGGTTTGGTGGGATCGATCCAGAATTATCTTGTCTATACCAACTCGGTGTTGTTCATACGTGCCGGTGCGGACGACAGGTTGGCCGGTGTGATGTTGGCCATTGCTACAGCTGCGATTATGATGGTCGGCCCTGTGGTTATTGGGTATATTCCTGTTTGTGTTGTCGGTGCGTTGATCTACTTATTGGGGTACGAATTGCTTAAGGAGGCGTTGTACGACACCTGGGGAAGGCTTCGCAAAGTTGAGTACACCACCATTGTTATCATTGTTGTGACCATGGGGGCCGTGGACTTTGTTGCTGGTATTGGTGTTGGTATCATCCTCGCGTGTTTGTCGTTTGTCGTTGAAGCTGGCCGAACCCCAGTGGTGGAAGGTATCTACACGGGAAGTGTTGCTCGATCCACAGTTATGAGACACCCGAAACAGCAAGAGTTTCTTAAGCACGTTGGTGATCAGATCTACATTATCAAGTTGCAAGGCTCGCTTTTCTTTGGTTCCATTGGTGGTGTCGAGAAGGTGATCAAGAACTTGTTTGAGGAGGAGAAATTCAGTCTCAACCCTATTTCGTATTTGATAATTGATATGAAGGGTGTGATTTCCTTGGATTTCTCAGCCGCCGAAGGGTTCCGACGCATTTTGAATTTGACAAACTCGTTCAAGACCCAGTTGATCATTTCGTCGGTCTCGGAAGATGACGACATTACCCAGGGCTTGCGCGATGCTGGGTTGTTTGACAATGGTACAAATTCGCCGATTGAGTTGTTCAGCAGCTTGAATTACGCATTGGAGTGGTGTGAGAATTCGTTCTTGAAGACGTATAAGAAGTTGAAGAAAACCGGATTAGACGCACATAGTAAATCCAAATCTGTTCCTACCTCGACCGGCACGAGACAGCCACAATTCCAGTCGCCATCTTCATTTGGAGCCAAGTTGTTTGGTAAATTTGGAGAGCTCGGAACCACGCCTCGAAGCAACCAGGTTTTGCAGGCGGCCAGTAAAACGGTGTATGATGAACACAAGACACAGAGTAAGTTTGAGGTTAACAAGAACTCGCTTTTCCAGAAACAGCCATTGTCATTGATGATGATCACATTCCAGGGTCTTTCTAAGAAGGATGCTGAGTTCTGGGCCAAGCTTGCACCATATTTTGTCAAGGAGAAGGTGCCTGAAAACTATCAATTTTACGATACAAAGACAGATGATCCGGCATTCTTTATTGTTGAGTCCGGTTTGATACGGTCCGTGATAAAGTTTGAGAGTGAGGGGAGAGAGTTGCATAGTAGTATTTTGCCGTTGGTGGCGTTTGGTGATATTGACGATGCTTCGGAGTATAGACAGATAACATACACCACGGTGAGTGATTCGGTGGTGTGGAAACTCAGCAGGGCCAAGTTGCACGAGATGTTGGACAAGCAAGGGGCACAGGGCCAGGATTTGTACCATGAATTGTTGGAAGTTGAAGCCAAGTTGATCAGAGACAGATTTGACACCATGACTGCTAATTTGATCATTGCTGGGTAATATCGTTGAACTACGTAGTTTGTCATGTATTGATAATATATATATTGAGAAGAAATAAAAGTAAATCTTGATGTAAAATTGCATCTACAATAAATCATCATCATCTTTAGCGACTACTGAATTCTTGACTTTCAATAACAATTGTGTCTTCAACTTGTCAAGCTTACTAAATTGATCATAATCAAAAACTTTGTCTGAAAATCCTTCGACATCACCTTGATCAATGCTATCAAGGATACCTTGAACCAACTTGTATTCTCTGGATTGAGCCCAACTAGGATCGTCTTGAAGGAATTGGTCGGTTCTTTTGTTTGCTTCAATAACATCATCCATACACAAAACACACAATATGACCTTAAAGAAATGATCTTTTAAACTCCATCTTGATGAAGAGTTACCAAGCAGATTCTTTATTATGTTATTATATAATTCAACAGCTTTCTTATAGTTTCCATCAAGGGCAAACAAATCAGCACATTTCAAAAATGCCTTGTTTGCAAGAGCCTCAGCATGATCAGTAGTAAAATAATCACCAGCTTGTTCATAACTTTTGGCAGCACTTTCATTATCATTTACACTCTCATAAAGTTCTGCTAAATCCATAGTAAAATTGGCTGCTCTTCTAAATTGACCATTTTGAGTCAAGAAAATATGGATTGCTTTAGATAAGGCTGAAATTGCGTCTGATGGAGAAACACCTTTAAAACATTTATATGCTTCAACCAAATGGTTGGCACAATCATTATGGTTTCCTAAACTTTCTTGAATTTCTGCAGCTTTCACAAATTGAGCACCTGCCTGGTTAAAATCTTTCAGTAAACGGTACAGGTTTGCTGCTTGAATGTAAAGGTCTGTAGCATCTTCCTTTCTCATAGATGAAGAAGAACCTGATAAAAACAGAAAAAATCCCAGTTGTGGTTTAAGTAGTTTTTCAGCTTCTGCTATCAATGAACGAGGATCTGACATAGTTCGAAATCTCTGGGTGAATATTTGGAGGGCAATGAAAGAAAAAAAAAAAAAAAAACTAGATAAAGAGTGGGACTTAAAAGTTGCCTGGTTAATTCGTGTTTTTTTTTTTGTTGGAGTTTTATTGAAAATCTTGAACACATCGACACGACATTGCTCTTTTTTTTTTTGTTTATTTTATTTTTGTTTTTGTTTTCTTTTCACTTGCTTGTTCGGATATCACCAATAATGTCAACTACGAATACCAAGAACTATGATGCCGTTGAGAAAGTGAGGTTTGAAAGATTAAGATTGGTTGCTCGTAGGGCATTGGAAGAGCTGATCAAAAAATCATTATTTATAGAACAAATGAGTACGTGCTTCCCAACATTGGTGAATTCAGAAGATGGATTGATATCACTAGAGTCTGCCGTTTCCCAAATGTCAGGATTCTGGCATTCAAATTCACTAGATGAGTTTGATCTAATATACAAAGAAAAAGATATGGAGTCGAAGCTAGACGAATTGGATGAAATTATAAAACACGCACAAGACAAGAAAGAAGCTGGTGAAAAACCTACAAATATTGATCAACTTTCACCTTTGGAACTCGTGGATTCGACAATAATAAGTAATAGCAATGTTGTTCTAGATAATCTTCAAAATGGATATATGATCAGTTGTGTGCAGAAAACTTTGACCTTCACAAAGACTTTTCAGAAATGGTGACTGGTGCCAATGATATTATCGATTCGATACAGACATCTATGGACCAGATAAAGAATGGAGTCGGTTCATTTAATAACGACGGTTTACAATTTGACAATTTAGTTAATATTGAAAAATAATTAATCTTACTATGTACAGAAACGAATATTTACATCCCTATTTTTTTTTATTTTTGATCTATTTGTTGCCAGTCAAAATTTCGTAGTTTCTCTTGGCCAAATCATTGTATGCAGCAATTCTATTCTTAAGATCCTTGATCTTTTGGTTCTTCTTAGCAACACTGTTGGTTTCTCTAACCAAAACTTTGTCGCCCCAAACTTTAAAGTCTTGCATATATTGTTTACTCATGTTGAATTCTCTAACGACAGCATCGTCTGTTAAACCCAATTTGGCAATGGTATAATAATACTTCTTTGGATCTTGTTTCTTCAAGTACTTCAAGAGCCTTTGTCTATGTTGCACAAGTTCTCTAACATTTTGAATATTGATTTTGTCCTTTGGCATGTTCTTCACTTGTTGCATACCGTAATGTATTTTAACAGTTAAAATACCAGCTTGAACTTCCGGAGAGGCAGTGTCACCAGAGTCTCTTTGCATTTCTTCACGAGCAAATTTGATGGCCATCTTCTTTCTGTCTGGAGTGTTGGTATTCTTCAAATTAAGTATAGTCAAGACAGCACGTTTTTTGTTTTCTTCTGTTTCAATAACAGATTCACGCAAAGCTTCATTGTTTGATGCATTTTCAAGTGCAATTTTTTCAGCAGCATACAAAAGCTTTTCAAATTCAGCCCTGTCAATGCCATAAGCTAAAGTCAATTCCTGGTTGTCAACCTTTTCCATGATCCTTGGAATAAAAGTACATTTTGAGTCCCCCAATACTGGATCAACTGTAAGTGGAACATTTTTGACTTCGTATTGTTTCAAGGTATTAACATCTCTAATAATTTGCTTTTTCATTCTCTTTTCTGTTCTTCTTAATCTTCTTTCTCTACGTCTATTGGCACCTGGTTCGGTAAATTGGGTTGCGGCAAGTTTCACATGAAAACGAGGCACAGCACTTGATGGTGCAACTGTTTGGTTAAGCAATGGACGTCCAAACGATAAGAATCTATTTGTAGTTTTGAACATTACTCTGAGGTGAATAGTACTAACAATCCAAGGGGTGTTGTTTGAATGATTCTTAGCCCATAGAAATGAATGTAAAACGAGAGTAAAAGAAAATTTTTTCAATCTTGATTTTCGGTTTATTCGTCATTGTGCACGACCAATGAGTTTGGGACTATGTTCGAGCATAGATAAAGAGACTTACACCGCTTATTAGAATTAACTGTTCAGAAATCACTTAATGAGTTTCTATATTATCAGGTATTATTCTTGGTTTTTTTAAAAAAAAAAAAAATATTAAAAGTTGGTATATACGGGAATCGAACCTGCACTTTTTTTCTTTATTTTAAAAAAGCAAATCAAGAGCTGCTATCTCCACTTGACTAAAAATAATATTTTAGAATTTTTCTCCAAACCTCCAAATCTCCCACTAAAAAACATTGGATAATCTTGCATGTTTTATATTTCGTTGAATATGACATTTGCATTAAATAAAACGTTGGATTTTATGTTAAATTTCTCTGAAAACTATTGGAAATCAGTCAATATATGGATTTGCTGTTTTAATTAAAGATTTAAAAGGCAATTAAATTGGATTGATTTGTTCTGGGATGATCAAAAAATTTTCTACAAATTTGGTACAAAATTTTCTACAAATTTGGTACAAAATTTTCTACAAATTTGGTACAAAATTTTCTACATGTATCAATAACTTTACAAAAATGGCAAGAGATATAATAAAAACTAATAACCCATCCACATGTATTCACCAGTCAAAATAGAAATCCATTGATTGCAGTGTTAGACGAAATACACGTTAGAGATCTTATGTAATGAAGACGCGTTATAAAATTGGACAGAGAGAGAGAAACACGGTAAAAAGACTTTTCGAAAGAATTTTTTTTTCTTTCTTCACAATTGCATAGACCAAATTATATTTCAATCCAACTCCACATATGAATAAAGGAAATAGTATATGTCGACTTGAGAAGTTGACTCAACTGTATTTAAAGAATCACAGGAAGAATGTCTTGAATGAGATAGTTGATATAGTATTTTCAGGTGAAGCAAAAGATCAATGTTTAGACTTTTTAATCAGGATTGGATTTGCTCGATCCATGATTTCTAGGCTTGCCTTTGATGGAAGGAAGGAAACTGTCAATTATTATAAATTGCTACTTGCATTGGTTATGCATGCTTACTATGGACCAAATCATAATGGAAGTCTCTTTGATGAATTGTTTGGTATTTGGATGGAGTCTGACAACAAATTCAAGTTCATTAGTAAATTAGCAGAGTTTGCAGTTGACGAATTTATTAATGATACTGACTTTAAAATCAATATTCTACAAGTATTTTCCAACTTCATTGTGCATGACATGTATAATATGTTCATTGATGAGTACTATGATTTTGAGATTCTCACATCATTATATAATCCAACCGTCGCTTTTGATGATGAAGAACTTGCAAGGATGTTTCTTCGTCCCTTTGGCTTACGTGACGAGAAAGCAAATCTGTGGATGCTTCGATTGATTACATCATTTGGGGGTGATAGCCAGACAAGTGTTACTGATTGGCAGGTTGCAGTGGCAAAGTTCTTCCAAACTTGGGTATCTAGTCGTCGTCATGCGAAATCTGTTATGATGTTATTAGAAGCTACTAAAGCAACATCATATTTTGCTGTTAAAGCAACCAAAGGGGCAGCTGGAGCTGTTACTTTTTTAAAATTTGCTATGGATGATTTCAGCGATTTTGAAGATTTGAAAATAGCGTTACAGAAGAAATTTGACGGTCACATAAACCTCATGAACCAGCTTGCAATGATTAAGTCATTGCATGATTGTACAAGAGATAGTTTTGAAAAGTTGCTTCTTGATAATTTGAGTTTAAATGATGCTAAGCAATTGCTTGACATGTTTATTCTGCGTGAAAAGCAAATGAACTTTGCTACTTTAAAATATTTCACAAACGATGTTGACATGAAAAGGTTTTATATCGATATCGTTTTAACTCCATTCTTCAGTTATATACCATTTAGAGATGTAATATGGAAAAACTTTACTGAGACGGAGTTAGAAGATCTTCCTCGTTACATCAAGTTTGCATCTAATTACAACTTTATTTCTACTTTCTTTAGTGACGTTCAAAATGAAATGCTGGATGAAACCAAACGTGAGATATTAGAACATTTGAAGCTGATTGCCAAAAGAGTCACTGTAACCGGACCAAATTCTTTTAGTGGTAACAGTAAATACTTTTGGAAAATCAAGACTATTCAGAATATTAAAGCAAAGGAGTATCAAATCGACCTTGACAAAACGAATTCAAATGATTTCAAATATGCATTGGCTGCTACTTTGTGTCAACCTAGTAAAACTTCAGAAACTAAAAAAATAGGTATTGACAAGTTGAGAATTGGTAGAGTTGAAAAGTCCAACAACAACAGTTATACTTTCAAATGCGAGAATCTTGACGATTTGGGATATACCCATTTGATATTTTTGCCAAATACTGATAGTTTGAAGGGAAGTGATGTTTGGAACTACCTGAAACGCTTAAGGTTTTCAATGTTCCCTGAAATAGCATTTAAAATAATGTCATCCCCGATTGATAATGATATCGATGGAACAAACGATACTGATTTGGTTCAATTAATGTCTGTTTCGAAACATGCTGACATCCACAAAATTTTACCAGATTTATATTCTCCTAGAACGATAGTTGTCGTTCCAACAAAGGAGTATCTTGGACAATACAGCGACCTCCCTTTGATACGATATGGAGATGCAAAGTCTGTTGATAAATTTGTGGAACATGTGAATGCTTTTTTTGAAAATATTCAGAGATGTGCAGGAATAGAGCAGATTAAGCAATTGAAGGAATTCATTTCATTAGAACAACTTGATCAAGTCATGAATCAATTCCTCCAGGCCTGGACAACTGCTGCAAAAGATAAGGCGCAAAATGGTGTCGACTTCCCCATTGATTTTCAAAAGATTACAAGTGAACCAATCAGTGAGCCAGAGGATTTTAAGAAAGTTACTACTAAAATTGTCAGTACCTTTTCTTCCGTTGCTGTATGTTGGGCCGTTTCCAAAGCACCACTTGTTGAAAATACCTGGGAATTTATTTATGATAACTTGTCAATTATGATTACTATGGATGATTTAATCCCACTAATTGAGAACCTTGAAAAAGTGAAGTCTTTTGTATTTGTCAACTGTCATCCATCTGTGTTCATGATGACATACCTATTTGTCGATTGGGTGGAGGAAAACCCCGGAAGTATGAAAATAATTGGAGGTAAACTTCAAGATTATTTTCTTTATAAGCATTCTAAGTCTATCGACAAACCAGATTGGAGATCGGAAATCGAAACAAAACCTAAATTCAATCCTGGTTTCATGAACAAACTAGAAGTGATATCAGTTAAGGATCAAGTGGAAGAAGCTGAATACTGTGTATTGTTGTACTACTACATGAAGAAATTAGGGTATCCAACTGAATTAATTGGAATTTGGACTTCATGTCAACGTCAACTTGATTTGATTAAAGAAGTGGCCGAGTCTTTACTCCCATCGTCGATAGATCGCCCGAACGTATTATTCAACAAATCAGGAGTTAATGATTATATTCATTATAAGTATTCCATCATTTCGTTATTTACTGACTCCGAATACAAAGAATTAACCCTTACAGGAGAGTTGGGAAACTACTATGTAAGTGCAAATGCTTCAACAGATAGGGCTTGTTTTTTTAAAATGCCAATCCCGGCTGAGAATCAATTACATGTAATCACCGGAGAAACTTATAGTTGCAAGGAAAGAAATAACCACGAGCAAGTTATCGTTAAAGATTTGCAACAATTAAAAGAACTAGTCAATAGTTTGGACTGATTTTTTATAGTTTCATTAATGCAAATTATTCTAAAATAGAACCATCTGGTAGCGTAGGGTGTTATTGTTTGTGCTCGCAGCATTTTTTTTTTGTCTATACTCAGTTGAGGTCCGTTCCAAGACGTTCCAAAGGGAAAATTTTTTTCTTTTTCCTTCGCTCCTCACTCACCGTGAAATTTAGAATATTGGAATTTTTTTTTTGTTTCTCTTTACTTAATTTTATTGCTTTCGAACTGTGAACTTTAAAACATAGATATCTACAAATACTACAATGCAAAGAGCTTTATTCAACACATTGACAAGATCATTTGTCGCTCGTAATGCTGTATCTGCATCAAGAATTGTAACTCCAGCAGTTTCAGTTACCTACCCACAAAGAATTGCCGTTCGTTTCAACTCATCTTCAAACAATGCTGCCAAAGAAGAGCCAAAGAAAGAAGAACAACAAGAAGAATTAAAAGAAGAGGTGAAGACTGAAGGAGAAACAGCCGCCGAAGAAGTTGATCCAGTAGCCGAATTGCAAGAAAAGTTAGAAACCAAAGACAAAGAATTGGCTTCTATGAAAAACCATTATGCTAGAGCAATTGCTGATTTCCGTCATTTACAAGAAACTACCAAAGTTGAAGTTCAAAAGGCTAAAGATTTTGCTTTACAAAAATTTGCCAAAGACTTGTTAGATTCACTTGATAATTTCAACTTAGCACTTGGTCATGTTAAAGAAGAAACTTTGAAAACTAATGCTGAAGTTAAAAATTTGTATGAAGGTGTCGATATGACCAAGAATGTTTTTGAAAAGACCTTAAACAAGTATGGTATCAACAAGATTGATCCTATTGATGAACCATTCGATCCAAACTTACATGAAGCTACTTTCCAAATGGTTCACCCAGACAAACAACCAGGCACTATTTTCCATGTCCAACAAGTTGGTTACACCTTGAACGAAAGAGTTTTAAGACCAGCTAAAGTCGGTGTTGTTAAGGAATCAGATGAAGAATAGATTTTAAATGTTTATTAATGACTTGACATGAAGACAATATTTGTTTTATTAGAACGAAGAATGTGATTTTCTTGTACATAGATGTGTTTCCTTTCTCTTCTCCTTCTTTTATTTTTACTATTATTATTAATGAATGATTAAATCTATCTGCTTGCCAGCAGTTCATGTATATTTGAATTTAGTTTGCCTGTAGTGTATCCGTGCTTTTTGAGATATTCATGGTGTAAGTGACTAATCTTTATAGGTTTTCATGAAAGCCATATTGATGATTTGAGGTGCGCCGCAGATTGACCCGAATTGGATATAATAATGACTCAGCGAACAAAATTGCCTTATTGTACAGTGAGCAGACTCACACAGGAAAAAATTTTTTCTTCTCCTTCTTGCTGTGAGTTCTCCTTATCGCTTTACCACTCAGTGTGTGTGTGTGCGTACTCCAGATTGTTTTGTGACAACTGGTGCGAAACCGGGGGTATTAAAGAGGATCAAAAAATTTTTCAAAAGTTTTCATTTCATTAATTCTTTTTAATCTTTTCTATTTTCTTTTTCTTCTTGTTATTTAATTGGTACAATTACCTTATTACATTATATCATTATTTAGAATAGCACAATGTTAGCTGCTTCAAGATCATCAATTCGTCGTTGTTTTTCTACTTCAGCCACTGCCTTAAAAACTTTAAAAATTGGTTTGATTCCAGGTGACGGTATTGGTCGTGAAGTCATTCCAGCTGGTCAAGCTGTTTTGGAAAACTTACCAGCCAAACACGATTTACAATTTGAGTTCGTCAATTTGGACGCTGGTTTCGAATTGTTCAAAAAAACTGGTACTGCTTTACCAGATGAAACCGTTGATGTTTTAAAGAAAGAATGTGATGGTGCTTTGTTTGGTGCTGTTTCTTCCCCAACTACTAAAGTTGCTGGTTATTCTTCACCAATTGTTGCATTGAGAAAGAAAATGGGATTATACGCCAATGTCAGACCAGTTAAATCTGTTGAAGGTATTGGTAGACCAGTTGACATGGTTATCGTTCGTGAAAACACTGAAGATTTATACATTAAAGAAGAAAGAGTTTACAAAAAAGAAGATGGTACTAAAGTTGCTGAAGCCATTAAAAGAATTACCGAAACTGCTTCCACAAGAATTGCTAAAATGGCTTACGATATTGCTTTACAAAGAGAAGCCGTTAGAAAAGGTTCTTCTGCTAAACAACTCCACGACAAACCATCTGTTACTGTTACCCACAAATCCAATGTTTTATCACAATCTGATGGTTTATTCCGTGAAACTTGTCGTGCAGTCTACGATGCCAACATCAATGAATACGGTGGTATTGAATATAAAGAACAAATTGTTGACTCTATGGTCTACCGTATGTTCAGAGAACCAGAAATCTTTGATGTCGTTGTTGCTCCAAACTTATATGGTGATATTTTGAGTGATGGTGCTGCTGCATTAGTTGGATCTTTGGGTGTTGTTCCATCTGCTAATGTTGGTGACAACTTTGCCATTGGTGAACCATGTCACGGTTCTGCTCCAGATATCGAAGGTAAAGGTATTTCCAACCCAATTGCCACTATTAGATCAACTGCTTTGATGTTGGAATTCATGGGTTACCCAGAAGCTGCTGCCACTATCTACGAAGCTGTCGATGCTAACTTGGCTGAAGACAAAATCAAAACTCCAGATTTAGGTGGTAACTCCACTACTCAAGATGTCATTAACGATGTCATCAGAAGATTCTAAAAAGAAAAAAAAAAAACCAACTAATATTTAGAAATAAATTAATATATATATATAAAAATATAATTTTTTGCGTGTATTTAATATGGTTTAAATCTAATGTCCTTTTTACTCTTCTTCTTATCCTTTTTATCCTTCTTGCCTTTCTTGTCTTTTTTATCCTTCTTGTCCTTCTTATCCTTTTTAGACTTTTTCTTTAGTTTTTCAGCCAGCGAATCTTCCATTACAACGTCAACAGATTCGTCTTTGTTCGTGATAGGACGAACTTCTAATATATGTGGCAATTCCCAAAGTTTGATGTTACCATCTTCTCCACATGTGATTACCATTTTAGTATTGGACAAAACTAACAAGTCCCGTACTACTTCCTCACCATGTGCACCTGGGAAGCTAATCACACTTGATATATCAAAACTTTCACTTGATGGTTCGAATGGTAATAATGATAATGAATTTTTTGAATTAGAACCATATGCAGCATATCCTTCAGGATTTACATCAATAACATATTCATTATTTGGCCAAAGTTCTCTAGTATCCTTAAGATCAGTAAATTTCGGCTTCACCAATTCTTCATAGTTTGTATCATTTAAATCGTGAAACATCAAACTTTCCATATGTGTCAATATCGAGATTCTTGAATCTGAAATAAAATGACACGAATGAACAGATGCATAATTTATCACTTGATGTAGTGATTCATCTTCATCTGGCTGGTTTAAATCATAGATGTTGACATAACCATCAGTGGAACCTGACATTAAATAATTACTAAGAGTTGGGTGAAATTCCAAAGCAGTGATATCATCATGATGAGAATCAATGAATGATCTAACCACTTCATTAGTATTTGTTATATCCCATATGTGTAATTCCGCATCAACACCCACAAGTTCAGTACCAGCAGCTAAAAGATTATCTTTGTATGCCAACGACAAAAAAGTTGAATTCTTGCTATTAGTCAAAGTAACGATTTCTTTTTTATTCTTTATATCCCAAATTTTGACACCATCACTAGAACATGATGCAATAGTGTTTTCATCAATCTTTACAATATCATTGATACTTGATTCATGTGCCTTGTTAATTGTGGATTTTGGGTTTGAGACTAAATCTGTGATTGAAAATTCAACCAAGGACCCATTACTGCTCGATGCAATAAACGTACTATCAGTCAATTGGACAATCTTCAATATCCAATCATCATTAGTAAATGGTGACCATGTATGAATAAGTTTTGAACTCATATTCAATGTGTGCTGCAAGCGATGAGGTTATGGTAATGAAGTACAGAACAGTGAAAAAAAAAGAAAAATTATACTGTATCAAAAGAGAGCTTTCCCAATAAAGCAGAGAAAGATGAATTTACTTTCACGCTAACAAGAAACAAAAAACAAAAAACAGAAAAAAAAAAAAAAAATTCAAACCTTGTTTATCTTTATCTTTTTTGTCAAGTTGCTCCATAACACAACCATATAATTAACATGAGTAGTTTAGTTAAAAAAGGTGGAACACTGTTTGCTCCAAAAATTAAAAAGATTGTCAGAAAGAAACAAACTCCAACACCAGGTCCTTCGCAAAGGCAATCTCAAACTCCAAAACCAAATCAACCTGCAACACCACCAGCTACACAGATCACCAACAAAGAACAAGACGATGAGAAGAATACAAGCAAATCACAAGAAAAAGATATAGATAACTCTATAAAAGAAAGTAACATGCAACTTGCTTCACCGGCCAGTACTCAAGTACAAGAACAACCAAGCTTTAGAATGACTTTATCAACGGCATCTCCCCAAAAACCAATTAAAAATGATACTGATATTGATCCTAAAGATAAAAGTGCACCAAATGAAAATGCCATTGCTAGCTCTTCTGAAGACGAAGATGATAACGAAGACGACGATAATAATTTCAAACCACCAGTTGATTCCAATACAGCTCGAAGACAATCAGTGACTCAAAGAAGAAGACTATCTAGCATAAATCCACCAGGTGGAAGAAGTAGATCTGCATCCATCTCACTAAATGCAGACCCAAACCATATTCCAGCTAAGATAGGAATCCCAATTGGAAAACCAACAAAGAGAAGAAGATCACTGGCCCAGAACCGCGCGACAAAGAAGATTGCACTTACTGCAACACCAAAGGTAGCAAAGCCAATTAATATTTCAATTTCTGATGCTCCAAAGGTAGTTGACAAAGGAGCAGAATCGAAAGAGGAGAAACAGCGCCCGGTCAAAAAGTCAGATAAGAAGGGTGTTAGTGATGAGTTCATTGTTGGTATTGATCCCGTCACACAGAAATTGACAAAGTTCAGACGAAAGGGCAACTCCGCTGTGAGATTGAAAAAGGAAGAAGGTGATACCATAATTAAAACAGAGGATGGTGCTATCAAGAAGGAAGAAGGAGCCGAGAAAACTACACCAGAAGTACCAGAGGAACCAGAGGGATTAATCACAACGATCACAAATATTCATCAAATTCCAAGCAAAATTAAAGACGAGGATATTGAACTTTTCGGTGAAGTTGATATTGATCTTGAAGAAATGACTATGGCAGAATTGTGTAAACCGACTATACAAATCGGGAAAGTTAGTTCAAACTTTATGTTGGCAAAGGAAGCAACATACGAGTTGAGACAAAAAAGAAATCAAAGAAAGAGAGATAGACAACTTGCTAGAGCTGAAAGAATATCACTAGAGGAAGCTGTGAAGAAAAACGAAGAAGCGAGAAGACAAAATGGAGAGGTTTTTGTATCTAGTTCAGAATCACAGCGTAAACCAGACGCCTTGTTTGATGAAGATCCTCCAGAAGCAAGCTCATCTTTGAAATTAGTGTTTAATGCCGATGGTAAATTGGGAGTTAGTGAAGAATCTGCAATAGTTGCCAAACCCAGAGCTGATGTCAATACAAGATCAGTTGAAAATTCCAATCCATTTGCTAACCCTATTACATCTACCACGTATAGTAAGCGTGTGCATACCGATAAGTGGACTCCTGATGAGCTTAATCAGTTTTATCAAGCTTTGAGTATGTTTGGTACAGATTTCTCGTTGATATCACAATTGTTTCCTTATAGATCTAGAAAGCAGATTAAGCTGAAGTTCAATCTAGAGGAAAGAAAGTTCCCAGAAATTGTTGAATTGGCTTTGAAAAGAAAACTTCCTGTTGACTTCCAAGAATATTGTAAGAATATTAAGAATGATATTAAATCGTTGGAATATTATAATGAAGAGTTACGAAAGGTCAGAATTGAGCACGAGGAAAGTATGAATGCTATTGTATTAGAAAGAGAAAAGGCATTGAAAGAAGACGCCGAGGCAAATAGACGAAGAGAGATTGAAATCAGAACCGGTGCCAAACCAATGACACGTGCTGAAAAAGTCAAAGAATTGAGAAAGAATGAAATGGTTGTGGGATCAATTGATGATATGAAGAGACAAAGAGAAGTTGCTGAATGAATGTATCACATATAAAAGATGTAGAAAATATATGTATTGCTACCATTGTTAGCGTACCAGAGTCAAATAGAAGAACTAGAAGGAGTATATTCTGACTCAAACCCCGGGTCGTGTTCTTTGTAACCAAAAATTACCCCAAGTCACGTGCCAATGACTAACAAACTTTTTTTAAAAATAAGAATTTTTAAAATTAGAACACTTGAACTAATAACCTTTAATTTTTTTTTTTTTTCATTCAATTTGAGTGTTCTATAAGTTTGTCCAAGAAAACGATTCATACATTTGCTGTGACCATGATATATATGTGAAGTTACTCCTCATGTCATCACCAAAAAACTACAAATTGGAAATAGTTCCACCATTACACTTATCACCTAAAGAATCGCGAAATCTTTTGAAGTTTACAGTCAGACATCAATCATCCAAGAGACTAATTATTGCCAAATACTCCTTATTGATATTAGTAGTTATTTCTTTAGTTACATATATCTCCTACCACATAGATAATATTAGAAATGGGGAATTAGAATTGTTAAATTACTTTACAATCATTTTACAAATTGCACTTATAGGGGCATTTTACTCGTTACAGCCACCAGAAGATTCAATTACAGTTATGAAAGGAATTGGGATCCAGCTCAATTCAAAGAAATTATGGAAATTTCAATCCTATGATTCATTTATTCCAATAGAAAATATGATTGATTTAGTTATACATGAAGGATTTCACGAATACGGTCAAGTAATCTTTTACTTGTGTGTTTTGACGAAAGCAAATGGTGATAAGAATTCGATTACTGTGGTATTTCCTGAATTTTTACCAAGAAAAGATATACTATTAACTGTATGGACTTTAAGTAGAGAATTGTTATTTGGAAGTACCCAAAGATACTGGAGAAGAGTTCCAGGACAGGGTCTAAAACAGGTTATTTAGATAGATTTACATAGAAAAGAAAAAGTACACCAAGAAAAACGTATAAAATTAAACAAAATATATTTATTAAAAGCTTTATAAGATTCTATATAATCAACTTGATAAAACAATAAAAAAAAGCACCATAGGAATATAAATGATAATAATAATCAAATTAAGTATAACATTTAATTAATTAACATAATATTCAATAATAATAAAAAAAAAGACCCAAATGAAACTAAACTAGTGAATGTAGAAATAAAAATAAGATGTAAATACCGAATATGCAAAATTACCAGTTACCCAATTGTTTAAATAAATAACCCTTGTTGTTCTTTTCAGCCAAACTGGCGACACCAACAGTAGCCAAACTGTAAAAGACTACACTAGCCAATACTTTGTAGGCTTCTGGGCTGTTAACTGGACTGGTTGACAATCGACGAACGGCAGTAGTGACAGTGGCAGAAGCAAAAGACTTTGGAATGGCTTGAAACAACATTGCTCTGATTTGTTATTAAATAAGATTTAGTGAATATATGAATTTATTTGATGAATGGATGATAGATAAGAGAAAGGAAGGATCATTTGTAATTTCTTATAGAGGATTTTTTGAACTATTTATATGATGCAGCTATCTTCGTACCATTAATGCCAATGGACATATACTTGCGAATCATTCGATTACCACGGAAAATCTCGCAACGACACCGTGCAGCAAACACACAGAGGAAAAAAAAAAAATAAAAAGAAATTAAAGAAACAAAATTGCGAAAAGTTGAGTCACCAGATGTAAAGATTTTCCGAAATGACATGAAAATTAGCCAATAATACCCAATTGCAACAGAGGCGTAAATGCATGGTTTCCGAAAATATCCTATTTTGCACTTTTAAGTACTCCGTGCTTCTCCTTAATGGTAATGGTAATGTATTGTGCCCGGAGTTTAAATTTAAACTGGCAGGCTCCTGACTTTGAATCATCCATTCAGAAACGTTGGAGAGATGGCTCGAAAATCAATAAGTACTTGTTACTCCAGATTCAACTACCCAAACGAGTCCTTGCATGTAGAAGTGAAGGCAATCATTAAAGCATCAATTTCTGCGTGTTTCGTGTCTTTTAGGTGGGAGGGGGAGATATTCCTTTACATGCCTTCCCCGATAAAATCCATGTTGATATGAATGAATTATCGCGTTACAATTTATTTTTATTTTTCTCTACCTCATCTCTATGAGGAAAAAAGAAATGTCAAATAAACCATAGTCACCGTGGGATCATAATCTTTTTCTTGGGTTACATTGTTGGTTTGGTTCTCTGATTATTTGTTTTAAAAAAAAAGTAATTTCAATCACCAGGTTAAGAATAATCCATACCCCCTAAAATACTTTAATTCAATTATAATGTCCTTTTTTTTTAACGACCACCTTTATCGTTTTGACAGAATGCCTCTTGAACAGCGCTTTTCAAGTTGGTCGTTTTGCCTTGTGGCCAATCCAAAACCTGGAATTCTGCACAAACTAAATGCAATAACCAGAAAAAATAAATGGAGAGACAAAATGAATAAAAAAAACAAGGGATGAGTGAATTATTTCGCTGTAAATTAAATAAACGATGATAATCTGCAATTACTTTAAACTCATGGTAACAGATTTTCATTGCTTCTATAGATTTCGGGGTTGCAGTTCCGTAATGAGATTATATTTTGCACTAAAGTAAAATGTAATACAGATTTAAAGTGTAAATCCCTAGATAACCATTACACATGGTAGCATATTTCTTATCTTCATACCTTATCGAAGTGATTATGAACTTTTCATCCATTAATTTTACATTTAATCAGAGATAATAAAATCATAATAATACGAAAATAAATTTATTCAAATTAAACAAATAAAATATCACTTATAGAAAAATATTCACGAAACAACAAAGATATGGAAAAAAAAAATAAAATATCAAGAAATGAAAACATAAAAATTAAACTTAAACAACAAAATATTCCATTTTAAGAAACCAATATAATTAGCGAACACAAAATAATAAGCCAATTGGAGAATTTTGTATGTGAACCCGATCCTTCATAGGTTATCACAATATCTGGTGTTGAGACTTGAGGAACATAGTGAGATACCAAAGTCGTATCACCATTACCAAGAGTTATTGGAGGAGGACTGGAACCAGCAGGGGTAATTTGTAATTGACTATAACCATCTGATGGTTCACCTATAAGAGACAGATACTCTCCATCAACAGTTTCAGGAATCCGTGTATCACCATCAGTCATGATTGAGCCACCTGTGATAACAGTTGTTGGATACACTATATCTTGGGAAATAGGGACCGATGAAGAACCTTGCGGACTTTCTATCACCGTCATCGAATCATCTATAACCGAGGGACTGAAAGAACTAGGAACAACAGGAACTTCAGAAGAATCTTTAGTTGATTGTATCACTTGATCTGGAACCGTAGTTGATGGCTCTATTTGATCTGGAATTGTAGTTGATTGGTCTACTTGGTTTGTAATTATAGTTGATTGACCAGTTTCAGCTGAATAGATAGTTGATTGCTCTACTTGACCTGGTGTTGTACTTGTTTGTTGCACTTGATCTTTCTCACTAATTGATTGTTCTACCTGGTATGGACTTGTCGTTGACAGCTCTGCTTCAGCTGTGTCAGTAGTTGGTTGTTCCGTAACTGATTCTCCCACTTGATTAGGAATTGTAGTGGCACCAGTATCGGAAAAATTCGTTTCAATAGATTGTTCAACGGAATAAAGCAGCGAAGATGGAACATCCAAAGACAGTTTAATTGTAACAGGAGTAGGATTTTGAGTCGATTGGAAACCATTAGTGCTTGGAACAGATGATATTTCCAGTGAGGTTGTTTGGGACAAAACAGATGAAGTATTATAACCACGCCAAATCAGCTCTGACCATTGACCATTGCTTCCAGTAGAATCAACTCCATCTGTATTCGTGTCAAACGCCAGATGACTCTCGGAATCTAATGTTGTTATTAATGATAGAACAAATGACTCGTCATCAATTGTCTGTGCATATTCAGTACTTTCACTTGCATCGGTAATCATAGTAATATCAAATTGAGAGTTCGTTGTTACACTCTGAGACATAGAACCCTCTCCTGATGGATCAATCTGTTCTGATGGCAAACTTGATTCACTACCACTAGTTTCATCAATACCAGAAACAACAAAACCATCCGAGGCACTACTTATATCTTCACTAGAAGCAAACCAAATTTCAGAAGGATATTCAAAGCTAACTGGACTTTCTGGTACAAATTCAATTACTGTATCCGTTCCTCCAGGTAATTCCAGTTGCGTAACGACACTACCGTAAGTCCCAACCCATTCTTCAGTGACTGTAACAGTTGGGTTTGGGGGAACGTAGATTATAACAGTATCACTATGCGCTGGTTGATTTGTATACGTGATCGAAGTTGTAAAATCTTCAACCCAAAACTCTGTCAACGTAACTGTTGGATTGACAGGAGCATAAATCACAACAGTATCAACACTATTTGCACTATTCTTGTAAGTTTCTGTGGTGAAATATACTTGACCCCAAAATTCCGTTGTCGTGATGGTAGGATTCGGTGGCATATACACAACAACTCTATCAGTAGCACCTGGATTATTACTTTCTATAACAGTGGTGGCAATATCTTCCAACCAAGTTTCATATTCAGTTATTGTAGGATTTGCAGGTACATATTCAACAACAGTATCAGTACCATCTGGCCCGTTGGTTTCAGTGAACACCGAACTGAATGATTCAATCCAAAACTTTGTAGTAGAAATTGTTGGATTAGGTGGAACATAAATAACAACAATGTTCGCAGAATCATCTGAAGGATCGGCTTCTGTTACTGTAGTTCTATGATCTTCTGTCCAGAATTCGGTTCTGGTAACAACTTGCCCCCTAGGATAGTATTGAATAACAACATCAGTACTGCCTCGCTCATTTGATTCAGTAACTCTTGTAGCATATGTTTCAGTCCAGAACAGGGTAGTAGTAACAACAGGATTATATGGGAGGTAAATGACAACTGTATCTGTGCCACCAGGTGGTTGCGTTTCAACAGCTGATGTTGTATGAGGTTCAACCCAAAATTCTGTAGTTGACACAGTTGGATTTGCAGGGGCATATAAAACAGCATATAGTATTATTTCCTCGTTATCTTGAATGGTACTTGTAGAAGTGGAGGTACTGTAATAAGTCTCTGACCAAAACACAGTACTGGTAACAGTTGGAATCGGAGCAGCATAAACAATGACAGTATCAGTAGCACCAGCATCATGTGAATGAGTAACAGTAGTGTCATAATCTTCAAACCAAAATTCAGTAGTAGTAACAGTAGGATTTGGAGGAACATATACATAAACCAGATCTGTACCACGTGGTTGATCAGTATGCACCACAGTAGTTGTGAAATCCTCAACCCAAAACTCAGTGACTGTAACTCTCTCGTTGCCAGGACCAAGCTCAGCAACATAATCTGTATTACCAGGTGGGAAGGTTCTTGTAGTAGTACTCCAGTACGCTTCTGACCACTGTTCCGATGTTGTAATTGTAGGGTTATGTGGAAAATAAACTACTTCTTGGTCAACACCACCAGGTGAATTAGTTGCAGTAACAACGGTAGTAAAACTTTCAATCCAAAACTCCGTCGTTGTTGTTGTTGGATTTGGAGGAACATACACCATGATATTTTCACCCTGAGTTATGGTACTAGTAAATTCTTCAGTCCAAAAAACAGTTCTAGTAGAAATTTCATTAGATGGATGATAACAACCCAGTTCACCAGAATTATCACTGTCTAAACAGTTGTCATTTGACGACAATGATGACGATGATGATGGTGATGATATTGTAATTTCTGGAACGTAAATAATCTCCACATCTGTCTCATTAGGACCATATGTTTCTGTGACCGTAGTAGTGAATGTACCAATCCAGTATTCGGTAGTTGTAGTAGTTGGATTGTAAGGATAATAGACAACAACAGTATCTATTCCATTAGGACCATTTGTATGTGTAATAGTAGCAACAGAACTATCCAACCAGAATTCGTTTTCGGTAATGGTAGGGTTTGGATTCACATAAACAACTTCATCAACAATATAACCAGGTACGTCACTTAAAGTTCTCGTTCTTGAAATAGTTGAGGTGTAATCCTCCAGCCAGAACTCAGTGGTAGAGTATACCGAAACAGGAGGTTTATAGACGATAACTGTATCTGTTTGACCGGGATCTGCAAAATGAGTTGTACCACTTACAAAATCTTCAAGCCAGTCCTCTATAATGATTACAGTTGGATTAGGTGGACAAAGTATAACAACATTATCTGTTCCATGTGGCCCATTAGTTTGTGTACTCGTGGCTGTATAAGTCCCTGTCCAGAATTCTAAAATAGTCTGTGTTGGGTTATTTTGAAGATATACATAAACAGTATCAACACCCTCTTGCAGATTGATATACGTGGACAGGCTTTCGTATGCTTCATCCCAGAATACAGTTGTTGTAACCGTTGGATTTGGAGGGATATAAACCACAATGACATCTGTTTCCTCTGGACCATGGCTTTCAATAATAGTAGTAGCAAATGATTCAATCCAAAAGCTAGTAATTGTAACAGTTGGATTAGCTGGGACATAGATAATAACATCATCAGTTTCTTCAGGATCATTACTTATGGTTGATGTTGTTGTATATTCTTCTGTCCAGAATTCAGTTCTAGTAATGGCGGCATTGAAAGGATAATGCTGAATTACATAGTCGGTCTCTCCTGGTTTATTAGTTTCTGTAATTCTAGTCGCATATTCTTCACCCCAAAAAATAGTAGTGGTTGATGTTGGATTACGCGGATAATACACAATAACAGTGTCTGTACCACCAGCATCATTTGTTTGAATAACCTCAGTTGTGTAGGATTCAATCCAGAAATCGGTTGTTGTAACAGTTGGGTTAGGTGGATGATAAATGACAACTGAATCTGATGTACCAGGCTCATTTGTATGTGTAACTGTCGTAATAAAATCTCCCTGCCAGATAGCAGTAGTTGTAGTTGTAGGATTTGCAGGGAAGTAAGCAACCACATAATCATCTTCAAATGGTGCGTTAAATTCAGTTGCTGTAGTTGCATAGTTTTCTACCCAAAACTGTGTTCTAGTTACAGTTGGATTTGGTGGTGCATATACAACTATGGTATCAGTTCCAAATGGTTCATCCGAATAATAAGTAGTACCAGTATGATCTTCTGTCCAAAATATTGTCTTATATGTAACTTCATTATATGGAGCATAAACAACCACGGAATCTGTCTCATAAGGATCGTTGGAGTAAGTGATTGTTCCTTCAGTCGGCTGATCCCAAAATTCCGTAAAATACAAAGTTGGATTAGGAGGAATATAAACCATCACTGTATCAGTATCCAATGGACCATTTGAATGTGTGATCGTTGTACCAAATGTTTCTGCCCAACGCTCTGATGCAGTAACGGTTGGGTTTTCTGGCGCATACACTATAATATAGTCCGTTTCAAATGGAGAATTCAGAACAGTAACCGTATCAGTATCAGGAGCAATCCAAAATTCAGTAGAAGTCAATGTAGGATTTGCTGGCGCAAATACAACAACAGAATCAGTACCACCTGGCTCATTTGTATGAGTCACTGACGTAGCAAGACCTTCATTCCAAAATTCAATGACAGTAATAGTTGGGTTGACAGGAGCTAGAACAACAATCAGATCAGTACTATCAGGAACAGAAGAAATAGTAGTTGTAGACCAGAATTCTTCAGACCAGAAACTTGTATAAGTGGTAGTTGGATTTGGTGGAACATAAACCATGACAGTATTAATACCTCCAAAAGTATCAGTATATGTTGATGATGCTCTATGATTACTCAGCCAAAATTCAGTAGCAGATGTTGTTGGATTCTGTGGGAAATAGACCACAACAGTATCGGTGTCAACGGGACCATTGGTTTCGGTAGCAGTAGTGGTAAATGACCCAGCCCAAAATTCAGTGGTTGTAACAGTTGGATTTGGTGGAACATACACAATGACATGGTCAGTTTCTTCAGGGTTATTATTCTCGATGATAGTACTGGTATAGTCCTCAGTCCAAAACTCAGTTCGTGTCATCACTTCATTGAACGGGTAGTAAGCAACAACAACATCAGTTTGGTCTGGACCATGTGTCTCAGTAACCCTAGTTGCATAATCCTCTGTCCAGAATTCAGTTCTGGTAGTAGTTGGATTGTGGGGAACATAAACAACAACCGTGTCGGTATTATCAGGACCATTGGTTTCCGTGACGGATGTGGTGACACTATCTGGCCAGAATTCAGTGATAGTAACAGTTGGATTGGCAGGAGCATAGACGACGACATTATCTGTACCCGAAGGATCATTCATCTGAGTCAGTGTGGTTCTGTAATCTTCACCCCAAAACTCAGTAGTGGTCTCAGTTGGGTTAGCAGGATACTGAACAATCACCGTGTCGGTTTCTTGTGGGTCATTCTGTACAGTCACAGTGTTGACATAGTCGCCAGTCCAGAATTCACTTGTGGTGGTAGTTGGATTAGGTGGGTAGTAAACAACAAGGTAGTCAGTACCCTCAGGATCATTAGTTTGTGTTTCCGTACTGATGTAATCTTCCGTCCAGAACTGGTTCAACAAGAAAGTAGGATTCACAGGAAAATAAGCCACCACAGAATCTGTACCAAGAACATCATTAGTGTATGTAACCACACTTGCATAATCCTCACTCCAGAATGATGAAGTAGTAACAGTTGGATTTGGAGGAACAAACACAATCACAGTATCAGTACCATCTGGATCATTTCTCTCGGTCGCTTCAGTAGTGTAGGATTCAATCCAGAACTGAGTGGTGGTGACCGTAGGATTTGGTGGAACGTAGATAACGACATTATCGGTTTCCTCAGGCCCATTGGTCTCAGTGATCGTGCTAGTAAAATCCTCAGTCCAGAACTCGGTTCTAGTAATGACCTGGTTAAATGGATAGTAGGCAACAACCTCGTCGGTCGTGTCTGGCCCATAAGTATGAGTTACCCTGGTAGCATAGTCCTCGGTCCAGAATTCAGTTCTGGTTGATGTTGGATTGGATGGTACATATATGACCACCGTATCGGTATCAGCAGGTCCATTGGTTTCAACAGCAGAAGTGGTGTAGGTTTCAACCCAGAACTCGGTTGTTGTAAAGGTGGGGTTTGGCGGTGCGTAAACAAGTACAGAATCTGTACTATCAGGACCATTCGTTTCCGTGACTGTACTGTAATAATCCAGCAACCAAAATTCGGTGGCAGTGACAGTTGGGTTTGGTGGGTAGTAAACAACAACAGTATCAGTGCCATAAGGAGCATTGGTAAAAGTGACAGTACTGGTTACATCAACATCTCCATCGGCATTGCCAAACTCGGTCGTGGTCACGGTTGGATTCGCAGGAGCATACACAATAACAGTATCTGTGCCTTCTGGTTCGGCCGATTGTGTGACAGTAGAAGCAAAATCCTCAGTCCAGAATTCAGTATAAGTTGCAGTTGGGTTAAATGGGAAGTAAGCAATTACCGTGTCTGTATCAGCAGGGCCGTTAGCAAATATACTAGTGGTAGCATGGTCTTCGGCCCAAAACTCTGTAATAGTGGTAGTTGGATTTGGTGGCAAGTAGACCACAACAGTATCGGTGTCAACGGGACCATTGGTTTCGGTAGCAGTAGTGGTAAATGACCCAGCCCAAAATTCAGTGGTTGTAACAGTTGGATTTGGTGGAACATACACAATGACATGGTCAGTTTCTTCAGGGTTATTATTCTCGATGATAGTACTGGTATAGTCCTCAGTCCAAAACTCAGTTCGTGTCATCACTTCATTGAACGGGTAGTAAGCAACAACAACATCAGTTTGGTCTGGACCATGTGTCTCAGTAACCCTAGTTGCATAATCCTCTGTCCAGAATTCAGTTCTGGTAGTAGTTGGATTGTGGGGAACATAAACAACAACCGTGTCGGTATTATCAGGACCATTGGTTTCCGTGACGGATGTGGTGACACTATCTGGCCAGAATTCAGTGGTAGTAACAGTTGGATTTGGAGGAACGTAAACTACAACAGTATCAGTTTCATTTGGCCCAAGCTCTTGAGTTTCAGTAGAATGAAAATCTTCCAACGAGAATTCAGTAGTTGTAATTGTAGGATTAGGTGGAACAAATATAACAATTGTATCTGTTTGCTGAGGACCATTCGTATTAGTGACCACAGAAGTAATTATGCCAGTCCAAAATTCAGTGATAGTTTCTGTTGGATTTGAAGGTACGTTAATAACCATTGTATCAGTACCACCAGCAATATCCGTATAAATGAGCTCTTGAGTGTCTGATCCTGTCCAAAATTCATAGGTTGTTAACGTTGGATTTGGTGGATACATAACAATGACAAAATCGGCTTCACCTACTCCATGGGTTTCTGTCAAAGTTGTAGTATAAGTTTCAACCCAAAGACTAGTAAGTGTGGTAGTTGGATTAGCTGGATGATTTACAACGACAGTATCAATAGATTCTGATGGATCAATAACTGTCAAAGTAGAAGTGTATTCTTCATCCCAAAAAGTTGTGACTGTTGTAGTAATATGGTATGGCGATTCCACCAATACAGTAGCAGTTTCTCCAAGTACAAAAGGAAGTGTTGTACTTCTTGTTGTCACACCCACATATGAGCCTGTTATTGTTGTTAAAGGCATTTGTTTAACAATTTCAATGGTTCTTGTTCTTTGGGTAGCTGAATCAAATGGTAAAGTTGTAACGTAGGTAGTTGCTTCTGTAACTGTTCTAGTGATGATTTCAATTGGTTGCCCATACAGATCAGCTTCACTTCTTTGGTATGGATTCCATAATCTTGTCATCGAATCGTCACGATATGATCCACCAACACAAGTATATTTAACCTCATAAGCAACCCTATATTGTTCAGTACTTGGAACTGTTGCAAGCGCATTAATAAATGGTCTATACCCTGCTGGTATGTTCAGAAATGATATACTAAAACCTTTCGTAGTACATTGTGAAGTATGTGGGAAGTCAATGTTATCAATAGGATTGTTCCAAGCATTTAATCCACTAGTTAAGCCAGCTTCAATAGAATTACAATCTAATTGGTATCCATCCGCAGTAGAAGAAATACCAAGAGTACCGGAAGCATATCCGTTGGGACAGTCTGGAATTATTACCAAAGCTAATGATTTAGCAAGTGATTGAATAACTCTTTGAGAACTAAGTAATCCAGATGGATCTGCAGGATTTGCTTCAAAATTAACTTGGATAGAAAGACTATTATCACCATCGGTAAAGGTCACAGTGTTTTCTCCAACAACAAAACATGTAGAAGCTTCAATATCTGTTTCTGAACCAGATCCACCAGCATTAAAAGTAAGTGGAACAGAAACTTGTCCGTAGACAATTGATGAAGGAGTCAAGTTTTCAGAAACAGTACATTCCATACTTGAAAACAGAACAAATTCTTCTCCAGAATTTAATCTACAAGTTGCATAAGTGACACCATCTGCCGTCAACTCAACATATGGAGTACTGGTAAGGAATTTGAAAACACATGGCATAACCAAGGTGAACACATCTCCTGGACGAGCAGTGCTACCTTCAAGATCCCAACCAAAAACAGCTGTCCATGTTGGGAAATTTGGTGGAGTATAAGTAAGTCTAGGATGGGAAAACGTTAATGAATCAAAACTGGTAAAAACACCCGATATTTCGTCTGCAAGCACAGCTTTAACAGAGGTCAATAATGTAATTACTAGTTGTAGCAACAACATATTGATGAGATTGTAGTTAAAAGTAAACGATTCAATGAAAGGAACGAAATGGGTTATCAATAATTGTAATATTTATGATCTAGAAAAAAAAAAATTGAAAACTCCAATAAGGTCAATTAGCCAAACCATCTTTATATAAATCATTAAAAGCGGGTTTTAAGAAGTGTAACCTTGAGAATTGAAGCAAAGGATGCTATATTTCTAATAGTTACTTCATTTAAAGTTATGATGTTGCAACGAATGACGATTGCGCTGCTACCATTAAGGCGAGGCAACAAGGGGTGTGTGAAATAGGTTGTTGATACATTACAAATGCGAAAGTAAAAGAGTCACAATTTCTCCACAGATTTGACATTGATGTTCTTGTTAGTCGATAAATTCCTTTTCATTATTGACCAGTGGATATGATTGTGATGATACCACGTTTTATTTTTTGAGTACATATGATTTTTTTTTTTTTCGTTTTGTTCTTAGGTTTGTATGGTGAGATACAGAGGCTGGAATTCTTTTCTTCTTTTTTTTTTGCAATTATTATACACATAAAGACGATATTAGAGTTATTCAGAGTAAGTTAATTGAATATCTTCTTCGCAGATACACTTTCATTATGATTTTTTTTTCTGAAATTATCTAACTGATCACAAAACGACGAAGTATCTTTAATAAACTGGTTACATTCGTTTCCCTGCCGTTTTTCATTGTTTTTTCTATTTTGCAGACAACATGAACTTTAATGTTTATATTTCATGTCTAAATTCACCAAAGATGGTTATGCTTACAGATATATTACTAAACTTAATAAAAAAAAACTGAGGAGTTTGATTATCTTGGAAGTACATAACCATCGCTAAAGATCAATAGACACACGAAGAAAACGGCCCTGACAAAATACTACAAGCCAAGAATCTTCAATCGAGTTTATTTCAAAGCCAGATATCATGTAGCTTTTGTATTCAATAGCAGTGGCTGACCAGTTATACGAATCATACCAGATCAGATTTTGAAGTTAACGCCCTATTCGGTAGAGAGCTGGTGGTTGCAATTTATTGACAAACGTTTATATCGGATAGCATGGAAAGTAAAACTGTAAGCTATGAGTATCTTCTTAAGAAAGACACGGCGTGTGTATTGCATTTGATATACAACAGTACCAGTAATCCATAGGGGGTTTTCGACTCTGAATTCAAAATAAATTTCCAAATATGATTTATTAGATGGAAACAGAATTAACAAGAATTTGCTCAAAAATTGGTATAAATTTTTGAATAAAGTTTGCAAACGTTAGTTTTGCACGACAATATTAAGTCTAGCAATTTTCATTAAACTTACACTACCGTACTTGCAAACAATACGAGCATTCGAAGAGAAACTCTATTAACCTACTTATGTAGATGAAGAAAAATTAAGGAAAATTTGACTGAGAAAGGGGTCGCGAATCTGGAACCTTTTGCACGTGGTTTGTATAAAACCCATCATATATTACCTCCTAATAATTATAAAACACATTTGATTGATGGGTGTCGTAATTTGTATTCGCCCATAGGTCCTTTATTATATCACAATTAAGTTAAAGTCACACGGTAAAATGAATAGTTGCTGTTGCTCTTATGACCGGAGCGTTTCAAATTCTTGCTCGTTATGCCACAAAATTGGCCTGGAATTTAAATCGAACTTTGGGGAAACAAAAAAAAATTTAACCACAGAAAAAAAAAAGTGGAGGAGGTTGTTGCACGACTTCTTTTGTCTTACAATTTGCCATTCTACTAGAACCATCTTTTTCATTATTGTTACTTATATATGTGTGATACCAGTTCTCACGATATGGGGATCTGATCCAATTTTACAACTATTGACGAATAATGTTAGTCAAGAATAGTTTTGTCTTGTACAATTGTGAGTGGGAATATATTGCGTCATACACATGGTTGCTGGACATGGACAAAATTATTTATCAATTACGCACACAGACAGACACACAGAGAGCAATTATAGCAACCTTAAGATTATAAGGAAATAGTTGTCCTTCTTCTCCCCTTTTCCACTCTATTGAATAAATTAAATTAAATAGCAAGTAATCAAACAAGAAATTCAATTCATTTTTAAAAAGGGAAAAGAATTTTTTTTTTTTTCAATTTCAATTACACTTTGTTTTTCTTTCTTTCTTTATTAAAATTCAATTCAATTGAAGAAAGTAACTACGTTTAATTATATAAAAAGAAAATGTCTACTGGAAAATATCTTTTAGGAACTGCTGCCCTTGTTGGTGGTGTTTACTATTATGACCAATATGTTCAACCAATCTTACCAAGAAAACAACGTGAAGAATTGGCTTATCAAACCAAAAATTTAGAACAATCTGCTAATGATATCAATAATAAATTGACTAAGAAGATTGAAGAAGGCAAGGATTTTGTTGTTAAACAATCAGATGCTGTTACCAAACAAGTTAAAGATTCTTCAATTTATAAAGATGTTAAGAAAAGCACTGAAGATTATAAAAGTGCTGTTGAAAATGCTACTGATTTCGATAAGACTTCAGCCAGAAAAGCTATCCAAAAATATATTGATTTTATCAATCAATTAGGTGAAGGTAAATTTGAAACTACCACTACTCAATATTCTACCATGTCTCCAAATGTTGAAGTTAAAGAAACTTCAATTTTTGACAGTTGGTTTGGTGGAGCTAAAACCGATGCTCAAAAGGCAAAAGATGAAGCTAGAAAGAAGGCTGAAAATGCTAAAGAATCCGTTAAAGATGCTACTAAAAAAGCTGAAAATGGATTTTTCAATTGGTCTTCCCCAAAAATAGAAGAAGCTGATAAACAAATTGAAAAAGCTGCAAATGATACCGTCAATTGGGCTAATAAGCAATACAACCAAGCTGCCAATGAAGTTAACAAACAAATTGATTATGCTTCTGCTGAATTCAACAAATACTATGCTAAAGCTGAAAAGGACTGGAGTAAAGCTATCAATGATTTGAATAAACAATGGGAAGATACCAAGAAGCATGTTAATGGTAGATATGATACTGAAAAGGATAGAGCCATTAAGAATGTTCAAGATGCTAAGACCAATTTTGAAAAAATCACTAACGATGTTGCCAACGATCCTTATAAAAATCAAAAATTGAATGATGCCAAAGAACATTTCAAAAAATCTGTGGATAATTTGAGATTATTTGGTGATGATGTTTATAATGATTTCTCTAAGAGATTCAATGAATTATTCAATCAAAAATAAGCTACTGACTAAATACCTTAGACATTGAACTCACCATAATTTATTCGGTAGTTTTTGTTTTATCTTATTATCACTATTATTATTAAGTATTTATTCATTTATATTATTTTTAACTTTGATATATATTTATATATATATGTAATTACATATTCTTCCGTATTTATCTAGAAAATGAAATAATCTTGTTGTAAAACTCAATCAAATCTTTTGATTTCTGTTTTCTTTTATTGCGCGAATAGAAAATTTTCAATAACCCGCAAAGGTAAATTCACAGATACCAGATTTTCCTCTCACTTACTATTTCCATATCAATGATAATTAAACGATTTCTTCATATTAAAAAGGTTCCTAAACTTTACGGGAACCAATTATCTAAATTCAAATATTCTAAAGATATACCAACCCATGAATTATTAACTAAACTTGGATTTATAACTTATCCAAGATCAGGGTTAGTTAATTGGTCAAAATCAGGATTATTAATCCAAAATAAAATAAGTTCAATAATTAGATCAAGAATGGATGAAATTGGATTTGAAGAATTAAGTTTATCTTTAATAAGTTATAAAAAATTATGGCAAGAAACTGGACGATGGGATAAATCTACCGAGATATTTAAACTTGAAGGTGATGAATATTTATTAGTACCTACAGCAGAAGAAGAAATAACTGATTATATTAATAAAAATTTAGAAAGTTATAAACAATTACCTATTTTAATGTATCAAATAAATCCAAAATTTAGAAATGAAAAACGCCCAAGAGGTGGATTATTAAGAGGTAAAGAATTTTTAATGAAGGATGCATATTCCTTTGATTTAGATGAATCAAATGCAATGAACACTTATGAAAAAGTAGTTGGTGCATATCATAAGATATTTGGAGATTTAAAAATTCCTTATGTTAAAGCACAAGCAGATTCAGGAGATATTGGCGGTAGTTTAAGTCATGAATGGCATTACATCAATGAAACGGGTGAGGACACAGTATTTAAATGTAATGAATGTAATCATACTTCAAATGTTGAAAAAACTTTATCTTATCCTAAAGATTATGATGAATCTGCCGAAATTTCTGTGAAATATTTCATAACAACTGATAAATCAACTTTAATTTGTGCTTATTATCCAAGTAATAGAATTATTGAACCAAAATTCATTCAAAATGAAATCCCAGATTTAGATTTAAATGAAACTAATCAAGATGAAATCTTAAAAGAATTTGAAACTGAAGATTTATCAAAACGAGTAATTAGAATAATGGATTCAAGATTAACTTCTCGTTCAAGATTTCCTGATTTCCCTATTGGGTTCATTAATCGTTCTTTAATTACCACGTTAACAGATATACCAATTGTATTGGCTGAAGAAGGTGAAATTTGTGCACAATGTGAAGATGGGGAAATATCAGCTCAAAATGCCATTGAAGTAGGTCATACATTTTATCTTGGTGATAAATATTCCAAACCATTGAATTGTAATATTGATGTTCCAACTGCAGAAGGTGGAATGAACAAACAAACAATTATGATGGGATGTTATGGAATTGGTATTAGTAGAATCATAGCAGCTATTGCCCAAATCAATCGTGATTCCAAAGGATTAAATTGGCCAAGAAGTATAGCTCCTTGGGAGGTCACTGCTGTTGAGATTGGCCAAGACGAAGAAAGAACTAAGGAAGTGTTTAAATTATTAAATCATGGTAAGATTGATTATAGACTTGATGATAGAAATGAATCCATGGGTAAGAAATTAAAACAATCTAATTTAATGGGAATTCCGTTATCTATAATTTTAGGAAAACATTATCCAATGGTTGAAATTGAAGTAAGAGGTAAGAAATACCAAGATACCTGGAAACACGCATACGAAAAACATAAGGATGAATATGATTGGAAAGTTGAATATGATGATGGAAATAATGATGTCAAACATTATGTTCATAAAGATGGTTTAATTACAGTTGTAAATAGTTTATTAAAGGACATGTAGATAAATAATTCTAAATAGAAATTGGCGATTTTCCTTTTTATATTTTCATTCTTTGTATTTTTTTTTTTGAAAGTTATATTATACAGATAGAAATTATACAAACACCAGCTGTTTTTCATTTATGTATAACTCGTTGTTGAAATAGAAAAAAAATTTTAGATAATAAATCTATTTGATTGAGATTGGAAATGATTAACCTGTGCATGCATATTTGTTTTCTCTAATGATTAATGGAGTGGGGGCAGGATGGAAGAACATTAATATTGATTAAACTTATGAAGTGAATTTACCAGTAATTTTAGCAAAGACATGTAAAATGATAACGGAGAAAATAAAACCAACAGCTAAAAACAAGACAACCAAAGGATCAACTCTTAAACCTTGAGCTTCATCAGTGAACAATTTCATCATGGTAGATGAAGAACCACCAGCACCTGCTGATCTAGTAGACAATGGGGTGGCACTTGAAGCTTGAGCTTTCTTGTCTTGAGTAGCCTTTCTTTTGGCTGCACTTCTTAATCCACCTGGGGCTTGATTTACTGCTGATGAAGACTAAACATGGAAAGGGTTAGTAAATATGTCTAACGATAATTATAAATAAATTAATCCATATAAAGACGATGATGATGATGATGATTAGTTATTACATACCATTGTGATGTGTTGGATATATCTATTTTCTAATATAAAAATAAAAAAAAGATTGATTCAAATTGAAAATCTTGACAAACCACTTACGTATCAAGTTTTTTTTTTTCAGTTCATTCATTCAATTATTGAAAAAAAGGCTGGAAAATTTTTGTGCGCGACAACAACACACAGTATGGTGTACGTGTACTTTGTTCAATACCAAAAAAAAGTAGAATCCACGTCCACATTAAAAAAAAAAAAAAAGACTGATTACATAATCAACCAATCCATGTGTGTGTGAGTGCTCACTTGAAAAAAAAAAATAATCAATTAAATAAATTTAAAGTGTGAGAACAAAATCTTTATTACAACACCAACGAGAGAGCGAGAAAGCGAGTGAGCGTGAGCGAGAAAGAGTGACAGAAAAAAAATTTAGTGCAATTCTTTCACTCAATCAATCATTTTTTTTTCCCCTTTTAACTCTTAGTACAAATCCAAACAAAAAAAAAAGTGAAAGAAAAATAACTCAACTTAAAGGCAATACAACCTTCCCCCATTCACTATTACTTGAGATTCAAAAAAATAAAGACTAATGGATACCGTAATGCAACGCCGTCCTTCTTTATCATCATTGTCTAGTGCTTCTGGGTATTCATCTTCAAACTATGGAGGTGGGAATCCAAATAGTAACAGTAACTCAAATACCCATGGAAACAACACTCCCAAATTATCCAATCAAAGATTAACAACAAATCGAAATTTACAATCTTCTTGGGTAAATCAATCAACAACTACTCCTTCTAATGTTGGACCTTGGATAGAACAACAACAGCAACAAACCCTTGATCTGTTGGAAAGTAAACAAGATAATGCCGAAATTGGTCCAACAAATCCCCCTGCGCCTGGCAATACATCTATTTCCACCTCTACTTCAATTAATGATGCTAATGATAATGTCGATACAACAACTAATATTAATAATAACACCATCACCACTACTACTACTACTACTAATGTTACGAAAAATTCAAGTAATGCTAATGATAACAATAACAATAATGTCACCAATGTCAGTCCTAGTACAACTGCTACCAGTACCAATGCCAACACTTCCACTATTAATGAAGCTGATGATGACGAATTAATCCCTACTGCAATTGTCATAAAAAATATTCCTTTTGCTATTAAAAAGGAACAATTATTGGATGTCATGACCAAATTGAACTTACCATTGCCTTATGCTTTTAACTATCATTTTGATAATGGAGTTTTTCGTGGCCTAGCATTCGCAAATTTCACTTCTACTGATGAAACTTCATTGGTTGTTAACCAGTTAAATGGAAGAGAAATTGGCGGTAGAAAGTTAAGAGTTGAATACAAAAAGATGCTTCCTTTACAAGAAAGAGAAAGAATTGAACGTGAAAAAAGAGAAAAAAGAGGACAATTGGAAGAGCAGCATCGTTCAGCTTCAAATGCTTCTTTAGCTTCATTACTTTCTGCAGCTTCAACTACTGCTGCCACGAAAAATTTGAGTGTTGCTGGCACCACACCATCGCATACGACTGAACGTTTATTTTTAAGTTTGCCATTTAATAATGCCCTGTTTAATATTCCTCCTATGGAAATTAATTTTAACGATCCTGAAGTTTTAGAATTGTACACACAATTTGTATTGTACCGTGATGATATTACCAAATCTATATTTGAATTGGCCATCTCCCCAGTTAATTTAAACATTAGCCAAAGAAAAATCATATCTATTATTTGTAATTATTTGAATTTATTAGAATTATTTGATAACGGATTGATTATTGTTAGAAGAAAACCTGGACATATTCCCCAAACAATTACTCAACAACCAAATATACCTATTCAACACCAGCATCAACATCATCAACAACAGCAACAAGGTCAACAACAACCAGTAAACTTGCTCCATCAACAACAGTCCCAAAATGCATCACTCCAAGCTTCTCATTCTTCTTCAATGATGAACCTTAATCAATTAGCTGGTTTTGCTGTCCCTACACACCCTGAATTGTTGAGATCACAATCACAATCCGCTTTACATTTACCAAGATTGAGACAACAAACCTCAACTCCAACTCAGCAACAAGGACAAGGTCAACAACAAGGGCAACCACAACAACAAGCTCAATCATCTCAACTGGGACAACAATATGGTATCTTTACCCAGCAACAAGCTCAAACGCCCCAACAACAGCAACAACAATTACAATCACAACAACAGCAGCAACAGCAACAGCAACAAAGTAGACCTTATTTGCCAGCATTTAACCTGTACCAACACACTTCTACTCAACAACCATTGTCTTCATCTACTGTTCCCCAAGGTTATGGCACTCAACCCCAAATTTCTACTCCAACATTAAATTCCAGTAGTGCGGCTGCTTTGCTTAGATCTAGTAGCAATAGATCATATGTTGATGTTAGATCAACTCCTCCATTGACTAATACATTTATTCAACAGCAACAGCAACAACTGGGACAAGGACAAGGGCAATCTACATCAATTCATGATTCACCAACTACACATCATTTACAAGCTCAAGGACAACAGTATTATGGAAATAGTGGAAACGGATTTAATTCACAACCACAAACACCTTTAACTGCGAATTCTGATGTCAATTCAAGATTTCAGCCCTTTGGACAACATAGTCATTTAACTTCTAGTTTTACATCATTATCACAAACCTTACCAAGTGCTGGTGGATCAGGAGGAGTCGATGACTTTGGTAATGCTAGTCTTTCATCTAAATTGAATAGTTTAGGATTAGGTGGAACTTCAAGTGGTACAAATAACAATACTAGCACCAATAATGTTTTTGATAATGGGAATGGAATCTGGGGACCCAAATAGAGTTTACCAAAAAAAATAAAGTAAAAATAAAAATGAAAGAGTAAAAAGATAGATAGATAGTTGAATCAATTCTAAAACACACCTACATACATATATCTATATAGAAGTTATATACACTGAATATGTTATACAAAATTTTTTTAATGTTATGTTTCTTTATTAGTTTATTTGCAACAAGAGGATGTTTACATAGATATTGGTTGTAAAAAAAAACATTAAAGTGTTGATAGTTATGTGATCACGTGACTGAACGAAGTCAAAAGATTAATTTTTATTTTTCACTTTGTTTCCCCTTTACTGTAAGAGAAGACAAAACAATAGAAACTGAAAAAAAAGAAATTTTATAAATTGCAAAGTGAAGAAGAATGATAAAACGGACGGGGCGAGCGAACGAACCAACGAACGAACGGACGGACGAAAAAAAAAAAAGAAATGACACTTTGTCTATTCTCTGTGTGCTTAATTGTTCGTGTTCTTGTTGTCAATAAGTTATTCATTGCAGATTGTTTGAATATGTGTGTGTGTGCGTGTAGAGAAATACATAATTTGGGTTTTCAAAAATTTAATTTAATGCATTTCGATGGCAAAATTAATTAACTTGTTTTAAATTGGCTCGTGACCCTTTTTGTTTTTTCTTCCCCTACCCTAGTCTATTACTGATCACGTGGAATTGTAAAGAAAGGTTCTGCTTTAAGTTTCTCTACAATAATAAATCTCTAACAATTGATCCTATTAAATAGAAGAAAACAGAGGCAATAACAATTAACCTAAGTTAAGGGCAACAAATAATTTCTGACATACACACACAGACACACATTTGCTCACGCTTACTGTATTTCTTTTTTTTTTAGTTGTTGTTGTTGTTGTTGTTGTTTGTGTTCTTTGAACAGAGTGAGATTGAGAAGAAAAAAAAAAAAGAAAAAGAAAAAAAAAACTCATCATCAATAAAACCAATATTAATTCAATTCCCATCATATCCACTCTCTTCATCATCATAACATTCACATTACACACACATACTTATACAATACCAACAACAAAAGCTTATATATATATACATACACCTATAATTATCATTTAAGGAATTAACTTCACGTGTATATTATCAACTATAGAATCAATTAATTCTACAGAATTAGAATCAGAAAAAAACAAAAGAAGAAAAAAAAAACCAAACCCAATTAATAACTTCTCTTCATTAACACTGAAGAGTATTGCCATTAATTTTTTTTTTTCTAATTTAGATTTGAATCACCTTCCCATAATAGTAAGAATATTGGATCGTAATCAAGAAATAATCAAAGGGAAGCCACACTATTGAATAAAAATCAATACATAAAACATACATATAAATATCATTTAAAAAATAAGATATGGGACAAATACTTTCACAGCCAGTTGTTGAAAAACATTCTGAAGAAGGTAAAGATAAATACTTGGCTTATGGGTTATCCTGTATGCAAGGTTGGAGAATCAATATGGAAGATTCTCATGCTACCATTTTGAATTTGTACAACTTACCGGTTAAAAAAGATGACGAAGAAGATGAAAAATCAAAAGAATCTAAATCTACTGAATCTACTCAAAAGGATAATTCTCAAGATGTTAAAGATGCTGATAATGACACGCAAATGGATGATGAAACTACTGATAACTCCAAGGACCATATTGCATTCTTTGGGGTTTATGATGGTCATGGTGGTGAAAAAGCTGCCATTTTCACAGGTGAAAAATTACATCAATTGGTTAAATCAACTGCTGAATTCAACAAGAAGGATTATATCAATGCATTGAAACAAGGTTTCTTGGCTTGTGATCAAGCTATCTTGAATGATTTTTACATGAGAGATGATGATAGTGGTTGTGCTGCCACTTCTGCCATTATTACCAAAGATTTAATTGTTTGTGGTAATGCTGGTGATTCTAGAACTATAATGTCTACTAATGGTTATGCTAAAGCTTTATCTTTTGATCATAAACCTTCAAACGAAGGTGAAAAGGCGCGTATCTGTGCTGCCGGTGGTTACGTTGATATGGGTAGAGTTAATGGTAACTTGGCCTTATCTCGTGGTATCGGTGATTTTGATTTTAAAAAGAATGTCGATTTACCAGCTGAAGAACAAATTGTCACTTGTTATCCTGATGTGATACAACATGAAATTGATTTCGAAACTGATGAATTTGTTGTCTTGGCTTGTGATGGTATCTGGGATTGTTTGACTTCTCAAAAATGTGTTGAATGTGTTAGAAGAGGGATTTATGAAAAGAAGACTTTGACTACTATATCCGAAGAAATTATGGATTTATGTTGTGCCCCAACTTCTGATGGTTCTGGTATTGGTTGTGATAACATGTCTATTGTCATTGTTGCATTATTAGACCACACCAAGAATGAGACTTTAGACCAATGGTATGAAAAGATTATTTCCAGAATCGAAATTGCCGAAAAGGAAAAAAATAAAGACGAAACTTCTAAATATGGTCCAATTTCCGCCCCTTATAATGACATATATAAAGAAATGTATGGTGAATATTATGATATTGGTCAACAAGGTCAATCCAGTCAAAGAAGTAATGCTGGAGCTGGTGGTGCATTTGGTGGAGCTGGTGCTTCTGCCAATGGAAACTCCATCTTTGGTAGAAGTGGGTATGATGATGATGACGAAGACAAAGTAGATGGAGAAGAAGAATCAGCTTTGAATGGCGGAGCCATCTCCTTACAGAAATTGTTGGCTTCAAATGCTATAACCAATGAAAATGGTGTGATATATTTGGACACCTCTTCTGCTCAATCTTTATTGGCACATTTTGGTGTCGCTGATCCAAATGCTGCTGATGATGATGTTGAAGAAGTAGAAGATGACGAAGAAGAAGATACTCACCAAGGACGTGCTGCCGAAATTGATGTTGATGATGATAACCAACCAAAAGTTGAAGAAATCGAAGAGCAACAAGGTGAAGTTAAAAAGGATTAGATGACATGATATCACACTGGATATAACTATGAAATAATAAATGAAAAGAAAAAAAAGTGAATCATACTTTTTTTTTCATGATTTGTACTTTTTTTTTCTATTAATATTTTTGTTTTTCTTTATATTACAGCATTTATTTTCGTCATGCATAATACCAATAGCAAATCCATTCTACAAACGATTACGACCACTTCAACCACTACCACTATTATTATTATTATTACTACTACTACTACTACTACTACACTACTAATACTACTAATACTACTATTACATTTACTATTACAAATTTTGTTACATTGAGTTCTATTTTCTTTTTTGTTAATATAAAGGGTATAATATATTTTTTTTTCTTATTGTTTTCTGTTCTATTTAATTTGTATTTTAACATTGACTTGATTTGATATTATAACGCAAAAGAGAGTTCATTTGAGTGTTGTATTTCAGTTCCGGAATTCATAATCTTATCTGTTGTTAATCTGTTGTTAATCTGTTGTTAATATGTTATCACTCATTATTCATCATTTGTTAATTAATTATATATCGTATTATTATCACAGTACATGTTGTTTTCAAACTACTTCTTGTTTTTATTTTTATTTTTTTTTTTCCACATCACTTTGATTATAACTTGTGTTTATGAATTTATTTATCCTATTTATGTTTCCACTTGTGTTGTTTATATTGTATATATTTAGATGGTTGAAATTTTATTTTTTATTAAATATACTTACTTAGTTTATATTGTTTTAGAAGAAACGTGATCTCTCTACTATATGAGATGCTGTATAAAGAAATGAGAAGCTTTAAACAAAGTTGGTTGCAAAAAGAGAAACAACCCCTTTCTCAAGAAAACATTAACAAAAATAAATTGTAAATTATATATATGTTATAACTATAAAAAGGAGATTAAATTTC